>NC_046362.1:22514940-22814940 GCF_011125445.2 Fundulus heteroclitus
ATGTTTAAGTATTATTTTTTTATTTTTAAAGCTACTTTATTTTAGCTCACAGCCTCAACAAACTGTACATTATAAATATATTTTGTTTTATTATAGACATACATAATAATACAGCTTGACCACAAAGTAGATCTTCTCAAGCTAAAGTGTGCTTTTAAACCCACCTCACACTATTGCATTTCTATCTTGTGTTTTAAGTGGGATGCAAAAATAGGTGGCGGACATAATTGACATAGTTGCTGGCAAAATATTGCAGCCATTACCCGAGTAACAGTGTTACTTAATCTCGTGCTATCCTATGCAGATGTTCTGCATGGTCTAAGGAAGATTTTCTCTCCCCTGCACTATCTTTAAAGGGGCTGACCTTATCGCGGGAAGTTTGATTTATTTTTAATGTAACTCAGCCCGTAATTATCTAACCACTCAGCACGTCAGACAATATAAAGTTTAGAAAAAAGAGAAACAAATATGGAGTTAATTTTGCAACCTCGTTTAAATGCAGACACAATATAAACAGTTAGCCTGCAACAACATGAAGAGCACCAAAGTTGCAAACATTTTCAGGCAAACATTTCATTGAGTTTACCAATAACTTTAGAAAGGTTATTTTTTGTTAATTTTGGTGAGTTTTGCTCTTTTTTGGGCAACAAAAAAAAGTAAGCAATTGTCTCCACCTCAGCACACTGTATAATTAGGTTTCTCCCCCTTCAGCTTCAAATAAAATTAAAGGACTTTTGTGTTTATTTTCTACCACACGAGCCTTCTGTTTACATGTCTTGCTTTATACTCACTGCACATCCTGCAGCTTTTCAAAAAACTGGAACTGAATAGACTTAAGCCATTCTCTAAACGCGCACGCACACAGTCAGAGGACCAACGTTACAAACGGTGCAGGGGCGATGGATGCTCCACGTGTCTGCACCTCGAAGTTCGCCACCTGCAGAAAGGAAGAGTTAAGCAGCGCAAACGCGTTCTGCTTTGGTTACAAGTTCTCAGGGAGGAGAACAAAGCTGGCTGTGGTGAGTGATATCTGGAAAACAACTGGCCGCAGCAAACATTCCTGCCACCCTCCGCTTCCCGTTAACAGGCTGAACCTATTTCTGTGTTGACGAATGGAGCGAACGATCACAGGCGCCTTTTAACGGGCCAGTTAAAAATGTTGTCATGAGCTACTCTATCCCTAGAGGAGGGATACAATTTAAAACAAACACCTTTAAAATAACTGGGGGGTATGGTATGTTTTTTTTTTTGTTTGTTTTTTGTATATGTAATCCCACATCACACAGTTGCATTCAAACCCTGTTTCCTGTCTTGAATTTTTACCACAGGTAGGAAGAGGAAGTGGTTCAAGGTGGAGGACGCCATCAGGGTGCTGCAGAGCCACAAGCCCGTCCACGCAGAGTACCTCCGCAGACTCGCCGACACCTGCGGACCCTCCTACGGGCCTGTGTGTTGCCCCCGGGCGATGGACAGCAAGGGCACACACTATGTGGTTTGCTCCACGCAGGACTCAGAGCTCTTCAACAGATAGGACCTTCAGCTAAGCGTTCCGTGCTAAGGAGTTTGATGGACTATACCGGAGCATTGGTTGCTTAACGAATGCAGCTTTTTTTCCCCCCCTGTGTACAAAATGAATTTTGCTGGAAGTTATAAAACGTAAGCTGTAGTAGTTCTTAAAAAGAGGTACAACACTTTCTAGCTACTTGCTATTTCCTGGAGCGTTTAAGCAACGGCTACCAGCTGACAGAGCAAATATGTCCCCTTGCAGGGTTTAAATTTTTTGGTGCATTTTTTTTTGCACTGCGATGTACAGTTCTTACCGGAGGAGGGGCTTACATGTTGCATATTTGACTGTCAGCGTTCCCAGTGCGTTGGGTGGTTTCCAGAAGGCTGAAACTGGGAAATGTTGGCCTTAAGAGGGAAGCCCTGTTCACACACTGACTCATTGCCAAATAATTTCCTGTTGCGAGAGGTTTTTTAAGTGGGGAGTAGCCACAAGTGTGTGAATGTTTTTATTACAATTCTTTTTTTTTTTTTTGTGCATCTTTTTCCTCATAACACTGTCGATTTTGGTCTTTGAGGGGTTGGTTTTAAAGTTTGTTTTGCTGGTGTTTTAGCAATCCATTTAAAACTTGAGTCGGTTGCCCCAACCAGCACTAAGAAATTATTTAACAAATGTATTAATACACATTTTTTTTGGTGGTATTAATGGTGGTAAAGAAAGTGAAAACTTGTTCAAATAAATTCATTCTATTGTAGCACAATGATATTACACTAAAAAAAGACTAATCTAGTCTTTAATTTAAAGATTTTTACTGAGTGGGTAAAAAAAAAATCACATGTTAAGATTTATGATGTCATAAAAAGGATCCCAGGACAGGAAACAGGCCCACGTCATCACAGGTCTTCCACCGTGCATTACAGTGAGCACGAAGGGTGTTTCCACGCACTGAACCTTTGCTTCACAGCAAACCCACACGACCTGTTTGTGGCTAGAAAGATCAATCCTATTCTCATCTGACCAAAGCATGCAGCTCAGGCTAAAGTCCCTGCAGCACATGGCAACGGCTGCATGTTTACATGTTTGACACTAAGACGCAGAAAGCTTTTTTTATGGCATGCTTCCCAAACTCTCAGTTGCCACGTTTAGAGCAACTCGCGATTGTTATGAAGGCTTTGGTGACACCAAGATGCCCCTCTTTGTTGCAGTAGTGAGCTTTAGAACCTTCTCCTCACCTCGCAAGATGTAAAAATAAACTATTTCCCTCCTGCACTCCTGCTTGTCACAGTTCCAGTTGTTTAAACTTTTTTATTTAATTTCTCTGACTGTGGCTATTGGCTGATTTCAGTGAGCAGCTACTGTATTGCCGTGTGCCTATAAAGTGACTTAAGATCAGCAGACATCTCCCTTACTAGAATGGCGAGATTGTATTTTCTATTTTTAAGAGTGTTTTAGAGAGACGGGCAGCTGTGCCACGTATTCCCCAGGGAAGCAGCAAGTTATAGATTGCTAATTGAAATTTTAGACATTCTGATCAACCTAAGAAAAAGAAAGGTAAGCATACATTTAAGAAAAAGCTCCAGCAACACTTTTTTTTTATTGGAATTGTTAGGGATGCCGACATATGTGCCGATGGTAATGTTGTTAACAACTGTTGCTTAATGTCAGATTCCCTCAACCCTGATGAAAGTGTCAAAATCAAAGGCTGAATTGTTATTATTTTTACTTATTTATTTATTTATTTTACATGTCATGGAAACTATGCAATTACAAGATTGACTTATTTTCAGCTTTTTCAACATCAACAGTTTTTGAAAAAGATGTGCCATGCAAGACCCTGAGCTACAATAAATGTGTATTAAAGTGGTATGGGTTTCTTTTCCATGTGCCTTAATAAAATGTATAAACAAATAAAAATGTGTTTTATGAACAGATTAATGACTAGATTTTTTAAATCCCTTTAAAATCCCAGATTTCCTGTATGTCTGAGCTCAGGTTGCATTTCATGTACATTGTAAGTAAGATTAATAATTGCCCCCCCCCCCATAATTCCTTAGAACAAAACCATAAACTAATGCCTCATCCTTGACTGTCCCGAGTCTGCATTGATACTGTGTTCACTTTTTATTGGAAGTGATAGTTAGGAGTGATGTTACTGTCAAATTGAGCATAATCTTGTTCTAAGTCAGAAAACCAGGGATCTTTCTAATTGTTTACTTTTAACAGTACGAGACAATAATGATGTATTTCTCTCAATGTATGCATTCAAACAATAAAATGAATATGTTCACAAGTGCATATTGTATAGCTCTGTACTGGTTTTATTACATAAAAGACATAAGTGCAGAAAGTCTTTTTCCTATTCCCATGTAGGTAAAAATGTAGATCCTTGATGTGGTGCAATTTGATCTAATTTCCTCAATATCTATTTAGACCCAAACCTATAATAAAATGACCCACATAGTTTTGCTTACATGGGCCATACAAAGTTGTTGCCATATCAGAAGCCTATTGTTAACCCAAGCCCACTTAGTATCCATCCAGCCTGAGAAATTAAACAAAACAAACACATGGGCCCCACGGACACAGCTGGCTGGGATTCAATACTGAAATGGGGGGGTTGGTTGGAGATCTCCAGCAAACTGCAGTTCTTGTATATCTGACAAGAAACTTGATAGGAAATTGTGATGGGCTTAGCTGAAAGTCTGGCCCTCCAAATAGAATTCTGCTTAAGGCTTCAGAACCTGGGACCGCCCCGCCTGATGTTACTGGTAACGTCACTCGGAGCCATAATGAGTAGGAAACCATGACAAGAATCCTTTGTCAGCTTTTCTTGGAAAGACAGCTTAACCTGTGTTAAACATGTACTGCTACTGACTCTTGTATTTTAAAGTTTCATATATATATATATATATATATATATATATATATATATATATATATACACTTACACAGTCATATATTATTATTTATATATGTACTCCCTGTTCCCTTTATTTTTTTGAGCAGTATATATAACTTACACGTTTATATATTATTATTTATATATTTATTCCCTTTATTGTTCCCTGTTCCCTTTATTTTTTTGAGCAGTATATATAACTTACACGTTTATATATTATTATTTATATATTTATTCACTTTATTGTTCCCTGTTCCCTTTATTTTCTTGAGCAGTATATATATATATATATATATATATATATATATATATATATATATATATATATATATATATATATACATATATATATATATATATATATATATATATATATATATATATATATATATATATATATATATATAATTTTATTTTATTTTATTTTATTTTTTTATTTTTTTGCATGACTGTATAAGTATGCTGTATAAGAAACATATAAGTAAAAGAGGTTTGATCATGTATATTTCAAGTCTAGAGCCAGGACTTGACGGCTCTGTCTTGACACTGAGCGGCCACAGTAGATCCAGTCCCTCAACCATCCCATCCGCGACCCGCCCATCCGCCGCTTCTCCCACAGCCTGGTCAGGTGTTCGCAGTTCCCTCACGTAAACTTTGCATCTTGATAACTGATCAGCTTCTGTGTCGGGACAAACCCAGTCGAGGACATGTTCCGACGGATACTTCAAATGGTAAGCCTTTGTGGTGTTAATTCATCGGGATCGCTTTTGTTTTGACCAAAGCGACTCGTTTTCCAGGCCCATCTGTGGCTGGTTTCTTGTTGGGTACGCGTGATTCGTATAATGTTGCATCGCCGCTAAGCGGGGCTTGCGTCTTGATTGCTCTTAAATCCTGCGTTTGGAAACGTTTCCACCTCCTCCGCCACTTTGGGGTAAAAACATCAAGCGCTCCTTGCTTTTGGATGACACAGCTAGCTATTGTCGAATGCTAACTTGGTTTCGTTAAATGATTATGCCGTTGACAGTGATGCAAAAAGGTTGTTCGAAGAAATTGCTAATTCCCTGTGTTCTATTAAATACAGGATAAACCAGTGAGGTGAAAAGGGAAGCAGTTAAAAGTGAAAGCTAAGCGTTAGTTAGCTGTGGGTTAATTCATCAGATGCTAACGCTAACGTTAGCTACATGCGTTGGAGAAATGCTCTACGTAACATGTAAACTGGGGTTTTAGGTAACCAGGCGTATAAAGGCTTTAGTAAGTGTGTAGGTAAACAAACCGCCTGCTTGTCATTAAAGTAAGTTGTAGGACTAACGTACTAAATCGGGTCTAAATAGCTTCCACGCTGGACCACATTAACCACAATGCACCGCTACCCGCATTGTGTACACTTTGAGCACATGACTCACCGGCATATGCTTTTCTGCCATAACTTTATGACCTCTGTTCTGACAGGGGGAACCAAACGCATAGAGTGCGTCGCAGTGGCACCAGTCAGATGGATCCGTCCGACATATGCGACATGTTCTCATTTGTGGGATCATATAAACAAGCATAGTTATCTGTTAAAACAATCTGTGGATTTTTCTTCAGCAGGTTCACAGAACCGGACCATGAAGCATGGCGCAGCGGGTCAGAGGTTCTAATGAATCTTGCATCCTATCACATTAAGTGGATTGAGTTGTGCCACTTTCTTTTAGACAGCACGGTTAAAATGTGCCAACAGAAGCAGTGTAATGCTTGGCAATTGTGTGCTAAGATTTTTTTTTCCATAAACGTGGCTTTAATTTGTTCTCTCCCTCCCAGAGCCCATATTTTCTGAAGGCACTGGCAGTCGTTCTGCAGGAAAATGCAACCTTCCCCCAAACAATATGGGCCAGTCGGCGATTCTTATGGCATTGCGATGTGTAAAAATGCCTCCTTATCCTGAAGTTTACAGAAAGGTGTAATACTAAAAGCATACTTAGTAACTTTGTTATATGATGTCATTTAAAACATTTACTAATTGTACTTTTAGACTGAAGCTACAAATTGGAGTGAGCAATTACTAGGAGTATATATCACCAGCTTTATCGCAATACAATGTCGCATCCATTTGTTTGGATAACGATGCGATATTTTGGCCATTTTACAATGTTACGATTTTCGATCGATATAATGCAATATCATCTGCCCGTCTAACACTGTTATTTACATTCCTATCAACTTACTAACAAACCCAAATATGATTTGACCATTGTTTCTAACTTCTCAAGGCTATCAGGCATTAAAATCAAAAAAGCATTCTTCTAATTTTAAAAAGATATTAATAATAGATCACCTGTTCACCATAGTCTCATGCCTGCATTTCAAAATAAAGGCGTATCTTAAAAAATGTTGTTAAAAATAGTTAGATTTTGCATCAATTGGATCGTTCATCATTTAATCGCTATTCATATTTAAACCATAGAAATACAAAGCTGACTTTTAAACGTCCTTTTTAAAAGCCCTACCTTAGGTAGTTGCTGTTAACTGGCCTGTTCCTGTCCACCTCACAGACAAATCTGTACTTACAGGTTTTAAACCCAGCTTTAGGTTTAATGTACCCAGATTTTCAAATTCTCCGGATTTCATTCCAGACCAGCTTAAACGAGTGAGTCTGATACATGGAGGCCTAACGGCGCAATTACTCTGAATCGAGGCAACCGCTGCTGACGGCCTGGCTGCGTGAGGTCATGTGGAGTTAACTTAACGCAGGACTCAGTTTTGGCTGCAGAAGTGAAAACAAATAGTATCAGAGTATCAGACTGTTGTTTTATGCCGTTTTAAGTAAAGTTACGGTGCCTTGTAAAACGATTAATCGGCGGAAGGGACAATGATACACGGTTTTCAAGTTCTTTTTATGAATAAAAATCCAACGAAATGTGCCATTCATATCAGCCAGAGAAAACGGGTCACTCCTCCAGACGTCTGACTAGTAGACAGAGTCCGCCTACGTTTAACTCAATCTGATCATAAATCCGTCCCGTCAAGGTTGGCTAGAGAGCCTCAGTGAAGAAGAGCTGAATGTCTGACAGCACTGTTCAAACAATCATCTTTATTGGTGTGCTTTTTGAAATGTTTTGCTTTTTTTTTTTTTTTTTTTTTTTTTTTTTTTATTAGTATTATTTTTTGTTACCTTAACTGGAATATCAGTTCATTTCAGGATCATATTGTCTGATCGTTTTGTTAACATTAGGCCAATTTATTAGACTCCTAAAACCTCCTCGGTAAACAACTCTTTTTTTTTTTTGTAAAGCTAGATTACACGTTTTATTACCGTGTCATGTCACACCTTTACCACCTTTGCTCAGTATTTCCAGCGCTTGTGAATACTAATCTTGCTGCTTTTTTATAAAAAAAAATTGTTTTGTTAGAATTTGACGCTGTATTAAGTCGAAAACAAACCCCTGAATCATATTTAAGTTTATACGCTCGAATTAAAGGTAGTAAATTGCACAAATGAAGGATGACTCGTGTGTCTGATTTGCTGAAGGCGGAGCCGTGTGGGCGTGTGCTTGCTTCGTCTGATTCGGATCAAAGGTTGTTCCGTGACGGTCCGCCTTCCATTTGTTTATCGCTTCTCCAGCCGGGTCCACGACAACCCTGTTCAGAGGCCCAACGCTTAACGAGAGTCACACTAACCCATGTTGACTTCATTCATTCATTCATTCATTCATTCATTCATTCATTCATTCAGGACCAAACGAAGACTTTCCATTGACTACATTTCAGATTGTGAAATCGCTTGTTTGCAGGAAACTGAATTGCACAATTAAAAATGTTTCGTTGCCTTCCAAATGAAGGAGCTGCGTATGTGAAGGAAGTTGCAGTCACGTTTAAACGCTCTGAGGCCGAGCAGAATTAGGAAGGGGACTGGACCAGATTCAGAGGAGGCCTGCTGCTGTAACACTGGCTCTATTGCAGAGGAATATTGTTTGCATATGCATGGCTGCCTGGCTAGAAATAAATAAATCAAATAGATTACTGAAAAAGTCCTGAGCACGCTTAGAAATTACCTGAAAACAAAAGCGTAATTGTTGTTTTTGTGGCGTTGGAAAGTATCATCTTCCAGCTGAGTCTAGCATTTGTGGTTTGAGGCCAAACTGCTGCTGCTGCTCCGGTTCTGCAACGTTGGAGCGGTGTTACATCCCCAGAACGTCATCAGTTGTTGGAGATTTAATTACATGTTTTAATTCAATTAAAAAAATGCATTATTGGTCCCAAGTGGACATTAAATATGCTTAACGGCAATTAAACAGAGAAAGAAAACCATAGCAACTCATTTCGCCCAATCCTGATGATACGTTGTTGTTGGGTTTTTTATAAGATGAAACTGTTTCCTACATAATTTCAGTTGCCATTGTTTGATTTAAATAAAGCTTATTTTTCATTGAATTTCATTTGAAGTTGCCCAAAAGGAATATAGAAAGCGATCTGCAATCTTTACAATCCAAGGAGCCGTTTTTCCCCTCCGTCCAGCTAAATAAAACTGGTCCACAAATGTTGCACAACCTTTTGAAGAGAAAAAGCGCAGCTTCTAATTGTTTGATAAATATCTACCATAGGACATTTGTTCTCATTTTGAAGTAAGAATTTTTTTTCCATTATTAGGTTTTAAAACTTAAGAAAAACAATAAGAGCATTAATTCTTTTTTATCCTATGTAAAAAAAACAACAACCATTACAGCTACTTTTAGTGTCATACTGTTTTGAAAATTCATGCCAATTATTCCATGTGAAACTGCTACACCCTGCATGTGTTATTATATCTAAGTTTTAAAAACATTAGTTGGTTCTGTGTCATTAAGAATCACGGTGGAAGAATCAAAGAGCCACTTGTGGCTCCAGAGCCACAGGTAGGAGACCCCTGGTGTAGACGATGTTACTGGTAAACCTGGTGAAGCTTCATCGTAAACTCTCCATATGTGAAGTAGCCAAATGAAGTTGACTTCTTATTCAGCCTTGTTTTTTTTCACAGTTCAAGTTGTTTTTCAAACTTCTTTAATTATGTTCTCTTGTCTTTCCCATTTTGGGATAACTCTGGCACAAAGACACGAGGAGTCCTATATTTGGCAGCTTGGGGGTCCCCGCGTTCAGTTCCTAAATGACAATAACATACATGGCCAGTTGCATGGATTTTAATTGCCCTCGATGCCCACACCAGTTATAGGCATAGGGGTGATTAACCTTGACGTTGAATCTCACAGTCAGTGGTGACGACACTGTAACGATGGGAAAAGAGAGAGAAGAGTGAGGTAAATGGTGTTTAATCACAACCACTATGGCCATAGCAATATTCAGCAATAACGTTGGAATTGGGCTGCCCTGGTTTTAAAGCTTATTAGAGCTCTTTATCAGGGGTTGCTCAGTAGGCTGCACAATATCAAGAAAATGGGTAATTAAAATACCGTTGCTGACTATTGCGACGGCCATATTGATGACAATCAAACCAGTGTTTCCCCCGACACTTTGCTTTTTTTTCCATCGTTGCAGTTTCCCCATCATTTTCTGTGAGCTTCAACATGTTGGCTACTAAAACTGACCCCTAACTGTCAAAGTGTGCATTGTTGTCTGCAGACTCCTGGGAAGGGAGGCTCCCAGAACGCAGAGTCGGAGAAGCCGCCCGCCGACCTCAACCACGACCAGACGTCTGAGGTAATGTTTCCCGAGCTTAATGTTGGATCTGAAACGGGTCTGATCAGTCCTGATGTGATGGGTTTTTTAGTTTCTGATGACGTGTTTCTGTGTCCAGGGCTTCATCTGTCCTCAGTGCATGAAGTCCCACAACTCTGCGGACGAGCTCTTCAAGCACTACGAGCTGTTCCACGACACCGGAGACCTGCCCGCTCACGTGGCCCCCACTCGGTGAGACTGAAGCCCCTTTCACACATAAGTCCCAGTAATTTACTGGGGCCACATTACCGGATCGGACAAGAATCAGCGGCTTTCACGCATGCAAATTAGTCCCAGTAAATTACCGGGTCAGCTCTTTTCGCACTTAACCCGGCAACGGTGGAATGGATGTACCTAATATCACCTGCAGGTGGCAGTAATGCAAAGGGAGTAGCTTTAATTGATCAAGCCATCTGCTAAAGAAGAACTTCAGCTGGAATTTACATCTGGCACCTCGCTGATTAGTCACAGCATCAATAGCCCCATTAACACTAACCCTTTTCTAACCTTGCCGAGAACGATCCGAGTTTGGTAACTGAGAAAACTATCGAGTATAAATGGATCGCAAACTGAACTGAACCGTGCCAGACACAACCCAGCCGCGCTAAATCTAGATCAGTTCGATAGTAGGTCTCGGCACAGTTCAGAGCGCATAAGCAGACCGCGTCATCTCCTTACAGTCAGCTGACTAAATTTGCAGATTCAGACATTCATAAAAATACTAGCTTCCCTACCGTGCCACACGATTTCCAGTGATAATTCTGCTTAGCAGTGTGATGAACCTCAACGTCTGTCGTTGTTTCCTGCGTCTGTAAGCCCTGATTAGACGTTCGTTTGTCTCATCCACTTCCCAAAAGCCGACAACGAAATATCACAATTATAACTAAACATAACTTCCTGAATGTTACGGGCGCCGCCATTTTTATTTGCTTGATTCCCTTCTTCAATCCTAGAGAGCAGTAGTATCGTAGATCGTCACTAGGAGGCGAGAAACCGTGCTAGGGTGATGTGTAAATGGTCGTAAGAACCAAGCTCGGCACGGTTAACTGATCCAAGCTCGGTCCGAACTCGGCACGGATTGGTTAAAAAAAGGGTAGTGTAAATTACTTCTGGACCCATGGTTCTTACAGTGGTTAGTAGCTTTATGAAAACTGTGGAAGAAATACCATTTGAGTACATTTCTCAGTCAGAGAAGTGACTAGCAGAAATCAGGGAAAGAGCTAAACGAAGACTACAAACTTATGTAATCACGCAACCGCCTGCCTTACCCAGGAATGTAACAGCTTTATTCACACTAGAGCCGTCCTGGTAAATTGTCGATCAGTTTTAGCCGCTCAATCAGTTCTGGCTTTATTCACACATAATCCTGACCCGGTAAATTACTGGGTAAGGTTGTAAGTGTGAAAGGGGCTTAAGTTTTACATTTATGGTGACTTGAAACCGTGTTCATGCTTCTTGAACTTTTCCACATTTTGTCTTCCACAAAACATGTCGTTTTATTGGGATCTTATGTGATGCTGCGTTACTGTGACATGGAGGAAAACAATACCTGTTTTTTGGTTTTTAAAGTTTTTTTTTTTTAGGGATAAAACCTGAATTGTTTGAACACAGCACCCTGTAAGGTTTTCACACCCCTTGGAACCATTTCAGATTGGGTCACAGTACCGCCACATTTTTAAATGCATTTTATTTTTTAATTTGTGATTGAACCCAAAGTTGGGCACAATTGTGAAGAATAGTTATTCATGGTTTCCAAAATCTTTTACTAATTAAATCCCCCCCAAAAAAGCTAAATATGGTGCAAAGGACTCGACGCTCAGCCAGAAATGCGCTGGAACGGTTTGGGTCAAAGTATATTTTATTATTCGTCCGTCACATAAAATCCGCCTCAGCTGCTGACCTTGCTGTCACTGCAGCAGCGCTCTGTTCTGATCCGACCCGTTTCTCCCTTTCAGCGAAGACCTGACGATGTTGCGGCAGGAGGTTCAGGACCTCCACGCTTCTCTCAAGGTGCGGTCGAGCTTAGAAACGGTGAGTGTCCCATAGAGCTGTGAGGACATCTGCAGTGAGATGTAACTTTTTGTCTTTTTTTTTTTTTAATCAGGAGGAGAGATGGTTCTCTGGAGAACTAAAGAAAGAATTGGACAAAGTTCAAGGACAACTGAAGCAAGTAAATCCTTTTAAGATCTTTAACATATAACACAGGAAAGCAGCGGGTGTCTGAATGCAAGCGCGTGTAATCAGTAAAGATGCTTTTGTTCTCCTCTCCGACTCCACAGAACGACGAGCAGATGAGCCCCGAGGATTCAGGTGGTGAAGCGTCCTGACCAAACACGCTGAGACGGGAGTCTCAAATAATTCGTTGCTGACGGGCTGGGCTGTTTCTTTTTCTTCCTCCTCAGCTCTTGAACGGAAGCTGGTGGAAGCCGAGACAGAGAAGTTCAACATCAAGCAGATGAAAGACCTGTTTGAGCAGAAGGCGGCGCAGCTGGCCACGGAGATAGTAGGTCAGTGTCGAAGGTCAGCGTCTGTGGCTCCGTTAACAAACTGCGGTTCTGTTTTACTCGACCGCCGCCATCCTCAGTGCTCCCTTTGTGCTTTATCCACAACTGTGTGGACATTTCGTCGCCTTTTTCTTCAGGGTTTTGCATGAAGTCGCTTGAGTAGCAGCATTTGATTGTTGATTTGTGAAACGCGTTGAACCCGGCAGACCTGAAGTCCCGTTACGATGAGGAGAAAAGCCTGAGGGAGGCGGCCGACCAGAGGGTTTCCAGTCTGAGCGAACAGCTGCAGAAGGAGAAGCAGGACAATGAGCGGCTCCAGACGGAACTGGTAACCTTTCTCCTTCTCAGCCTCAACCACTGAGCTATACAATACACTGGAGTGCTGATTTTGCCGAAAAACTGAAGTCACTGGCCGCCATCTTGCTACTCCCTACTCTCACAGAATCCCATAGGATTTGGCTGCAACAACAAGCAGTTTTCTGGCTGTGTGAAAACGTTTAACAGGTAATTCTACAGTCAGTGGATGTACTAACACTATCAACTACTAGGAAATTAGGTGCTGAAATATTTTACAGGTTATTTCTATTAAATATATTAAAATATATATATATATATATATATATATATATATATATATATATATATATATATATATATATATATATATATATATATATATTTAAATAAATAAAATGCAAAATATTTCAGCACATGACTTTCTCAGTACTTGATAGTTTTAGAACATAACATAAAAGTATATGGCATTTGACATTTTAAAAGTTTTAAGCCCCCCCTGAACATGAGAAAATCCTCGTTATTCGATGCTGTAACGCACATATTCCCTAGTTACTGGGGGAAAGTGGGGAGTACCAATATGGCGGCTGGTGGCTTCAAAGCGACTCATTCAAACAGCGGGGGATTAGCACTCCAGTGTATTATATAGCTCAGTGGCCTCAACTCACTGGCCCATCAGCTCTGTCGCTCCCACGTCCGCCTCCTGACTGACCCGACTCCGCTCTGCCCCCTAGCTGCAGCGGCCGGGAGTGGAGGACGTGGAGGTTCTGCAGAAGGAGCTGGTGCAGGTGCAGACGCTCATGGACCGCATGACCCGCGAGAGCGAGGAGGAGTCGGAGCGGCTCAAGAACCACTATGCGGAGCTGCAGGCCAACTACACTACCTCAGAGGTTGGGGGTCTAAAACGCCTTTGTTTCTCCACACCATCATCATCGCCTTTGAAGGAGCCGCTTCACGTTTCCATTCAGAAAGTTTTCCCGTCATAGAAGACTGCCCTGTACTTATCGCTGCTCCCTATTACTGCCCGGTGAATAATTCATGCAGCTTCTCCTGCATTCTGGAGGAGAGGAGTATTTATAGAGCTCCATCACGTAGATTTAGGCTCTGAATCCTATTTAAACTTATCGGTTCTATTTTTACTCACCAAAGAACCATTTTCTGAATAGATGCGAGCGTCTGGCTTCTCTCTGTGATTGTTCACATCACAGTGAGGTTAGTAGCTGCACTTTGGGAACATTTTAAGCAGCGCGGAGGAGTGTCGAGCGTTACTTTTACGACACAAAACTCAAAGATTAACACAGAAAATAGTTTTCTCCTATTCTAATCAGAGGTTTACTTATACCTAAATGTCCCATTATCTTTAGGCTTTTAATATTGTATTTAAACTGTTCTTTTTCAGCGTAGAATGATTATATAACAATGTTGACACAAAAATAGGATGCAGTTGTTTTGTATTTATTTTGGATGTTCTCTAATCCTCACATAGTCAATTAATTGATATAGATATAGATGGACATCTGTATGTGTCCATGCAGATATATATATATATATATATATATATATATATATATATATATATATATATATATATATATATATATATATATATATATATATATATATATATATATATATATATATATATATATATATATTATAATTCCAAAAATATGGTAAACCCTTCCAAAAGGGGCTGAGCAGTAGGGCTTGGCAATATATAGAGATTTAAAAGTATTGATATTTTTTATAAAGGGATATAAGATAAGAAACTATATTAATATTACGAGATTGTCTGTGTTGGATTGTAGTTATACTTTTATGTATTCCAGTAGGTTATTTTGCAGCCATTTCTCCTTTTTATTTAGAGCTGTTGGGATAAAGCTTTGATTCAGAGATGCCTTTTTTTAATAATTACTTTATGAAAAGAGAAACACATCGACATAAATAATGTATATCGTCATTCAGCCTAAAACTATTGAGCCCAGCCCTACTGAGCAACTTCTTAAGCGTTTCTTCTGGTGTTTTTATCTTTAGTGACGAGCTCCAAGTCTTTGAGTCTGGAAGACCTCCTTTCCATCACCCTACTCTTTAGCTCCCTCCACAGATTCTCTATCGGATTCAAGTTGGTTCTCTCTCTGGGGCTACATAGAACAATAATATTACTTGCAGTCAGAACAAGAATGCTTTAAACCTAGATTCACCTGGAACATAATCAAATATGGACTTAACTGGATATTTCTGAGCCTGCATGAATAAATTTGACACTGTGTGGTTCAGAGAAACACCACAAAAAAATCCAACTTGTGCCCCCTGCTGTTCTAAAAGGGTGTCTTCTAGGCTGGCTACGGTAATCAATGTTTTGTGTTCATGATCATGAACCCTCAACAAGACGAAGCAAAAAACAAACACACCCCTTTGTGTCAGATCCCCCCCCCCCCCCCCCCCCTAATTTCCATCAGTTTAGAAACTCTTTGTTCTGCAGCTTGTTGCTCTGTGTTGCTGATTGGAGCTTGTTGTTGTTTCCTGACTTACCTTCTTTCTGTCCTCGTGTCTCCTTCCCTCCTTCCTCCTCCGCCTCTCACTCCCCCGCATCCTTCCCGATACGCAAGATTCAAAAACTGGAGGTAAAACTCGTCGATTCACGTCGGTTACCAGTTTGATTTTAACCTTTAGGATTTTTGCTTTTCGAATGCAGATTTTTTTCCCCCCCCTGCTGTCCAAGCAGTGTTAAATATATTTTAATGTTTGTTTGTTTTTTGTCCCCCTGTGTGCAAGAAGAGACTGTTTTGTTTATTTTACTTTTACATCCCATCTCAATAGTTTGAGTACACACTGAAGGTCTCATTGGGAAGACTCCTAACACATGTTCCACTGATTTGCAGATGACCGTATCCCAACTGAAAGCCGAGCTGGAGAAGGGTCCTCAGGAAGCCGCCGTCTACACACAACAAATCCACGAGCTGCAGGGCAATCTCAACAATTTGCAGCAACAATGTCAGGTAATATTTACTCAAAAAGCAGAAGGAAACGTCAATTACAGCCATGCGAGAGTTTTCTGATGCTGAACGAACAGCTGCTGCTAGTGTTGCATGCTCAGAAATGTGTGGGGTTTACTTTTTGCTGCAGTTACTCTAACAAGCTTTACACGCTGCCATCTTGGTGGCTGTGAGCCTTACTTTGTAGCCCTGAGGCACATCGCCCTGCTGTATCTAGCCGTCTTTAGCAACAAGCGCCTTATCTTATCTTATCAAGCACTTGCTGACAATAAATAGGGTCAGCACCATTGTTAAACCAGCAGCACCTTAACACCAAAGAACACAAGTCTGTGAGACTTTAGGAGATCGACAAAAGAGGAGGATAAAAAGAGTAAAGATCTGAAGCTTGTTGTGTTTCAGTGCATATGTGTTAAAAGCATGTGGCCTGTTACAGCCCAGAGTCGGTCGTCCTCACCAGGGTTTTGATCTCTATGACTCTTTTACGAAGTTTACTGCCAGAACTCCGACATGACACCCTTCAGTCGGGCCTCCTTTTCATTTCCTTTGCTCCTATCACAAAGGCTCTGGATGCTCATGACTTGTTCCAGCTCCCATCAGACTTTTTTTTTTTAACCTGCAGGGTCCCTGTAGAGTCTTAAAGCGCCAGTGTGTAAGATTGTCACGCCATCTAGTGGTGTGCTAAATCAATTACTACTGACCTCGCCGTTAAGCGTTTTATAACTACTACAGAAGCAGTGGAGTATCATACATATGGCATGTGTAAACATATCCTCAATGTATTTGGTACCAAGCTGCTGCTAATAGGTTATAGTGTTCAATGGTTTTTGGCACTGATGCCAAGTCCGCTTGTTTTTTCTAAAATCACTAGTAAATTCCGCGAGTCGCGTTATTTTGGGCTCGTTTCTGAACGTCTAGTCGCTTATTTGGGGTCATATAAGCGACTATAAACACGAGTAAAGACACCTGCTTCTACTGTTGCTCTACAGACTGTGGCTGATATCCCTCCGCCCCTCCGCGTACTGACATACTCGGTGAGAGGGAGAGCTAGACAAACAAACGAGCTGTCTCTGCCGAGAGGACAGAGTAGCTGATGTCCTGAGTCTAACGTGACGCCAAAAATAAACTTCACTGTTATATTAAATTAACTTACCTGTCCAGCAGAAAGCCTGCAACTTCCACATCAGTTTAGAGTCCGCGCTCCTTCATGAATTATCTTCACCTGGTAATATGAGCTGTTCGATATAGACTCTCTTTTTTTTCCCAGTGGGTGCACCGACATCTTTGTATGTTATGAGAACGCTTTCATTTTTGAGGTGAGGTTATTAGACTTTGCCAGAATATGAAATGAAATGAAATGAAATTTATTCGAACATGATACAAATATAAAAATAAAATAGTGCACAGTAACAAGAAGTGCATAAGAAAGAAGAGAAAATACAGATTTTTTGTTTCAGTTAACATATCATGCTCAAAATGGGGTAGGAAGAAGTGAGAACTTATAAACTCCTACCCCTAAACACTTGAGACTTTAGAGTCCTACTGTCATTAAAAAAAAAAAAATCAAAGTGGCAGTTAGAAGTAACAGTTACTAATATTTACCTATACATTTTCCCATTTTATGCTAGTTTATCTTTCTAAACCCTTACACCAAGTTATTATCTTCAATACACACCTTATTGCTTTCTGTCCCCATGTGTGTATCTATTGAAAATTACCTCTTTGTACTTTCTTTTGAATTGTGTTAAACTATTGCTTTGTTTTAAATCTTCATGTAACTTATTCCATAACTTTACACTTTTAATTGAAATACAGAAGCTTTTCCTTGTTGTTCTAAAATTGCGGATCTTGAAGATTGAGTGACCCCTTAAGTTATACCACCCTTCTCTTTCAGAAAACGTGCTCTGTATGTGCTCAGGTAACAACTTCTTTGATACCTTGAACATAAATTGAGCCATTTTAAATTCTACAAGCTCGTCAAATTTGAGAATTCTGTATATATAAAAGCAATGCTTGATCTTTGCTAATTAAAAGCCAAAATATCAGAATCAAAAATACTTTTATAATCCCAGACGGAAATTATTTTCGTTACACACTCCCTTTAAAATCCAGAATTTGCCTTTATTATCGTTGTCCTCGTTTGCATAAGTAGGAAGAAATAAGAATGAGTAATAAGAAATGTTTGTGTTTGCAGACTCCTCCCACTGTTCCAGCCTTACAAGAAATGCACAATCTGGCTTTTTAAACCCAAAGTTGTGCTGTTTTACAGTCACCAGGCAGATGGCTAGCTAATTAGTTAGTTTGTAGGGTTTGTTTTTCCTGTCCCCGTCTGTTTGTAAATGTAAAAATTCGAGATTCTGGGAAATTAGTGATGCATAAGAATAAGTTTGCAAAAAATGAAATTGCTCACAAAGTGGAATTCATTTCAGACCAATTAATGTGGGGAAAACTGTACCTGCTGTGATTCATTCATATGTGGTGTTATTTGATTGTGTTGATATTTTGAGGGGGGAAAAAAGCATTTGTTGGTCAACGTTGCTCCCAGATTCATCTTCAAGTGTCCCCGTCTCAACGAGCTGCTACAGTATTGCGCTTGGATGTGGTAGATGTGTTCAGCTTGATCAAGTTGGCAGCATCGCTTTGTTACTATAGTGACCAATGCCATGTCCAGATTGTCAAGTTATTAAAGGTTTATAACAAGAAAACAGGCTCCAAGTCTCATCCTCCCAAAATAATGTGATGATGAAGCTGTCTGAAGAAACATAAGATAATGAAACTATTACTGCACCAAACAACCTCAAAACACAATTTATCCATGTAATGATAAAACTGAAATGTAGTCTTAAAAAAAACTTATAAAGCTGTTTTCATAACAGCCTAAGTTCACATTATCTCGACTTAAGAAAACGTGAACTGAAAAACGAGCTTAGCGACTCCTTACTTTGATGAGATGATGGAATAAAAGTCGCTCGGAGTATCTTTATTTCAATGAGATGAAACGATAAAACAAATTTGTGGCCCTGTTATATTGAAGTATCTTGAGACTGAAAGCCTCTTTATCTTGATACGGCGAGATAATGAAACCCATCAGGAGGGAAAAACGGTCTTGAGGTCTCGTTTTTCTCAACATGACGATTTAGTGAAGTTAACGTGACCACAGCAGCTTGGGGTGACGTTATCTTGGGATGCTGGTAGCGTTTTATCGTTATCATAAAATAATTATTTGAATAAAATTTTTATTTTGACAACGATGATATCCACTTAGTGGCGTCTGAAAGGCTCCAAAAACTGCCAGTATTGTCAGGATTGTCATCTTTTCCATTTTCTCTATTGTTGGTTTCTTGAGTGCATCAATAAATATCAATGAATTAAAAAATTTAATTAAATGCAGTCCCTTTGTGCAGTTTAGTGATAAAAATCACACTTCCTTATGTAACTAGTGTCCTGATGAAATGTATTTTGATTTTATTTTAATAGGCTGTATGTTAAATTATTAAATATGTTTTTTAAGTCACACAGTTACCTAAAAACTTCTATCGTTTTCACAATAGAGTCACAATATATTGTGATAATATTTAAAGCACATGTCGCGTATTCCTAGATGCTAGAACTTTTAACATGGCAAAACAAGCTGATAACATCTCAATATCTCAACATAATGAGATAATGAGCCTGTTTTTTTTTTTTTTTCTTTTTCTCACAAAAACGAGCTCAAGGTCTTGTTTTTTTAATATAAGATACTGAGGCTGTTATCCCAACGAATTGAGCTCAACGTCTTGTTGTCTTGACATAACACGACGCAGATAGATGGATACTTATTTTCCCTGAAAAACAAAAACAAAAAAAACGAGCTCAAGGTCTCCTTACTTCTGTTAATTGTGTGCAAAACATATTTTGACAGGACAGGGTTGTGATCTTCATCATTGGGAAGATCCCCATTGGGCGAGAGGCGGGTTAGGTTGAGGTTTTGTGGAGCAAGAAGATAAGAAAAGTTAAATGACATAAGATGGGACGTTTTGTTTTTCTCAGAGTATTTAAACAGAATGTCTTTATCTTGATTCTAAAAAAAAAATAAAAAAAATAAAATATACAACTTCACAAAACAAAGCCTAATATCTTGTCATCCTAGAATAATAAAAGAAACAACCTGCATCATGACTAAATTCTAAAAACAAATCTATGCGTGTTGAATTGGCTGTTAAGTTGTCGGCTGACTGGCTGTTTTGCCCAATTTAAAAGCGTTTAATGCTGAGAGCAACATTAGCACTAAAATCCAAACATTGTTAAAAAAACACCATAAATACTATTTGTTCCTACATGTCAGAAATGAGCTGAAAATCAGATGAAATCGTTAAAAATTGAAGAAAAATTGATGGACATCGGTAGGAGTGGTGAATTTAGAGAATCTGAAATGATCTGAATTTTGATTCAGATCATTGCAGATTTACAATACAAGGGTCAACCACATAAAAAAACAACAGATTTTACTAGTTACTTATCCCCTCACATGCTCAAAACGACGCCCGATGTCTTCTGTTGTTCTCAGGGCGTCTCTGAAAAGCTTGGGCAAAAGGAGAAGGAGCTCCAAGATCTGGAGGAGCGTCTGGGAGCGGAGAAAGCTGCCAAGAAGGGACTCCAGGACAGCCTGAGGGAGAGGGAGACGGAGGTGCAGGAGCTCCAGGCTCGCGCCACGGGGGCCGAAGCGTCCTTTCAGAAGACGCGGACCGAGCTGGCGGACAGGGCCGAGGAGGTGTCCAAGCTGAAGAGCGAGCTCGCGGAGCTGGAGGTGAAGCACGCAGAGCTGAAGGTGGAGAGGAAACAGCTGGAACATCAGAAGGAGGAAAAAGAAAGCCAAGGTGCCCAGCAGCAGACGGAGATCAGCCAGGTGAGACCGGCTGACAGATTAACATCTTTTTTTACAGAGAAAGAGGAACGAAACTAACAGTGTCCCAGAGAAACGTGTGGCCACGGCTGCAGCGATGCATCACGACTCGGTTCTGTGCTAACCGCAGTTCAGCTTACTTCATATTCATCAAACCATTGTGTCCGTTAGGCGTTGTGGAAGTTCACCCTTAACATTTCTGTTCAGACAGACTGAAATCATTTTATTCATGTTCAAAGTTCACCAGCTTAATACTCTGAACTAAGTTCACAGCGTCGACTTGAACCAGCGCCTGTTCGTTTATCACAATTTATCTGAAACAAATTATCTATAAGTCATGACGTCATTAACAAAGGAGTCCGTGGATTATTGTTATTGCGTAGTCTCAGTTTCTGCTGTTGTCTCTACTCGCACAAACTATATTTTAGAGTGGCCAGATTTCCAAAAACACCTTTTCCCCTTCTTATTGCATAATAGTTTCGTCAGCAGAAAAGAAGACGCTGATTGAAAGCCGCTTCATTTAGACTATATTTGTTACTGCAGCCATTTTCAACCCTCTTATTACCATCAAGTCAGCTCACATGAGATCTGTTGCCTTTTTCTTTTACGTTGCTTGGTGCATAGCAACGTTATTTGACTTTTTAAAATGTATACGTCTGTGGCGCACTCTGGTTTCATACAAAGTTTTTAAGTTTTTTTTGTGCTTTGTTTTTTCTCAATTTGTTACTAAATATAGCCTTTCGTGTTTATTTACGATATTAACAGAAGTGCGTACCGTGTATGAGCAGCAGGTGTTAAAACAAGGAAGCAGCTAACGGCTATTAGCATCTCCAGGTGAAACAGTGGAAAAAAAGTACAAAAAATATATGATTCTGAGAGGGAATAATCTGTAATGTCGCTGGGAATACAGTATGTACGTTAGTGTTCACTGAAGCGGACACTAAACCTGCCAAGGCTCAGATGTGACTGCAGAGTTGATTGACGTGAGTAAATGTTCTGATA
Organism: Fundulus heteroclitus; assembly: GCF_011125445.2. NCBI lineage: Eukaryota > Metazoa > Chordata > Actinopteri > Cyprinodontiformes > Fundulidae > Fundulus > Fundulus heteroclitus. Next base: position 22,536,707 of record NC_046362.1, read on the forward strand.
TGAGGCTCTTAAAATTGCTGTAGATTGGTTTATTTAAATAACGGTTAGTCTACAATCACGCCGAGCTGCCGTTTTACTGTGAGGCATTGCAGAGGGTAGGGCTCAGTCTGGCATTATTTAATTTGTTTTATTAATTAAGCAACCCGGCATTATAATAGTTCTGCGATACTGTCGCTAGATGGCGCCACATCTATTTATATCTGATAATCTCGCCTGGCACTGGGGCTATTTTCATTCGCAAAAAGGACCATCAAAACATTATCAGGGTGGAGGCTAGATGTATGCAACTTTATTTTATCATGATCAAACTGTTTTTGATATATATATATTTTTTTAATAAGCATATAATGTGGCTATATACCTTTTAAACTATTATTGCGCAGTCAGAAAGTGGCAGGAATACAGAATAAATGCTTGAAGTTGACATTGTTTTGGACAAATCACTGTTAAATGTTTTAATAACACTACAATCATAAAATAATGAATAAATAAATTCAAGACATCTCTATATAGTTTTGGCCATACGGGAGTTAACCCTCTCTGATTTTCCTTTTATTAATGAAATCCTGATTCTGTTTAAGCACACTAGCTTCAGCCGTGTGAATAAAACACACCTCCCTTTGTTACCCGCAGGATGGCTGGAGAGAGGAGTTTCAAAGCTGCAGCTCCGTCTCCTCAACATAAACAGCAGCACACAAAGTCAGGCAGCATAAATCCCCTCAGCATAACCTGACTTTAATAAAGGGTCCGAGCTTGAGCCTTCAGTTAAGATCCTGATGTATAAAGCAAAGCTGAAGCCGCTATAGTCAGTTTAAAGCAGTGGTTTTTAAATGTTTTCTGTTGAGTCCCCTTTTGAAGAAGGAAAACTTTTCAGGCCCTCCCCTCCACACAGAATGGGTCAAAAATTTAACTTTCACTGTTTTGTGTTTCAGTGCATTAAAGCTGTTGTTCTCAAGATTACCCAGAATCCTTTGTAAAATGTATAACATATATATATATATGGATTCATGTATAAGATATAACACTGATTTCTAACAACTAGAATGTTTCAAAATTGCCACACTTTTTTAACTATATAATATTAACAACAATATAAATGGCTTTTAGCCCGACTCGTACCTGCAGTCAGCAGCGTCTTCTCTCAACTATCTATGAACCTCATATGGCAAAAATAATATCAAGCCAATAATATTAAAGACAAACTTCAGTTTTGTTAAGTTTTGTATGTTTATTTTTATTTATTCACAGTATTCATCATACCACTGACCATAGGTACAGACCAAACAGCAGGGGGCGCTGTTGTGACATTTAAAATGATTTAGAAGTCGTGTGTTTTCTGGTCAAAAGAAGGCAAGGCTGTTCTTGCCCCTGCTGCAATACCATCAGCCACACCTAGGGGGCGCGCCCCCACCATTTGAGAAGCACTGGTTTAAAGCAAGAGGATACGGATCATCCTAAATTACCCATAGGTCCTCACAAAGCTGAACCTCCTCTCGCACACTGACACTGAGCATAGAGAGGAAATGCTGCAGCTTTTTCTGCGTGAGATATCTGAAGTTTTATGTATGCAACAAACAAAAAAGGCAATGATTTGTTTGGTTTTCCGCAGCTGCACACCAAGCTGCTGGAGGCGGAGAGGCAGGTGGGCGAGCTGCAAGGCCGTCTGAAGGAGCAGAGGCAGTTGTCTGGAGAGAAACTGAAGGACAGAGAGCAGCAGGCCGCCGACCTCCAGCTCAAACTGTCCCGAACAGAAGAACAGGTGGGAGACGACCCGCGCAAACGCTCACGCCAGACTTAACGTTATAAACATCATGTGACTTTTTCCACAGTTCTTTATGCATTTCACTTTATTTTGGTAAATAAACAACATTAGAAAAAGAAGCTAAGCAAAAACAAAAATACTACTTTACTTTACAAACTCATAATTGACCAAAAAAGCTACAGTGTAATCTTGCATTTTAATACTTTAAGCTCACCAAAAAAATTACATAACTTGAGGTCATCATTCAGTTCATTCCACAATTTTATGCCGAGAACTGAAACACATCTAGACTTTGCCTGACTTTTCTCTTTAGCATGTTCAAATATTAATAAACCTTGGAAATTATATCTACTCTCTCTTAACTTAAATAATATCTGAATTCCAGAAGGAAGACTCTTGTTCTGTTTTTTATTAATTATTTCCAGTATTATAATATATACAATGTTATTACATTTTAATGTATTACTTTGAATAAAAAGTTTATTAGTTGGTTCACAATATCCCACTTTATTAATAAGCTTAATAGTTTTTTCCGTAACCTAATTAATATGTCAATGTTTGTTTTATTTGCATTCCACATATTTCTTAGCAATATGTCACACATGGCATAACCAAGGAGTATATAATATTAGAGCCTTTTACATTTATTAAATCTTTTATTTTAAACAATATTCCTGTAGTTTTTGGAATTTATTTTAAATATGTTCAATATGAAGCTCACAACTAAGTTTGCTGTCTATAATAATCCTTAAAAAAATTATCATAAACTCTTATCAATTTCAACTAATTTATGTGTGACTTTACATTAAGTCCAATTACCAGAAAATGACACATCTTTTTTCTTTTATTTAATAACTCATTATAATGAAACAACTTTTTTTTTAACTCAGCCAGCTCTTTTTCTACTATTTGCATTAGTTTTACACTTTTTTTTAATCAGAAAATAAGTTTGTATCATCAGCAAACATTATAAATAAATGATTTTAGATACTGCCAAAATCTCATTTAAGTAAAGAATAAATAATAGTGGAGGTATCTTTTTTTGGGGGTGGTGGTGGAAATTAAAGCCTTTTACTGCTGTGTTTAAATGTGGATTCTGAATAAAACAAAAATTCAACCTTATTTAGCTGCTTGGAGGGGGGGGGGGGGACCAATGGATTAAAGAGTGCGGCTGTGTTTTACTTCAGCTGAAGGAGAGCTCCAGTAAGAACTCGGACCTGCAGCACCAGCTGGAGAAAGCCAAGCAGCAGCACCAGGAGCTCCAGGCGCTGCAGCAGAACACCAACGGCAAACTGCGGGAGGCGCAGGTACTCTTCACCACTCACCCGCCCCTCATCTGAGACCGTGAAGCTCGGATCAAAGCCGCACTTTGTTTACAGGGCGTCGCCAAAGCATTAACGCCCCTGGCACCTTTTGTCACAATATGAGCGCGGTTTTGCGGCTTTACTTTTCTAAACACATTGTACAGCGGTCATGTCTCCCTCGGTTGGGTTTAGCTCTGGACTTTGACTAGACCGGTCAAGGCTTTGATCTAAACCACACCAATGTAGAACTCGCTCTATGTTTTGTGTCGTCCCGCTGGAAAGCACACTGCAAAATGGGAACAAAAAGTAAGTCAGGTTTTCTTCAAATTAATGTATTTTTCCTTGATTTAAGCAGGTAAATCAGACTATTTGCCAATGGAGTGAGTATTTCTACCCCTAAAATAAGATCATTAGATATCCTGCACTCAAAATAAGATGATAGAGATGAAACGTTCCTATTTTAAGTGGAAGAATCTTATTCCATTGGCAAATAGTCTTATTTAGTTGCTTAAATCAAGAAAAAATACATTCATTTCAAGAAAATTTGACTTACTTTTAGTTCCCTTTTTGCAGCGCAACAATGCTAACGGAGCTAAATGTGAAATGTTTCCTCGCCCCGATCGGTAGAATGACCTGGAGCAGGTGCTGCGTCAGATTGGAGACAAAGACCAGAAGATCCAGAACCTGGAGGCTCTCCTTCAGAAGAGTAAAGACATCGTGAGCCAGCTGGAAGCCGAACGAGAGGACCTGTGTGCCAAAATCCAGGCTGGGGAGGGAGAGACGGCGGTCCTTAACCAGCTCAAAGAGAAGAACCATGCGCTACATGAACAGGTGGATGCTTGCTCCCTCTGCAGTCTTCCTTTCCAGTCAAATCTAAGAAGAGAGAACATTTCACTTTTTCATCCTTCTCATACTCATTTGTGTTTTATTATACATGCGGTGTATTATATTAACGACTGGAGCTGTCGAGACTCCAGTAAATCAGGATCTTTTGATATATATGTTTTTTTTTTTAAAGGTTGCACAGTTGACTGACAAGCTGAAGAACCAATCAGAGAGCAACAAGCAGGCCCAGGATAACCTCCACAAGCAGGTCCAGGAGCAGAAGACGCAGCTGCGTTCGGCCCAGGACCGAGCCCAGACCCTGGAGACGTTGGTGTCCGAGCTCACCGCCCAGCTCGCCGACAGCAAGGAGAAGGTGTCCCAGCTGGACGCTCAGGTACGTCTAAGCAGGCGCGCCGCTCCGAACGCGGGAGTGTTTTTTTTTGGGTTTACACTTCAAACGGTGCGCTGTTGGAATGACACGTTTCTATCGGTCTGTCTTCCTTTTTAGCTGAAGGCCAAAACAGAGTTGCTTCTGTCTGCAGAGGCGGCCAAGGCTGCGCAGAAGGCCAGCCTGGAGAACAGCCTGGAGGCTTCCCAGCATGCACTGCAGGACAAACAGCAGGTGGGTTCTACCCCTCTCTCTCTGCCGCTTATCTTGTCATTTTCTCTTTGCTCAAATCCAGTTGTTTACCGAAACAGTTGCCTCTTGAGTTTTCCGCAGGGCTTTGAACCGATTTTTTTTTTTCCCAATCGGTTCGTTACGAACAGAAACGTAATTATAACGTTTCCGGTTATGAGTTCCACCAATAAATTGACGTTCCCGAACCGGTTAGAACAAAAAAATACTGTTCCCGGAACGGTTAATTTCGTTCCTTTCGTTTGACAAATATAGCTGTTGATATTGTGTTTGGAATGAGCGTTTTACTTAACGATGGATCGTAATTTACCTCTTATTTAAGATGTGTAGCTCTAGTGGAGACACCGCTCTCTCTCCATTCAGTCAGCGAATGTGTGATGTCACACAGGAAGTGAACCTCAGCCGTCATGGTAACATGCGCTATTCTGACTCCGTCAGCTGTATGTTGCTCCGCCTAGCTCCACTCACATCCATCTGGGACCTCTCCATAGGAATTGCCTTTATTGAAGGCTGGGCCTTATCAAAAATCCTTGCATATGATTGGATAAGCCACTTGTCTGTCATCTTTATCGACGTGCTATTTCAACCACTCACACCGAAGCTAACCTGTGACGCAGTGAGAGTGACGCAGGAAAAAACAAAACTTTTTTTTTTTCAAATGTGTTTGCGGCTCTAGTGGCACGCGTTTTATTGACAGTGAGCTTACAGGAAGAGGGGGAAGACAGGCGGCAAAGCACCGCGGGTCGGAGTCGATCCCGGGCCGACCGCGTTGAGGACTAAAGGCCTCCTAATATGGTTTGCGCTAACCGCTAAGATGTCCGCTGCGGACGCGCCCCGGAAAACAAAACTTGCCAAATCCGGTCGGGAGAAGGGCGAAAACATGGTTTCCACCAACAAAAGCCTTCAGAGCCGTTCTCTGATGTTCTTTTAATGAAACAATATTAGGTAGATTGGACAACACGGAAGAAATAACAGCATCAATGTTAATGCTTGCTTCCTCAATGCGAGCCGCCATTGCTATCAAAACAGTCTCACGTCACGGTCGCATGTCCACTACGTCACATCTATGAAATGCCAGCCCTGCGTCCTGATTGGCTGGACAATAAAATTGGTTGGAGAAATCACTCTCTATGGAAGATGTCCCAGATGGATGTGAGTGAAGCTCGGTGGAGCAACATACAGCTGGCGGACTCGGGTTAAAAGTGCGCAGGAAAATAATTACCTTTTATTTATTTATTTATTTTTTTAGTTAATTAGGCAACGAAAACTTTGAGGAACGACATAAAACCGGTATTAACCGGTTACCATTATTTTTAAATAGGTGTTCCAGTTCATAAAAAATATTAACGTTTCGGGTTTCGTTTCTGTTCCCTGTAAAATACAAAAAGTTCCCGGTTTTCGTTTTCGTTCCTTAAACCGGTTCAAAGCCCTGGTGTTCCGCAGCGTTTTGCGCCTTTTTACCCGCTCACGTTTTGTAAATTCCTTGAATTTTGTCGTGCAGGAGCTGAGCGAAGCTCAGAAGAAGCTGGAGGAGCAGGCCCAGAAGCTCAGAGAGAGACAGGAGCAGTGCGCTCAGCTGGAAGGCAACCTGAAGGAATGCAAGGACAGACTGCTGGCCTCGGATCAGCGGGTGGAGCAGCTGGAAGGGCTCGGCAAGGTTTGTGTCGCCGGCACGACCGCGGCCGTCGCAGGCGCGCGCGTGTTGTTGTTTTTTTTTGCCGAACGTGAAAAGGGAGCACACTGGTTTGTTTGGACAGAAACTGGAGTCGCAGGTGGCGGAGGCGCAGAGTGCGAGAGATCAGCTGCAGCAAGAGGCGCAGAAGCTGCAGAAGGAGGGTTCAGAGGCCAAACGGAAAGCAAAGGAGCTGCAGCGCTCTCTGGAAACAGAGAAGGAAGGGTGAGTTAAGTGGAAAGTAATTCCAACGTAATATTTATAAATTGTGCTTCAGTTATTAAAGAGATGTACATGCATTTTCTACTCTTAAGAGCCAAGAATCTGCACGAGGAGGTGCAGACGAAGGCGGCTGCCCTGAGCGGCGCGCAGCAGCAGCTGGAGCGCTGCGAGCAGGAAATGGCGGCTCTGAAGGTGAACCTGGACAAGGTGACCCAGGAGGGAAAGGCTCGGCAAGCGGAGCTGGACGGCAAGGCTCAGAGTCTGGGCGGAGAGCTGCAGAAGGCCCAGCAGGAGAAGGAGGCGCAGAGGAAGGAGCTGGTGGCCGCTCGGGAGAGCCTGCAAAAGGCCACGAAGGCACTGAAGGAGAGTCAGAATCAGCTGGAGGCTGAGAGGAAGAGCCATAAATCAGCCATGGAGGAGAAGGTGGGTGTAAATGTCGGCCTGTCTCGACTAAATAACCCCTCGTGTGAAAACGGCACGCGCTGGAAAGCAACGTTCTCCTCTGATCTTTAGGACAAGTCCAACGAAAAGACACGAGAGGAGCTTCTCAAAGCGAACGAAGCCGTCGCCACGAGAATGAAGGAGTCCAAGGAGCAGCTGGAGCGAACGAGGGAGGCAAGTCTCTGGAGAACCAGTCGGTCGGTCTCTTTTGTTATTTCAGATTCAGCTCCCTAAATTGCCTGCGTGTCCTCAAACGTCAGGCGGAGAAAACGTTGAAAGCGCAGCTCGCGTCGTTAGAGCAGCAGCACTCGGAGACTCGGGGGACGCTGAAGGAAAAGGAGGCCCAGCTGGAGAAGCTGCAGGATCAGCTGAACGCCGTGCGGGGCTCCTCAGAGGAGGAGGCCAAGAGGCTGCGGGGCCGAGTGGCCGAGCTGCAGGAGGCGGGCGTCAGGAAGGTGAGAGGGCTTCCATCACGCACGCATACACATCCAGGAGGGGTTTCAATTCAATTCAATTAAATTTTGTTTATATAGCGCCAATTCATGAAACATGTCATCTCAAGGCACTTTACAAAGTCAAATTCAATCAGATTATACAGATTGGGTCGGATTATACAGATTGGTCAAAAATGTCCTATATAAGGAAACCAGTTGATTGCTTCAAAGTCTTGACAAGCAGCATTCACTCCTGGAGAAGCATAGAGCCACAGGAAGAGTCATCTGCATTGTCCATGGCTTTGCAGCAATCCCTCATACTGAGCAAGCATGAGGCGACAGTGGGAAGAAAAACTCCCCATTAACGGGAAGGAAAAACCTCCAGCAGAACCGGGCTCAGTATTAACGGTCATCTGCCTCGACTGACTGGGGGTTACAGGGTGGGAGACGGGGTGAAATATTAAGAAGGCGTGTTTGTTTGACTCCTGTCTCCAGGCAGAAGAGGAGAGTAAACTGAAGGCCCGGATGTCAGAGCTCAGCCAGGAGCTGTCCTCCGAGAGGAGCCGGATGACGGCGCTGCAGAAGGCCTTGGAGCAGAGCCAGCAAAACCTCAAAAAGCTCCAGTCCGACCTCTACGGCAAAGAGTCCGAGGTTTCCTCTCTGCGTCAAGACCTGAAGGTACACAGGTCACATGAGGGCTTCGGCGTCTTTCCGGCGGGATTTTATGTGCAGACTAACATGTTTTGTGGCTCCAGGGCTCCGAGGAGAAACTGAGCGTGGCGCAGGAGGAGCTGGCGGCCAATCGGACCCACCAGACGGCTCTGGAGGCTCAGATCCAGGAGCTCAAGGCGGCCCGGTCCACGCTGGAGCAAGACCTTTCCGAACGGCACCAGAAGCTCCAGCAGCAGGAGCAAACCCTGAAGGAGCTGCAGCAGCAGGAGGTCGGACGGTTGGACCCGAACGCACACATTCACGGCCGCGCCGCCCCCCCGGTTTTTTCACCTGAGCGTGTGACGAACTCTCCGTTGCAGGGTCAAGTCAGGGAGGAGCTGCAGAGGGAGAGGAGCAAGGCGGAGGAGCTGCACAAAGCCAAGAGCGCGCTGGAGAAGAGCAGCGGCAAGCTAACCTCCGAGCTGAAAACACTGGCGGAGAAAAGCGAGAAGGTGGGTCGGTCCTGCAGAACCTCGGGGATGTTTTAGACCGGCACCAGAGCGTAGGAGTCAGAGCCGCTCACGGTTTGGGGCGACCGTGCACTGCAAAAAGGAAACTAAAGTAAGTAAAAATTTCTTGAAATTAGTGTATTTTTCCTTGATTTGAGGAGCTAAATATGACTATTTGCCAATGTAATGAGTATTTCTACCCCTAAAATAAGATAATTAGATGTACTGCACTGGAAATAAGATGATGGAGATGAATTGTTCCTATTTTAAGTGCAAAAATCTTATTCCACTGGCAAATAGTCTCATTTAGCTCCTCAAATCAAGACAAAATGCACTGATTTCAAGAAAATTTCACTTACTTTTAGTTCCCTTTTTAGCAGTGTGGCTTCGGTGGTCGTAGTGCAATCCGGAACGTTGCGGGTTCGACTCCTGCCTCCTCCTGCCTCACGTCGGTCTCCCCGCGTGTGTCGGTCTGTAGGAACTGGGTGAGCTGCAGGAAGCGAAGCAGCTGCTGATCCAGCAGAAACTGGAGCTGCAGGGTCAAGTGGAGGCGGCGCAGGAGGCACTGAAGGAGGAGCGGAGGGAGCACCAGGCCACCAGGGACAGCCGCGGCAAACGGGAGGAGCAGCTCCTGGCCCAGACAAAGGAGGTCCAGGATCAGCTGGTAAGGCCAGCCCCGCCCGTCATGTCCGCAAGCGTTTTTTTTTTTTTTTTTTCATGCCCTCCTTCCGCAGGCGGCGGCGAGGCGAGCCAGAGAGGAGCAGGCGAAGCGCGGCGAGGAGGCCGAAGCCAAGCTGGGCGCTCAGGTGACGGCCCTGAACGAAAACGTGGCCACGCTGAAGAGGGAGTGGCAGAGCAGCCAGCGGAGGGTGAGCGAACTGGAGAAGCAGACGGACGAGCTGAGAGGGGAGATCGCCGTGCTGGAGGCGACCGTCCAAAACAACCAGGACGAGCGGCGGGCCCTTCTGGAGAGGTTAGTAACGCTTTGATCAGGCAAGGCAAGGCGAGTTTATTTGTGTAGCACAATTCAGTACAGAGACAGTGCAAAGTGCTTTACATGATTAAAATATAGGAAAATAAAACTGAATAAAAGCTAGTTGGAATAAAATGTAGAAACAAAATTTTCTACATTAAAACAGAACATTAAAAACAGTTGGACTAAAAAAGTTGAACTAGTGATGTTTCAGTAGAACAGTTTAACTAGAACAGTCGAAGGCAATCCTAAACAGATGTGCTTTTAATCTTGATTTAAAGGAACTCAGGCTTTCCGCACTTTTACAGTTTTCTGGAAGTTTGTTGGAGCATACACTGCAAAATGGGTACAAAAAGTAAGTCAGGTTTTCTTGAAATTAATGTATTTTTCCTTGATTTAAGCAGGTAAATCAGACTATTTGCCAATGGAGTGAGTATTTCTACCCCTAAAATAAGATAATTAGACATTCTGCACTTCAAATAAGATGGAGATGAACTGTTTTTATTTTAAGTGCAAAAATCTTATTCCATTGGCAAATAGTCTTATTTAGTTGCTTAAATCAAGAAAAAATACATTCATTTCTAGAAAATTTGACTTACTTTTAGTTCCCTTTTTGCAGTGTAGGAACTAAATGCTGCTTCTCCGTGTTTGGTTCTGGTTCTAGGTATGCAGAGTAGGCTGCAAAAAGCGAACTAAAAGTAAGTGCAATTTTCTTGAAATTTAGTATATTTTTCTTCGATTTAAGCAGGTAAATAAGACTATTTGCCAATGGAATAAGATTTTTGCACTTAAAATAAAAACAGTTCATCTCCATCTTATTTGAAGTGCAGAATGTCTAATTATCTTATTTTAGGTGTAGAAATACTCATTCCATTGGCAAATAGTCTTATTTACCTGCTCAGATCAAAGAAAAATATACTAATTTCAAGAAAATTGCACTTACTTCTAGTTCGCTTTTTGCAGTGAGGCTGGAGCCAGAAGACCTTAGTGGTCTGGAGGGTTGATACACTGATAACAAGTCTGTGATGTATTTAGCTGCTAAGCCATTCAGGGATTTATAGACTAACAGAAGTATTTTAAAGTCTATTCTCTGAGATACAGGGAGCCAGTGTAAGGACTTTAGAACTGGGGTGATGTGCTCTACTTTCTTAGTCTTAGTGAGGATGCGGGCAGCAGCGTTCTGGATCAGCTGCAGCTGTCTGATCCACTTTTTAGGCAGACCTGTAAAAACACAGTTGCAGTAATCAATTCTACTAAAAATAAACACATGGATTAGTTTTTCTAGATCCTGCTGGGACATTAGTCCTTTAATCCTGGAAATGAGGGAATCAGGGAAGTAAACTGAATCTACATATCACCTTTTAGAATAAGAAATAAAACAGGATTAAAAACAACATATTAAAACTCATATCGACTTCAGGAGTTAAGCAGCCCTGCAGACACAGCCAGCTCTTCAGCACGCAGCGGGTTTGGGTCTGGGCCGGTTCCTTTCATCTTCAGCGTTCAGGGGGGGAAAAAAAAGCGAAACCAAGCTGCCTCTCCTCCATCCTCACCAGCCGGGACTGATCCCAGCCGTTCGTCTGACAGGTGTGTTGCAGGTGAAGGCGAGATCGAGAAGCTCCAGGCCAAAGGGGCGGAGCTCCGCAGGAAGCTGGACGACACCACGGCGGCCATGCAGGAGCTCGGCAGGGAGAACCAGTCGCTCCAGGTGAGCTGGCCGCGGTGCCGCCGCCGCTCGCAGACGCCATGCTGCTCTCTCTGAGTGTGACTCCCACTGTCGGTGTCTGCAGATCAAACAGTCGCAAAGTCTGACTAGGAAGTGGGCGGAGGACCACGAGGTTCAGAACTGCATGGCCTGCGGGAAAGGCTTCAGCGTCACGGTCAGGAAGGTGAGATCTCCTCGCCGTTCTGCATAATCGGCGTTTTCTGTCTCCCGCAGTCTTTGCTCAGCGCCGGTGTTGTGCGCAATTCTGTTCCCCCATGGAAATCTGTTTCCCCTGTGTCGGGAGCGCGCATTGCAGCGAGGGAGGCTGGGCTGAACACTGTCACGTGACGTCCGATAGATTTCTCAGTTAAAACCAAAAATTAAAAAAACTCAAGGTTTTAAAATTCACTTTAATCGGTAGCTGTTTCCAAAATTATAAAATACACACCACAAATTAATAAAACAAGGTCTTTAAACGTTTGCTAAACAGTAAAACAATCACGTGATGCACATTTACATTATTGATTGAAGGACTAGCAAGTCTGCTGGGTTAACTCGCCACTTCTTCTAAAAATCAGCGTAGGAAGAGCCTGCTTTATTACTTTGTGGTGTGTATTTTATAAATTTGGAAACAGCTACTGATTAAAGTAAATTTTAAAACCTTGAGTTTAGTTTTTTTTTTATTTTTGGTTTTAACCGAGAAATCTATCGGACGTCACGTGACAGTGTTCAGCACAGTCTCCCTCGCTGCAATGCGCGCTCCCGACACAGGGGAAACAGATTTCCATGGGGGAACAGAATTGCGCACAACACCGGTCTTACACCTCCCTCCGTCCCTCTTCTCAACCCGCAGCACCACTGTCGACACTGCGGGAACATCTTCTGCGCCGAGTGCTCGGCGAAGAGCGCCCTCACGCCGTACTCCAAGAAGCCCGTGCGGGTTTGCGAGACGTGCTTCGAGGAGCTCCAGGGCTGATTGCCAGTGGCCTCCCGCCCCGCGGCTCCTTCCCTTTAACCCTTTCTATTCAAACGGGCGGAACGAAGGCTCGTCTTTGTCATTTTCAATGTGCACTAATGAAGGACAGACCCAGCGCAAGGACTCCCCATCTGCACGGGCCTCTCCGGCGCCGGTGTGGATGGATTCACCGAGGGGACGCCACAGGGAACGCGGTGGGATCCGTCTGTATCTGTTTTCGTGCCTTTTGCTACTCCTGTGGACTGCCAGAGAGCGGGGTCGGTGAATCCTCGCTCATCTCTTTACGCTGACGCCCGGCATCGTCAGCGGCTGTGAGGCGGCCGCTTTGACCTCTGTCCGTGTTTGTTGGTGTCACGCTGCACGCCTGTGGAGCTCAGAGCAGCTCTGCCACACAAAGGAAAGCGCACGTGACCGTTTTATTAGTGGTATCTGATTAAGCAATTCCATTATTTTCCGTGACTTGTTTTTCACGTATTAAATAAATTCGTATATTTCATTATTTGGCCCGCGGATTCACGTCGAACTCATTATTTATTTACTGCAGTTAAATTGTCACCGTAAAGTAATAAAGCTATAACTGAAGTTTTATAACTTCGTTAACTAATAAACAAAATTAGGGGTTCTGAAAGCTACATTTTCATTCAGTCAATTACAGTTTGGAGCTGATCTATGTTTGTTCTTTGGTTTGAGGACTATAAGAATATGTGATTGTGACGCCTTAAAGTGTACGTCGATCTTGATGCGTTTATGGACGGAGAATGGTGGGAGTTCTTAATTTCAAATAATTTAAGGAGCAAAATATGAATACATTTTTGTGTTTGACCTGCAAATGATGGGAAATTTGTCTGATTCCGATCTCTGGCCACCTGATTGGTGCATCTCCGCTTAATTGGTAAAAGCACAAGTAGCTTAAAGTTTCTTAGTGTATCAGCAGACGTGTTAAGCACTTTCTTTTCTATGTGTAGTTTTTAAGAAATAAATGCTCAGATTTTGGCCTTTTTAAAAACAATAAACATGCACTTTCTTGTGATTTCCTCGAAGATTGGTCACCGTGTGCAGCAGCTACATCTCTGCCGGTTACTGCCTGTTCCCTTTGTGTGGCGGAGCGCTTGCTAATCTGCGGAAACGTTTGTATTAAGTCCATTTCACGACCAAAGAATGTCTGCAGCAGAGTTTGTGACATGTCAGTGTTTCCCTGAAAGCGTTGGGGGTTTCAGTCAGAGGTCTGGACATTTTTCAGCGCTTTCTGTGTCACTTGATTCTGCGCGTGTTATGTTGTGGTGCTTTCTACGGACTGGCGACGCAGTAACTGAAGGTGCCTCCATGTTTTAATTTACATGTTGTTGTTTTTTTTGTTTGTCTCTGCAGTCCAACAGCACTGATTGTGTTTGCGCTGCGCTTTGAAAGCAATAACTGTTGCGGCGCGTCGACGTTTTGCTGCTCGGGACCTCGACGTCTCTCTGGGTCGAGGTTCAGCGGCTGCTGTCGGTTCTCTGTCCAGTTGAGAACACTGTAAAAGTGAATTCCTGCTATTTTTAATTTATAATTGCTTGTGGGTTCTGATGGGATCCTGTACGTTTTTTTTTTTGTTTTGTTTTTTTGTTCGTAGGCTGGAGCGGGTGGAAACACTGTAAAACAGATTATGCACAGTATTCTGCTGCAAGCAGCTCGTCTCAGATTTACCAAATTAGCTCTCAGTCCTTGGCTGACCACCAGAAACGAATGTCCATTTCACCTGCTGGAAAATATTTCTCTATGTTCAATTGGTTTCATGCCTACCTCAGTTTGGCAGAGGAAAAAAAAAAAAGAAAAGAAAAAAGCACTACTTCATCATAAATGTATCTCTACTTGCGTCTGATTCAGGATCTACTATTGGTGAGAGGTTTTGCACCTTAGCCTATTCTGGGCTGGTCCTCATGAGACAAACATAGGACGACCAACTTTATACAGGCTTCAGCATTTCCTGCTCGTTATTACTAATGCTGTCGTAGTTATCTTTGTAAATGTTTGTGACGAGAGAGGTGAATAACTTGTATGTGGCCGTAGAGACGTGTTAGCAGTGAAACCGTGTTTTGGATTCATCGGTGTTTCACTCGTTCTTTTTAATTCACAGTCCCCCCCCCCCCAAAGCGATACCACAGACCCGCTTCGGACGCACTTAACTTGTGGCTTCGTGTGTGTTGCTGTCCGTTGCCGTGCATGATGGCTCGCGCGTTCTCTTTTCCGGTTGGATGGCCGTACCTGGTGGTTGTGAAGGTGTCCCTGAGGCGAGGGCCCTCTGCTGCTCGCCGGGAGCTCGTGTTAGTAGTCCGGGGTGGTTTCACTTCGCCTGCATGGAGGAGGGAGGCGGTGTACTATGTGTTCACATGCACCAGTTGATTTTTCTTATTAACCGTCATGACAAATCTGAATAAAAACCTGCAGTATGTTTCTATATTTCTGTGTTGGGTGTTTGTCTGTTTTTAGATGTTTGCAGGAAACGGCACTGGAAAGAGAGCTCACTGCCAAAAACATGCGTATTGTTTCACGTGTCCTCCACATTCTTCTTCTTGACACTTTTCTAAAGGACAGAAGTCTGAACTCCTCAGTTAATGGTCCTCTTGGGAGATTTTCCCAAATGAGCAGCAGATAACTGCAGCTCCTCCAGAGTTACCATTGGCGTCTTTTAAAGCAGCAATAAGCAATATTTCACCATTAGGCGGTGCTTGAGCACCGTCTGTAGACCAAAACAAGCCGCGCCTCTCACTCCAAGCTGCCACGCGGCCTCTCCTTTCCCTTCTCATGCGTCGCCTCATATGCGTATCTGGGTAAAGGATAAATACACAGCAAAATAGCCTCACCTTTCGAAGGAACAGTTCTAGTGAAGGCTGTTAATAAGAGAACATTTTGATCTGCTGGGTTGCTCTCCGCCATGTTGCTCCAGCGCTCCGCTGCTCTGACGGTGGTATTTTAGGGCAGGGAGGGGCTAAGCCCTGAGTGGCAGCTGTTCACATGCACGTACATGTACGGTCCAGCCCGGCGTGAATCACGCCATACCCCAGACCATCTGAAATGTTACCTTTTTAGTTTTTCCAGTTTAAAATATTGACATTTTGCTTATTGCTCCTTTTAATTATCTTGTGGACTGAGCAGTGTTCAGCGAGATCCTCAAATCCTTGAATGTCGTTTTTAGAACCTAACCCTGCAATCATTAAATAAAAAAGTTTTATTGTGCTTGCAAACTTCAAATGGTTTGGGAATGTCTCAACTTTTCCCCTCTTTCAGCAGCTTTTTTTTGATCACTTCTATATCAGACGTTGACAATTTTAGTTTTTCTTAAGCTTCTCTCCTCAAATCTGCCAACAGAAATTTTGGGGGAATGCAACGGGAAACAAATGCAACATAATTAGATATTTATTGTACACTAACGCATCAGCTGCCTTCAAAAGGCACACATAGTTTACAAAATGATCCTGGTGTTGGAGCAGGCATTGAGACCGACTCGATGGGACAGTGAAGTGCACACATTGACAGCAGAGGCATTTCCAGCGGCTCTGGATGGTTCAGATCTGGGAGGACTCCAGCCACAGTGAGGAGCTCTTGACTCGCGGCTGCTGAGAGTCCAGCTTCAGCAGTGCCGTCACGGCGCCCTCTATCTTTGTCATCCATTCCCTCTGGAAAAGTTGCACAAGGAAGAGGTTAGGAGCAGGAATGACTGCAGGTGAGTCGAAGGTTTGACCACGTTTCATTTAAAAAATAAAAGAGGAACATTAAAAAAAATGCATTTTTAAGAACGAAATAGTCATTAATTACCTTACAAGTATTTATATCGCTTTTATACGTCTTATGAGTTCACAGTCATAAATGTGATTTTATGTGACACATTAACAAGGAACTGCATTTAATTTTCCAAAACAGAAATCTGAAAAGTGTGGAATGCTTTTGTATTCAGCTTCATGAGTCCATTACGGAGCCCGGGAGAGCTCACTTTAAGTCATATTTTTTTTCAGGTCGTGATAATTTGTGAGCATGTTTCCTTTAATTGAGCCCTCGAATTAATAAAACGTGAGCACGTTTTCATTTAATTGAGCACTCGAATTAATAAAACGTGAGCACGTTTTCATTTAATTGAGCACTCGAATTAATAAAACGTGAGCACGTTTTCATTTAACTGAGTCCTCGAATTAATAAAACGTGCACACAATTTATTTGAGCACACGTTTTAATTATTCGTGGGTGCGTTTTGGTAGATCGAGATCTTGAATATACTATAACGTGCTCATGTTTACATGTGTCAAGACAATATTGAGAGCACGTTTTACATATTGTGGCCACGTTTAAGTAGATCATGCACACAATGTTCTATAACCATGTTCACTAAATGGTGCTCTCGTTTTAATAAATAGTGGACTCGTTTTACTATGCTTAAAATGAGAGCTGAATTTTGTAAAATGAGCTCACACTATAGTAAAACGAGAGCACAATATAGTAAATTGTGCACACGATTTAGTAAAACGAGCGTACGATTTAGTAAAACGAGCGCACAATTTAGTTAAACGAGAGCACATTCTCTCAACATGCAAAACATTTTGTGATTACCCCTCTAGGGCTCCGTACTCCATAAATCTGGCCTTTATAAATAAAAGGCAAGAAGAAAGTCATAAGAAGTCCCATTTGTGCTGGTCAGATTGGACCAAAATATACATTCATCTACAAGCAAAGTGGAAGGCACTGTTGCTTAGTTATCAAAAGACGCTGGGTTAACAGCGGATAAAACAAGTCCCCAACCATTGGGCCGCAGGACGGTACTAGAAATCAATATGTTTAGTAATTTTGGTGGTTTTGACATGTGAGACGTGATTTTTATTTTTTTTTTTAAACAACCCAGAGGCATCCAATGCTTTTTTTGGTGTGCTTCAGAAGCATAAAGTGCCTCATGGGACTGCAAAGGTACTACCAAGTAGACGTCCATCTACAATAATTGACTCAAGGGGGCGAAACAGTTTTCAGATTTCCATTTTTTTTTAAAAAAGAAAAAAACTCCTTCCACTTCAGTTATGCTCTACTTTCTGTCTATGGTTGGTGGTCTTATTTAACCTTTTTCACATTTTCTTTTAATGTAACATTACAAAAGACAAACGCTGGAGGTGTTTTCCTTCTAAGCCCTGACTGCAGTTGTCGCCTTCAGAAACTTCATAAATTCAGGGTTGAATGGACAAACCTTGGCTGACTCCGACGCGGCTTGCAGGATGAATACACCGATGCACTGTTGGTACCGGTTGTGGTGCATTAAGATGAAAGAATTTGGCACCCCCGACGCTGTGAAGCAAAGCAGAAACCGTCAGAAACCAAAAACAAGGAGCACACGTCGCTGTAACGCCAGAGCCGTGACCCGGCGCGGTGTGTGGAGTTTAGTTACTGGAGGCGTTCAGCTGATCGATGTTCTTCAGCTGCAGTCGATCCAGAGAGATGGGCTGATCCAGAACCGTGAAGGTGCATCCCTCCTTCAGCAGCTGATCCAGCTCCAGGTTCTGCTGCAGCCGCAGAGAGCTCTGATCAGAACCGATGGACCTCTGTGCACAAAGTAACAAACGTTTAATAGGAGAGCCCTTCACCAAAAGCTTGGTCCCAATCCAAAAAGGGACAAGACAGGTATGTACCTTCTTGGTCCTCTTTATCTTCGTGATCAGCAGGAATTCGTCAAACAGGAACAGATAAACATCTATGAGCTTTGTGTTCTCTGGCGATGAACCAAACAGAGACATTCTAAGATTCTGGACAAATTGAAGCGGAGCATTTTGTTGGATCTCGGCCAGCTGCAGACACCTGTGAGCACCAGCTTCCCTTCATGCAGCAGGCTTCTGTGGGAGATCAGGTTGTCCAGCGTGACGGCCTTCAGCAGATGTTTCAGACTCTGAAACAGACGCTCACGTCAGATCTAAGCTCCTGACGGGGATCATACAAACTACAGATAAGAAACCTTTTTAACGTTCAATCAGATATCACTTATCGTAATTTACAGAAATGAGCCTTGTGACTATCGAGTGTTTGTGGATATTTCACTTTGCAGACAACAAACATGCAGATGCTAAGATAGAAATGAAGCAGACGGACCTCTGGCATGAAGGCTCGTTTGTCTCTTTCCCAAACAGGCAGCCACACGAGCGCGTCCCTCAACTGTTTCACCTTCTGGTAGTTATCCAGCCACTTCACCTTCCCCTCCAAGTCACCTGGACACAAGACACAACTGGGTCTCTAACATGGACAAATATTGCATTTCTCAGTTAAACAGGCTTAGACCCTTTATGGATGTTCTATTAACAATTAACAACACTGCAGTGCTGTGAAATGACCAATCTGAGCCAAGATTTAATTAATACACACTGCAAAAACGGATCTAAAAATAAGTAAAATGTTCTTAAAATGTGTGTTTTTGTCCTTGATTTGAGCAGGTAAATAACATTATCTGCCAATGGAGTGAGTATTTTTGCCCCTAAAATAAGATAATTAGACATAATGCACTTGAAATAGGATGATGGAGATGAGTTGTTCCTATTTTAAGTGCAAAAATCTTATTCCATTGGCTGATCATCTTATTTAGCTGCTGAAATCAAGGACAGATACACTAATTTTAAGAAAATATTACTTATCTTTAGTTCCGTTTTTGCAGTGAACATGCTGCATCATCCAGACTTAACGCAACAACTTCTAAACAAACAACCCAATAAACTTTTATTCCTTAATGTAAAATAAAGCTAAACTGAAATAACACAATTAATCTTGTTGGTTTACAGGTAAATTATATGCCCCTCTAAGAAATTATAAAGTCAAAAGGGAACACGGCCGTCCTGCAGTTGTTTCTAATGAAATCCCAGCATTTGCCGTGCGATGGGATGCAGGTTGTTGCCAAGCAGCCGCACGGTGCTTCTCACAGAAATAAGGTCAGAGGTTTTAAATCCCGGCCGGGGCCTTTCTCTTGTCCTCGGGCACATTCCCACAGCACGTAAATATGTACATTACAGTCTGCGCTGCCCTTAGATGTGCATGCGCTAATGGCAGTTTGTCCTGTGTTGAACCGTCAACACCTGTGCAGAGATGCCGACGTGTTGAGCCTGCAGGTATGAAAAAAACTGGTTTGCATACCATGACCCTTAACACGCTTCAAAAAGCCTTCATGAGACAGAACATTTGCACATTACTGGAGGTAATTTAGACTTGTTGCCAAAAAAAAAATAAATATTCAAACAGAAAGCTCCTGTCTCTGCAATGTTAAACCTAACTTTCCAACCATTTAGCCTCCGTGGGTTTATTGCAGGGCTGTCTAGCTCAGGTCCTCATGGGCCGGTCTCCTGCAGGTCTCAGACGTGTTCTTGTTCCAACACAGCTGATTCAAATGGCCCAACTACTTCCTCAACACGTCACTTAGCTCTGCAGCGGCCGGCTATTGCACCATTAATTTCATTACGGTGCGTTGAGTCAGAGCAACACATAAAACATGCAGGACAGCGGCCCTCCAGAGCCGACTTTGGACACCGTTGGTTGACGGTACAAAAGGCTTCGTTCGTTCACTCGACATCAAACGCGTTCACCCAGAGTGACTTTGGACCGCCAGCCAGCAGGAACCCATGAACACGGTTCTATCAGGGCTACAATAATCGGTCTAAATGTTTACGAGGTGTTATTAAAACATGGGCTGTTGCAAGAACTGTTATAAGCACACATTTTCAATTACAATATTTCATTAAAACAAAATCAACAGTCTAGATTAAAATAAAGGATTTTGGTTATTTGCAGAAAATAGATATTTATGTTCTCCTAAGACGGCATCAACACTTTTACCGATTTAAATACTAGCGTCTTATTATCGTCTTTTCTGTCTCGTAGAGTGACAGCACGGTTATTAAAGCTTATCGTATTGTGTTCATGAGCTGCGTGGCGATGCCAAACATGGGTGTGACCAGATTTCGTGAGAGATTACGGCTCTCTTGGCCTTAATGGTAAATATTCCCCACGCCCAGACAGGACATTGGCCTACACGTTTCCTCCCATGACTGCAAAACTCCAATCAACCGCTCTTTTATTTTAGAACCGCAGCCATTAAAAAGGTGTGCTGCTGGAGCAAACATCACGCCGCAGTAAAAAAAAAAAAAAAAAGTGAATATTTAGTCCGTTCACTTTTTCAGTCCAAAAGGACAAAATGACACCAAAGAGCGAGGCTGCGGCACATTTTCCACAGCCCGTCCTTCTAGTTACAGAGAGAACTGCCACAACAGGTCGGCTGGCTGCCGTCCAACACCGCTGAGCCACCTGCTCTTAAAGACGCAGACTGGTCCGTTTCTGCTCAGACATAACCAAACTCACATTTGCTTCACCTGCAACGTGGGTCCTAACGTGACTCCAAACACACGCAGAGGTGTGCTGATGAAATACCCGCGTAAACGACAACACTGGGACCTCTAAAGCTAAATATCTGATAAGCTCTATCTGTAAGATCTGTAATACAAATCCTCCAAACCATGCAAAACTATTCAGCCAGTGAGAAGTGTTGATGCACATCAAAGATGAAAGCATTCAAGGAGAAAGTGTGCATGCTGCTCACATATAGACGTCTCCACTTTCTCAGCTATATCCTGCAGCCCCGCGCTTTCCTCCGGCTCCTGACATCGCTTTGCGATGTTCCTCAGCAAGAGCGGGTATCGGGTCAGCCGCTGCAGCGGCGCCACCAGCAGGTCGCGTAGCTGCAGCCTCCGGCACTGCTCGTTCCTCTCACACCACTGGGGAGAAGGCAGGGGACAAAAGAGAGGATTCATAAGAGGAAGGCGGCGGTGGCGTGGATAAATGCTTTTCTCGTCGTATCCGAACCCGCGGTGGGAACGAGCGTGCGCAGGAATATAATCTTAAGGAAGAAGCACGTGTCAAAAACACAGTAGAGGGCTGACATTCCTGGTTGGCAGGACGGTGTGACACTGAACTAATTGTTAGAAGAGGAACGTTGCTGGGTGTCCTCGCTCATGCCTGCGCCAAATGTACACTGCGTTCTGGCATTTGCTGACTAATGCATAAACAAATCAGCTGCTGCCTGAACTCTGCTGTCTCCCGTACCTTAACGTATGATCCAAAGTCCTCCCTGAGCATCAGCTTGTGCAAATAAAGCAGCGCGGTGGAGTAGTTGAGGCAATACTTCTCCAGGCAGTGGCATATGCTCTCCTGGAAAACCTGTAAGCAGATAGAGAAGTTATAAGGACGGATGGGTGATTAGACTGCAGGTAAATGATAACAGCGGCCGAATATGCCATCCTGGCAAGCAGATAAATAGGATATCTGCTTCTTTCTGTGATGCACTATGTAGCAGCCAGTCCCTTGTGTTGACTTAAAAGAAAGGTAATTGCTAAAAAAAAAGATGGTTGTTCATAGAGTGCTGTATCAAACCATATTAATGGAAAGTTGAGTGGAAGGAAAAAGGTGCACAAGCAACAGGGATAACTGTAGCCTTGAAAAGATGGGGAAGCAAAGCCCATCCAGGGAGTTGGAATACACTGCAAAAAGGCAATTAAAAGGAAGTCACATTTTCTTGAAATTAGTGTATTTGTCCTTGATTTGATCAGGTAAATCAGATTATCTGCCAATGGAATGAGTATTTTTCTCCCTAAAATAAGATCATTAGATATATTCACTTGAAATAAGGTGATGGAGTTGAGTGGCTCCTATTTTAAGAGCAAAAATCTGATTCCATTGGCAGATCATCTTATTAACAGGCTTAAATCAAGGGCAAATACACTACTTTGGAGAAGAATTCACTTCCTTTTAGTTCCCTTTTTGCAGTGTAGGCTTTGTAGCTAGGGTCAGCGCTTGAAGAGCCGCAACACAGAGGTGTTTCCAGGCCACAGTCTAAAAGCGTCACGGTCCTGATGTTAAGCCTGTCCAGAACAAGACACGCTGGACACATCTTACCTGAGGTGGTTTTTCCTTTGACAGCTATCCAGAGATTCTCTCAGTCTCAGATTGAGCAAGTTTGCTCGCCAACCGAGCTTTGGGAGACCATGGTCACTAAACTGGTTAGTAACACTTCCAGCAGTGTGGGCAGGTGCTGAGTCCTGCTGAAAAAATGCAATCAGCTTCTCCGTAACGGCTGTTAGTAGCGAGATGCGTGAAGTCCTTTCTGGTAGTCAGCTGCACCAACTTTGCATCCATTTTGCACGTTTTCCTTCCACATAACTTTCCATTGATGATTGCATACAGCACTGTGACGAGCTAACTTATTTGGCAAGGGCTTTTCTGCGGATTGCCCTTCTTGTGGAGTCAGTATTCGTCCCAGTTACTGTGTATGTAATACTAGAACATTTATGTATTAAAACTCATTCTCCTGTGTGGTTTTATGTTGTATTCTTTTTTCATGATCATCACAATTAACACAAACACTTGGAATATATCAAACTGTGTGTAATGAATCCATATAATGCACAAGTTTCTCTTTGTAATTGGACATACTGAAATATATTAAACTTTTGACAATATCCAGATGCTCCTGTAGTTCATATCCTTCAATAAACAATAAAAACAGTAAAAACAGGTATTGGTTTTAGTACTGCATGTAGGAGTTCTGCAAAGTAGCTTCACCAAAAAAAGCAGTGAGACATGCAGAGCCATCGGTTACTTTAAGAGAAACAGTTTGTGTGTAAAGACGGCTGTCACAGTGTACCTTCACACACGAGTCACACTTGCCTTGCTCAGCAGCTCCAGCAGGGTGGGCCCGCCCCCCTGGGTAATACTCAACGTGTTCTTGATGACACACAAGAAGTGGTTCAGGAAACTAAAGCTGACCTGCATTGGGGGGGCGGGAAAGTGAGTCAGGTGTCAGCAAAGGGCCAAGAGGTTCCTATTAAACTTTCGGTTTAATATCACGCATCCACTTAAGAGTTCAAACTGGTATTTCTTGTAACACTTTTCAATATAACAATCGACCATATTTCCTCATTTAAAGCAATTCAAGTACAGGACTGAACAGATTAAATATTACATGACATTAGCATATTTTCTAACATGAAAACATGCATTTTAATATTAGAGAACACACCAAAGACTTTCCTTCTTTAAAAAATAACAGTATAAGTAATTTATAGTGATTATAGCCCAACCACCATCACACAGCTTAGCGTCTCACCAGGCAGAGCTCGTTCAGGTTTGCAAACAGGCTCCATGAGTCAACATCGCTCAGGCAGTTGTTCTGCTGCAGGTTCGTGAGTGTGGCTGAAAACACCTGAAAGGGACAAAGCGGTCACACACAGAAAGAGCTAATTGTCGAAAATCTGGCATTAGATTTCAAATCCACCGCTCCTTGGGAAGGAGAACCCAAAGACAATAATTAAGGGGGGGGATGATGGAAAAAGACAAAACCAGCAGGAGTCGGGTTTCCTTTGGGTTTGGTCCGTTTGTTTGTGGCCCTGTTGTGTATTTTTGCGTGGGGCATTGTGAGCCTTTGAATGGGCGAAGTCACCTCTTTGAGAACAATGAGCCGATCCAGGAAGTAAACGCACTCGCTGGTGAAGAGTTCCCAGATGGCCTCGTGTCTCTTTCGACCCTGAGGGTCACAGGTGACGTCCACCTGCGAGGGCTGATCCTGGAGGAACTCGTCCAGCGAAAAGTCCTGGACGGACAAAACAAACACAGCTGTTGCTAACGGAGAAGCTGTATCCTCTACAGAGTCTGTTTGGAGATGGAAATGCTTCATTTTCTATGACTAACTTTCCCACCACCATGGTGAATCAGTGTTTGTTTATAAACGTGTGCAGGTAAGATCTGTCAGGTTGACACCTAGAAATTCTGGTTCTTGCGCAACCCGTGTTATTTAGGCTCTGGAGGACATTCCCGCTAACTGTGTTTTTTCAATTCTTAGTCATTTAGCAAACATGAAGTGGTATTTAAATTAGAAATCCCAATGTCTTTGTAGTTCAAATCTTTCCTGGATTAGTGCACAGACTAAACCAACATGACGATTTATTTAGAAGGAAAGGCGACTCTGCTGCTGACGCTGTTCACCGCTCACCTTATATTTCTGAAACTCTGCGTTTCTCCAGTCTTGAATCTGCACGGCCGAAAGGTGTTTTTCAATATCCGACGCCGTGCCTGCCTGTGACTTCCCTTTAGTCTGGAAAAAAGGAAGGCAAAACTCAGAGATATGAGGCAGATTTTATTGGAACACAAGAGATTAGTTGCTTATTTTCTGTTTAGCTCGGCCTTCATAAGTGAATTAAAAAATCTGGCTCGAGTTGCGCATTTCAACCACCTACAAAAACTGTGGCCCAGAGGGGATAAGAGGAAACACACTAATCTGCTTTGAGAAGTGGGTCAGAGAACAATGTCCAAATCAACTGACCAGTTCTGTAACAAAGTACATCAAAACAAACCACAGACCACATCACTGGCACCAGACAGGGCAACCAGCAGCACACCTACCGTACTCCGCCTCGAAAACGGCCACTTGGATTTCTTTGTATCTACAGAGATCGAACAGAGGAACAAAGAGCGATTGGGTTGTGTGGTAACAGCCTGGGCATAAAACACTTTTTTTTTTGTAACAAAGGTTGCTTTGATTTGAAGACAAAGGTTTAAACAAAATTAAAAAAAATGTCATGTTGTATCTGAACCATGCAGAATGAGTAATTTTTTTGATTGTAGTTACGTATATCAAAAAGTATAAAGATTTATGGTCATAAACATGATCACAGATGTAAATTAAACCATTTGTCAATAAAAAACTGTAACATACTATATTTATATTTTGTTTGGTTCTGATCCCCATTTGGGCCAGTTAACCATTATAAAATATGAGTTAACTTACCTTTTTATTAACTTATACTTTGGTTACAAGGTTTGTTAAATAAGACCCTGAACACACCTTGTATAATGTAATTATAGCCTAAGGTTGCTGTCCCATCTGGCCACACGTGGAAAATGGATTCTACTTGAGTTTGAATGTGAAGATATCAGATGTATTTTACGAAACACAAACTACTGACACATATGCCTATAAGGTGAGGCAAGTTTATTATATAACCTGTGTGTGTGTGTGTGTGTGTATATATATATATATATATATATATATATATATATATATATATATATATATATATATATATATATATAATATATATATATATATATATATATATATATACATATACATACATATATATATATATATATATATATATATATATATATATATATATACATATACATACATATATATATACATACATACATACATAAGTATATACTTTTCAAATGCATCAGGATAAAATAAGTTGCATTAAACCATTACATTACTGTTATTCATTTTTTATCCTCCCCAAAATAACTTAGCATCAGGCATTGAACCTTTATCCTTAGATGGCTAAGTACACAGTCTTAGTGCCTGCAAGAGCTCAAATTATGGGCTGAATCAAATCAGAAAATATGCCAGACTGCATTATTTGATTAGCACTTGCATACATCATATGTGTGTGTGGTATATATGGATTCACCAGCATGTAATGCTTATTATTTGACAGGAGGTTTTGTGATATGTAAAAAAAAAAAAAAAAAAAAAAAAAAAAAAAAAAAAAAAAAGCAAAGCTGCCTTAGCTGAAGGATCAAACTGGGTAAGCATACAGTATGCATAGAAAATTAATTTATGTGGACCAACTATGAGCAGAAGGTCGCTCATTGTTCTTTTAGTTTGACTGGAGTTGACTGGCCCAAATAGGAAATAGACTCAATAGAACAGGAATAATCCCAACATCAGTGAAAATTCTACAATATAATCAGTCATATATATACACACACACACAAATTTTTTTTTATAAACATTTGTTTCCACACTTTATCCAAATAAATATAGAATGGTTAGTTGACTTACAGCAAATATATAAGGTGGCACCAAAACGGAAAGGTCCTTTTGCTCCTTAACCTCAACATTATTTTTAATAGTTTCAGCTAAAGCAGAAAATCAACAAACTGTTAATTTAAGTTTAGTTTATACAGTAATAATTAAAGTTTTCCTCTTAGTAAAAATTGCTACTGAAAGTAGTGTCACTCATGTTTTCTCAGCTAATCTAAGTTACTCATCTGACTGTTAGAGTGTACATAATATTCAACCTTTATAAATACTTATCCACTAACTTGGTGTTTGTATGTATATAAACAGAAATGTCAGGCTTTTATTAATTTTATGGAATATTCTAACTTTCTGTGACATTGAATTGTGTATTTTCGCTATCCATAATCATCAAAATTGCATTAAATAAAGGCTTGAAATATTTCACTATGTTTAATTAATCTATACAAGAGTTTCACTTTCTGAAATGGGTTGAACGTTTTCACTATATTCACATTTTTTGACATGTACTTGAATAGAAACTCTTGCATCGGTTCATGGTGGCCTGGTGATCTGCTTCAAAGTTCATCATACAGTAAAGGTATGTAGCAAAGTTAGCTTTTTTAGGAGCTCTTTATAACCGTATTTCCCCATCAAGGAAACTAAAATGCCAGCCAAACCCAAACTTTAGTGCTGCCTGGCTCAACACTGGCGGTAAACATGGGTGGGTTATGGTCAAACCTTTTGGCATCAAGAGGCAAACTGTTAAAACACTGACTCACAACAAGACAAATTTAGTCAGAGGGCAGATCTTCTGGGTTTCATGAGCTGGGATCATAATGTGATCAATCAGAAAAACATGCAAGCCTGACTCATTAATGAGAGAACGTGGAATTTTACCCGTGAGGTTTGACCCGTTGATCATGTCCGCCGCGCCGTTGGACACAAACAGGTCTCCAGGTGAGACATCGAGTCCAGGTAAGCTGACCACCACTGAGCTCCGCCTCCTCTCATGAACCCTGAAGCAGAAACAAGAAGCTCTTTAGCTGTTGAACAGTTTTATCCAACACCTTAGGGTTAAAATGAACATTCTCGGTTCATGCCAAACAGCTCAGTCCAAAGCTGAGGGGGGAATACAATTCCTTTTCTCATTTTGTGAGGCAAAAATGCCACTGAAATACCATTTGCTTTGTGCAGCGAACCAGCGATTAATGTGAGTAGCAGATATTATGACGGATAAGCGTTATGTGTCAGGCTCATGCATGGACAGCTGCCGATTAATGGATCACCCTGTTTGCGTGGAAGGAGACAAGCTGTCAATGTGTGCCAGTTCTAATCCTCTCGGTCTTCTTTTCATAGTCAGTAACCGAGGCATGGCTTTGGTTGGAAAAACACAGGCCTGCCTTTTAGCCTGGGGGGGGCAAAGCTCACACAGCCGCTGTTCTCAAACGTTGTGACTTATCCTCTGTCGGCGTACATTTGGGATTACTGTTCCGGGCGAAAATGAACCCTTGCGAGCTAAAATTAGCAGCTGACAAATGTGATCGTGTGACGCGTTCGCAACATTAAATGTGCCAAAGGAAATAACTGTGGAGGGCAAGGCGGTAGAGAGTTTCATTTGTTAGAAAAGCTTAAATGAGTCCACACCTTGAAAAACTTGATCGCTGACAAACGGCAACCAACAATCGCAATCATGTTAACAAGAGATAAGCGGCTGTTAAATATGACTGATCTCAGTGAATGGGCTGTTTTTCCTCCTTAAAGTAAGACTAAATTTCTCTTGGGAATGCGCTCCTTATAGATATCTAGATATACCAAGATATCCCACGACGTTACCGTTTCAAAAGTGATAACCTTTCCAGATACTTTTAGTTCCTTCTAATGAGATGCCAGAACTTCTAGTTTTCTCTGCCTGAATAGAGCACAGACTGATGTAGCAGTACCATGCCCCACCTGTCAGCTGGTTAAAAATCAAAACATACTACATAATTTTCTAACAAACGCTAAAGACAAATTTGGCTATACTACCAGCCAAAAAAACAACTAAGTGAAGGTTAGATACTATTAGCTTGACCGGTTAAAGAGGACATATCATGCTTTTAAGTTCCTCCTTTTCAGATTTCACTCACTCAGTTGTGGTCTATATAAAGTGGAACTGCAATGCCTTGGTCTGAATTCCTCGTCATCGTAGCCCCACCTTTTGCTTCTGTTCTGACGTTTGTCTGAGAGCAACTCGTTTTGGTGTGGTTATCTTTAAATATAAAGTTGTTTTTCTTTTCTTTTCATAGAATCACCGACTGCCACGTTGCAAATGCGTATTCACACGCTCTCTGTGTACCAGTGGTACCAAAGTACACAACATAAATGTTGACTTTAGTGCAAAAACCAAGGTTATCCAAACAGAACACTCGGGGGTGATCCAAAAATGACATAATATTCACTACATAACTACATTAGGCCTGTGGTGTGTCACATATAGAACCCATTTTTTCCCCAGTGTGAATCAAACAAATCCAATTTGTAGTTTACGATAGCTGAAATCCTCTCCATTCTGGAAATGTTCATTGTCACCTCTGTCCAAGCAGTCATGGCTGGCTTCTCTTGTGTTATTCCATTTCTTAGTCTTTTTGCTCCATACTAAAACAATATTCACCAAATGTTTGTCTTTTTTTCCTCCAGTCCTGTGGTATATATCCAAAGAAAGTAAAAAACAAAGCGACTGGACTTATATTCCGTAGCTGAAGTTGAAGTTCCAGTTGCTTTGTTTTTTACTTTTTTGGAATGACCATGACCTGGATGACTGAGAATCTTCACCAGCATATATATCCAAAGTATACAGACTTTATTGGAAATGGGAAGGAAACTTTAGAGATGTCCTGTAGAGCAGCATGCATTTCTTGCCAGTAATGCTTTATACGCATCAGTCCCACAGAATATAAAAGTGATTTGCACGTTGGTTTCCACGTTTTCTCCAACAGGTAGGAGGGGCCTGATCATAGTGTGATATTTGGCAGGGGGGTAATGAAGTATCTAATTACCGTTTTCCAAGTAACTTAATATATACTTTAGTTTTGATAATTACATGACTACAAAAGCCTGATGCGTCCATAATGATACAAAGTACAAACTGAGAAAACTAGTCAATGTTTTGAGAGAAACAGCATTCTCTATTTCATTTTAGTGTCTTCTTCCTATTATTTCTGGGGGAGTGGCGGCATAGTGGTTAGAGCAGCACGCTTGAATTCTGAGAAGGCTGCAAGTACTTGGTTCAATCCCCACAGACTGCTACCATGGGTCCCTGAGCAAGACCCTTAGCCCCAGATTGCTCCCAGGCGCTACTCAGTGTAGACAGCGAACTGCTCCCTAAGGGATGGGTTAAACACAGAGACATAATTTCCCGTCTGCGAGACTGTAAAGGGAAATCTTTCTTTCTCGTAAAAGACTTTAGGGTCAAATATCCATAGATGTTAACAGAATAGCTCAGAAGTAGAACAAAAGTCTCATTCAAATGGAAAAAAATGTCAGAGCAGGAGTTGACAGGGCATCGTTCACTGAAAGCACATCCTCAGTTATGATTGTGTTTACAATCCGTACACCTTTGTTCTCAGTCCACCAGGCTTTGTTCCACTTTTTGGCTAACAAAGTGAGGGAAGTGGCTTCTGCAGATCTGCCTCCCTCTGTTTCACCGAAAGTCTGGCTCAGTGAGAACATCCCATACACCAGGCTTCTAGCTGTTTCCAGTGGACTGCAGCACGGATCTCTCGTGGAAAAACAGAGGATGTGTAATCTGCTCTTATATAAGGGGAGGTTGGAGTAACATATCACGGTATTACAAAAGACATGTAGTCCTCAACTAGATAGATTTTTTTTTATTTTTTTTTACCGTAACTCTTCTAGTTTGTTTTGGCCAATGTTTACATCCCACCACAAGCATGCACATCAGAAGGTGAAAATCTGCTCCCTCGGAAAAACGAATGTGGAGAAAAACATCTAGACTTGTTCTTGGGGATTTTAACAGCGCAAACCTCTCCAATGAACTCCTAAGATACAGACTGCATATTAAGTGCCCCATTAGGGATAACAACACACTCCATAACTGTTACGCAGCTTAAAAAGATGCAAACGATGCTGTCACCAGGTTCATTTAGGGACATGGTCTGCTTCATGTCATTGCAACCTATAGACAGAAATGAAAAACTTTGAAGCCTGCGGTTTGGACCGTTAGGAAGTGGACAGAGCAGTCAAAGCACGTTACAGCCCCGCTTTGACTGCACAAAACTGCAGTATTTTTGAAACTTCAGCCACTGACCTGAACACCCCTGCTCAAACTGTCACTTCCTACATCTGTTTTTGTGAAGACATGTGTAGACCCAGACCTTTTACTCAAGTAACAGCAGTAAACCATGGTTCACTTCACATCCGGGTAAGCTGCGTAGGAACACATAAGCGACTTACAGCAGTGAGGATCGGGCCCTGTATAAGCAGGCCAGGAAAACTGATGAGAAGATCAGGGCAGCAGAGAGAATCTACAGCGAGAAGCTAAAAACAGCCTATAAGCTAACCACCGAGCTGGAATGGTTTGAAAAGCATCTCTACCTACAGGAGACACTTCCCTACACCTGGAGCAGAATCTTCATCTGGCAGACAACCTTAGCAGCGTCTGCTGCATGTTTGAAAAGCAAACATTCAACAAACATTCAACCAACCCATCTACATCTCACTCTGACACAAGTTACCCATTCACCCCCCCCCCATACCCCCTACCTTGATTTAACGTCTCAGATGAAGATGTAAATAGGCCATTTCAGTCTCAGAAAACCAGAAAAGTCCCAAGACCTGACAATGTCTCCCCCTTATGCCTGACAACATGGTCTCTGGAGCTGTGTGAGGTTCTCTCCTGCTTCAAACGCTCCACCACAATCCCGGCCCCCACAAAATGCATCATCACAGGCTTATGAATGACTGCGGGCCTGTAGCCCTGACATCTGTGATCACGAACTCCTTTGAGCAACTGGTGTTAAAGCATCTGAACGAGATTACAGGCCTCCTGCCGGACCCCCTGCAGTTTGCTTACCGGGCAAACAGGTTGACGGATGATGGTTTCAATCAGGGACTAGACTTCCTGCACCACAATGACCACCCAGTGACATACACCCGGATCCTTTGTGGACTTCAGCTTGGCCTTTCAAACAGACACCCAGCTCACACTGCTGACCTCCACCTGACAGCAACTTCCTGATCAACCAGCAGCAGCAGGTGAGACTAGGGAGCATCCTTTGACCTCTGACCTTCATTCCATCCAGGACTTTTACAAGGGTAGGGTCAGAAAAAGAGCAGCTAACATCTATGCAGACCTCACACATCCTGTGCACAAACTTTAGACTTTTACCTTCAGGTCGGTGCTACAAAGCGCTATCTGCTGAATCCAGCTGCCACAGGGAGGGTTTTCTTCCTCCAGACTGTCACTTCACAGCCATAGTCATCTTTGCACTAATTCTATCATGTTTTCAAATATATCAGTGTATATTTACAACAAAAAAAAACATTACTTTTTTTAATTTCCCTTCTTATGCAGTATATTTATATTTAAAACTGAGAGCAAAGTGGAACCAAAGTCAAATTCCCTGTTTTTTGTGTGCAAGAACTTAACTGAATAAAACTGAGTCTGACTAATCGCATTTACAGACTAAAACCGTCCTCAAACAATAGGTTGGAGCAGAAGTAGAAGCACTAACGACAGATTTAGTTCAGCTTAGTAAATGTCAGCGATTGTATGCAAAAAAAAGCGAAGCGCTGACTTCTTTCCTCTTACGGTCCACAGCCCCAGCATTCAGTTGGCCACACTTTTGTAACTGCTCCTGTATAGTTGCACAAGTGGCACATGACGCTGTTTGAGAGCAGCTGTAATCTGCGTGGCCAACACGTACACTTTGGAGGACAAATTAGTGTGCGGCTCTACTGAAAACAGAAGTAACCTGGTAGGTTATCCCCTCGGCGTGCTTTAGTTAAAGGGTGAAAGCTCCAACCGTTATTTCTCCTCACTTCTCCTCCTGCTCGACTGATAAACACCCCCCCCATCTACCCATAACTCCAACTCAATGCATGTACATCAGAGCAGATGGTAGCTGACATCAGCACCGGAGCACTGCATGGGCCGACGGGGCGCTAGGAACTGCTCCTCTAAACCAGGTCAGTGCTTCCTCGTGGCTCGTTCGACGGCATCCTCACAAAGAGGTCCTGTTACCTTGTGTTCATGCAGAAAGCGTCCCCCCCTGTACCCAGCCTCTCCTGCCAACAGAGACCACTTGCCTGTTTTGTCTCCGAACATTAACGAGAGAAAATAATGATGTTCCAAAACAAAACTGCCCCAACCGACGGCTCGCAGGGCCCGGACATTGTCCCAGGCACCGTGCCAGGGCGCAATTAATGGGACAAAAGCTACCTAATTATCCAGTGCGGGGAAGAGCCTCGCCGGCCATTAGGAGGGGCGTGGGTGTCGTTGAGGGAAAACAGCTTTAATGAGGGTTTGTCTAGCACGAATATAACCATGGGACTCTCAAAACTTCACCCACCGTGCTTATGAAGCATTAACAAAGACGCGAAGGACAATGAATGCACAAAGGGGCTCCTGAACCTGAAGGTCCAATCAGCATCCAGGGATCAGGTCAAAAGCACTTTGATGTGATGGAGCTCCGCTTTCTTTTTTGCAGTTCAGTTGTTTTTTTTTTTTGGTTTTGTTTTTTTTGCCAGCGCCGCTTCGTCATGGAATCAGGCAAAGGCTGATAGGGACAACTAAAAAAAAAAAAAAAGTGTGTGCTTTGTGCCGGCATCAGGACATTTTACTACACCGCTGATAAGCAAATACATTCCCACACATTCATTAGAGGTTGAAGTTCTCGGCTGATGCGCCGACAGGCCAAACAGACGACATGCAAAGGAGGATATTCACAACGTCAAAACCTGGGGAGCCACCTTACCTTCGCTGGCTTCGTTCCCTCTCCTGTGGGGAAAAAAGAGAGAAACTTCATTTTAGAGCTTTTAAAAAACAGCAAAAGCACAATTTCCCGTGCCGCACGGACACCGACCGGCCCTCGCTGTAAAAACCGAGCGTGCAAAGGACCTCCTACTGCTATCAGCGCAAACAGATCGCTTTCAAAGACGCTGGAATCTGAATCTGTGTTTTAAGTGGTCGCTTGGATTCAAAAGCCCTCCATATTGTGGGAGAATGTCGACACTCCATTGAGAACGCGCCCGCCTGGAAACCGCGAGCTGATGAATAGATCGGCCCATTATCTTTTGCCAATCGCTCACTGACCCCTCCATTATTGGGTGACTGCTGACTGTGGTGAGTGGGGGCCCCGAGGAGAGCACTTCCCAGGGCTCTCCAGGCAGTGGGTTTGGTCCGAGCTGTCAGTGCATGTAACTGCTGATTCATTTGCTGTCAAAAGCTTGCATTGTGCGTGACCGCTGCAGGAGGCAAGGCAGAATGAGGCAGAGAGGGCTTCTTGCAAGTGAGGAATGTCTACCTATTTAATTTATTAAAGGCCGTGCATGAAAATCCACAGGGGTGGGTGGGGGGAAGGCTTTGGCTTCCAGATAAGTGCAAGAAATATATATTTTTTTATGATTTAATTAAGATTTAATGGGAATCAACAAAACACTCACCTGCAATTCTATGTCGGAAAGCCCAGGCGCTTTCATTAGAGCGGGATGAGCACTGAGGCAATCCTGTTTTGTGGAAGCAATACCATTTTCAAAAGTCTTTGATCTACAAGATATGGTTCTCTGTCGGCCAGAGGACGAAACTGACTGAGGTTCTGGGCAGTTCTCGCCGTCAGCTGTGGGGTTCGTCGCTAAAGGAGATTTGACTCTCTGCACCGGGGACAGGGGGCTCAGAGGGGACGGCTCCTCCTGGGTGCTCTCCATCCTGCCTGGCTCTAGAGGATCGAGCATGGGACGCCGGGTGCTCCTCATCCTCCTCAAGGTGGGAGATGTCGAGATGCGCCCAGGAGCCTGCCGGTCAAACTGGAACAAGGGAGCCACCAGGCCCTCGGCGTCCATCAGAGACAGGTGTCTCAGCTTGGAGTGCGTCCGGGACAGATCTATGTGCATTATGACGGGGCTGCTGGTCTGACACTCCTTGTGCTCGAAAGGCGGCGAGTCCGTCTGGGTCTCCGCGTCCACGGCCCCCGCCGGGACGGCTTCGTCGTCAGCCCATTCGCTGATGTAACTCCAGTCCAGCTTCTTCTCGTTGTCCTGGTCCTTGTCCTGCAGAATAACGTGCTTCAGCGTAGACATCGTACCCTAAAAGGCATTATAACAGTGCCGCGGGCATCGGAGAACGTGTCACCCTATACAGCCGGGTCGCTTTGGGTTCCTTTAAAGGTGACGTCAGATGATAATCCCGTTGCGCTTTCACTCTGTTCACTTCTCAGCTTTCTGGAGGAAAAGCAGAAGATTTCTGATTACTTTCCGAACAGCCAAGAGGTTTGTTGCAGACGGGAAATGAGATGTAAAAAGAGGTATTGAATTTTTTTTTTTTGTTGTTGCGCAGCTTTTTGCATGTTTCCACTGTTATTTGCGGCAGTTTATCGGTGTCGTTGGAAGGCCTCCTTCGCCATCACCCTAATGTTTAGCTCTCTCCCGCAGATTCCCCATCAGATTCAAGTCGGAGCCCTGGCTGGACCACTTCAAAACCTGAATAATACTCCAAGTCTCAGGAAACATGCTGGTGAAAGATTACCTTACATCTAAAAATCTGCCAGAAGACATTTTGGGTTTAACTTTCCATCCAATTAAAAATTAAGTTTGTAGAGAATTGGTTGGAAGAAGGCCCTACATTGTTAATATCTTCATACATTAGAAACAATAAACGTGGTATCTGCGTAAGAAAAACAGATTTAGAGATGCCACAGCAGTACACCTGTTAAATTAATAGTATTGTTTACATTCAGTACTTTAAAAAAGAGACCATAGTGTCTAGTTGATCACATACATATAGCCTTTTCTTTTTAAGACTAAAGCGTTGGTGCTGCAGGTCAGGTGCATTTCACTGACAAGTCTAACTCATTAGGAAACAAAGGACAATGTGTGGCGAGCAGGGACAATAAGGCAATAAGGCTTTATCAAAATGCAGACGGCCGCTCTTTCTCAATATTAACTTCTGTGAAAGCCAAACCCGTCGCCGCTTCGGAAAGACGGTGAAAAATTAATCAACAAGCGCAGTTTACTTACATCCACCACCGCGGTTCCCGGGGCGGCGGTGAAGTGCGGCCCCTAGAGAGAGCGGCGAATAATAATAATAATTAAAAAAAGCGTCAGCTGGAGCGGAGCGAAAGTCTGGAGAGAAGTCTCCAAAGTTGTCTCGTTTTCCAGGGAGAGAGATCCGACGGAGGATGGAGCGCGGCTCTCCTTAATTCGCCTCCGAACAGGTGGGAGAGGTGCGACCGCTGCGCGCTGCTGCCTGCCTGGGAACGTCCAACTCCCTGCAAGCCCGGCGTCCCTCCCTCCCTGCGTCCGCCTGACACGAAGCGACGTCACCGGCTGCCTGGAACAATGAGGCTGGCCTGAATTACACGCAGCAGTCAGCCACTGCCACGCCGGTGTCATGTGAGAGGGACATTAAACACCACATGCCTCCGCGTCCCGGATAATAACGCGCTGCACACAGACATCACTGGCATTTTCAGACGCCTTCCTGTAATATGAGGGCAACAAAAACAGTGATTCCTTCACAAGCACGTCTCACTGCTTTTTTTTAATTTATTTTTTTTATTTTTTAGATTCACATTTCGATTGTCAGAGGGACTGGAATGGACTCGTCAACAGAACGTTCCCAATTTTCTTTACGTTTTTTGTTTACATTAAAGTTTATTAAAACTTACATTTTTGTTTTTACAAAGAGTAAAAAAAAACCGTCACAGTTCAGTGTTTATTGGCATTTTAATTATATCCCATTTTTATGTTTGTTTTTCTTATTATAGTATATTTTTTTAACGTTTTTATGTTATTTTGTACGGCACTTTGGTCCGTTTGGTAAAGTGCTTTATAAATAATGTCGGATTGGATTAAAGTAGGTCTGCCCATGTGTGTCAGTTTGTTGTATTCTGTTGTAAAACCTAACAAAAATTATTAAAACTTTTGTGAGCTTATAGGCAAATTTGCTATGTTTTGCGGCTTCAAGAATTTTTTTCTTTGGTGGAAGAGAGGGAAAATGCTCTTCTTTATCTATCCATCCATCCCTCCATCCCTGGATACAAGAGGCCACACACCCCAGTTACAACACCAAATTTTTACAATGGAAAGAAAAACTGGGAACAAGATAAATAACTTCAAAATCATTTCTACATTTAAAGTAGTTTCTTGTACCTGTCAACAGTTTATTTTTATTTACTTATTTATTTATTATTATTTTGAAAGGGATGAAAAAATAACCCTGCAATAATCTGGTTGTATATATGTGCACACCATCAAACTAATACTAGTTTGATGGTGTGCACATCAAATCGTCTTGTTACTGAAAAGTGCTTAAATAAATAAACTCGCCTTGCCTTGCCTAGGTTAAAGCACTTTCAGATTCATGTCCAGCATTCAGTCTTCTTGGTTTCAAACCTGCCATCACAACGAAATTTCGTTCTGTATGCACTCTATACAAAATGACAATAAAGAAAGTCTAAGTCTAAGTCTAAGTCTAACTTATGGAGAACCTGCTTATTGATACATTCAGGATTTTCTTGACATGTGAAGGGAGGTTGCAAAGGATCAAAAGGCTGTCATTCTCCAAAGTTCAGAACAAGAATAAAAAGCATTAAACACACCATTAAGTACAAACAGTGACGTAGTGAAGGCTGTCATCGATCATTTGGGAAACTGTGGAACAATACCGACATGACTAAACCTGAACGTTCCTCTGTAATTGATTAAAAAGACAGGATGGAAACTGGTCAGGGAGGCTGCCGAGAGATTGAGTAATGCTGAAGGAGAACGTGACAGAACCAAACTGGAAGTTTTGGGCCTCAACTCAAAAATATAGATTTGGCACAAAAACAACCCAGCACATCACTAAAAGAACACTGCGCTGACAGTGGAATGTGGTGGTAGCCTCATCATCCCACTGGGATAACTGGAGCAAGATCTTTTCTCAAGATGAATAAGCATGAAAGCAGTTTTTCCGACGTCTGCAGAAAATCTGAAGATGAAGAGAGATTTTCTTTTTCAGCGTTTCAGTGAGTCCAAGCATCTGCCATAATCAACAAAAGACTGGCTGTATGAGGACAAAATTAGGGGTTTGGAGTGCAGTTCTAATCTGACAGAAAAAAACTATAGGGTCACCTGAAGTCCTCAGAGTCTAATTGATTTGGAGACATTTTTCCTAGCTGAAGTTGGCTAATGTTACCAACCCAAGATGTGGGACATTGACTCCAACCAAATAAGACTGAATGCAGAAATTGAATAAACGTTAAATTGAGGGAGTTCACACTGATGCAACTATTATTTTCAGCTTTATTTATTTTTTACATTTCCCTCTATGATTTTCAGTTGAATTGGATGGGACCACATAATTGTCCCATTATTTATGAAAGAGGTTTTAAAACGATCAAGGCATATCTTAAATAAATATATCTTGGAATCATAACAGGGGTGTGTTCACTTTGGCAGTCTCTCTATCTGTTCATCCACCCATCCCTTTGGATAAGTGGCTATCTATTTTGCAAGCTATAGATGTTGCATCACAATTACATAAATGAATCTTATTAAGCTTTTATGTGTTTCAGATTTTTTGAAATTATGCCAGAACAAGCTTGTGGGTGCATTTGAACAGGTGAGTGTTCACATTTGCTCCGGTTTTTACTCAATGTCTAACTTAATTACTTTAGTGTTGAATGGATGTAATGATAGATATCCAATTTGATTTGAGAAATGGAGCAGTTAAACGCCAATAAAGTGAAAGAGCGATAGTGAAGCACTGTACTTTGTACTTTAACTTCATATTGAACATGAGGATGTGTAAAGATGGCTCTTGCAGGAAGATAGAATCTGATCTGTGTGCCAACGATAAATCAGCTTATCTCAGATGTATGTTGTAAAAATTGCTCCACCAGGGCAAAATAACAGTGAGTTGTGTTTGTATTCAACACAGAGAAGCTGAATCACCTGTTGGTGCATCAATGACCACTAAGGGGCGACACAGATCAGACAAAAACAATTGCACGTCTATTTAAAATTATTCTAGAGCGCCCCCTGCTGGTTTTAAACACGTGTTACATTGGGAATAACAGCGACGTGATCCATCTCTTCGTGTATAGCTTGTTATTCTAAAGCAGCAGGTCTCCATTATAATAAACTAGGTCTATGAGGTTAATGTTTATTTATTTATGTTTTTTTTTTACTTCTACCAGGATATTGGCTCCTTAGGTTTGTATCAAATGCAAATCTAATAACTTCCAGTTTTCAAATTTGCATCAGGATCTGCTCTCAAACACTGAAATCTTCATCAGTGCAACATCCTAGCAGCAGCTTAGCATTTTACCTGCTTGTGAGAGAAAGATGTGTAGTAGCCAGGTTTTTCTACTTGTCATGCTTCAGTATGGTTTTCCAAAAGCACCACTTGTAAAATGTATAAATAAGCTGTGAGAAGTTTCACTTCAGTTTATTTATTTCAGTTTATTTACTTAGTGCCAATTCACAACACATGTCATCTCTTTACACTTTACAAAGTCAGTTCCATCAAATCATACAGCCAGATTGGTTAAAAAGTTTTCTGTCTTAGGAAACCCAGCTGGTTGCATTGTGTTGTTGACTTTTCAGTGTTCACTCTTCCTGGGTGAGCATGTAGCGACAGTGGACAGTCGGTTGCATTGTATCGTTTCACTTTGCAGCAACCGTATGGAGCGTGCATGTAGCGACAGTGGAGAGGAAAACTCCGGCAGAACCAGGCTCTGTGTGAACGACCATCTGGCACAACTGCCTAGGGGTTTGAGAAGACAGAGCATACACACAAAAAGAGCACAGAAATGCTGATCTATGAGTACTTTCTATATGATAAAAAAATATAAGACGTTACAGTTTTTAAAAATCATAGAAGCTAAATTATGCAGGGCCTAAAAAAAAAGATTTGTTTATTTATTTAAGTCATTTTTTTAACAGTGTGCATGCATACTGAGAATTTGCCTCTGGACAAAACAACATTAAAAATAAAACTCCAAAAACGTTGTCATGGCTTTTGGTTTCGATTTGCCAATTTAAGATTATGTGGATGTCACACTGGTGGCACCCTTGCAATTTTTCCTGGAGGCGGGTTTAGTTCTAACATATCGAATCAGCTAACTTTGGATGTAGAGTAACTTGAGAACAAGAAAGATCATAAGGTTATTTAAAAATATAATAAAGTTTGAAAATCTCAATTCAAAAATCCTATAATGTTCGTGGCCATATTGTGATTATTTTAATTTTTACTTTCTTAGAAAATTTTAATAATGCATAGAACAAATTAGACTA
Organism: Fundulus heteroclitus; assembly: GCF_011125445.2. Taxonomy (NCBI): domain Eukaryota; kingdom Metazoa; phylum Chordata; class Actinopteri; order Cyprinodontiformes; family Fundulidae; genus Fundulus; species Fundulus heteroclitus. Next base: position 22,576,149 of record NC_046362.1, read on the forward strand.
CTGAAAGGTATGTCCCTGAAGTCTACTGTATAAGCTCCTAATTCTCTGTTTCAGTTCAATTAAATTTTATTTATATAGCGCCAATTCACAACATATGTCCTCTCAAGTCACTTTACAGAGTCAAATTCAATCAAATCTTACAGATGGGTCAAAAGGTTTCTAAGGAAACGCAGAAGATTGCATCAAGTCTTGACAAGCAGCATTCACTCCTCATAAAAGAGTGTAACCCCACAGGGACAGTCGTCTGCATTGTCCACGGCTTTGCAGCAATCCCTCATGGGCTCCTTTTGCACAAATTTGTCCATCAATGCACTTTGGCATGGAGGTGATCATTATGTGGCTCTGCCATTAAAGTAGAACCTTTCCTGATAGATGTGCAAAGTGACTCTGGACTTGAGAAAACAGTGAGCAACACCAGCAGATGGCGTGGCTCCCCAAATCATCACCGACTGTGCAAATGCCATCAAGCTACACTTGGATTCTGCGCCTCTCCATTTGTCCCCCAGACATTTCCTCCTTAGCTCAGGATAGACAAGAGTGGATTTATTAAATGACTGTAACAGGCGTAGCCCAGTTCCTGTATAACATCTGTGTGAAGTGAATTTCCCCAAAAATCTTGAATTAGCTTTGCTTCACGATCCTCTCAAAGGCTTGAGTTGTCCCCATTGTGTGTGTATCTTTTTCTGACACACTTTTTCTTTCCACTTAACTTTCCTTTATTTTACTAACAGCAGCCTGTTCTTTAGCTTCTTTAGCAATGATCTTTTATGATTTAAACTTCTTGTGGAGGGTATCAATGATATTCAAGTACTGTGAAGTAAGTCTGCAATTACCAAGGTTTGCTGAAGTCAAACCTGGGTAGAAGTATTTTAAAGTCTATTCTCTGCGATACAGGGAGCCAGTGTAAGGACTTTAGAACTGGGGTGATGTGCTCTACTTTCTTAGTCTTAGTGAGGACGCGGGGAGCAGCGTTCTGGATCAGTTGCAGCTGTCTGACCCACTTTTTAGGCAGACCTGTGAAGACACCGTTACAGTAATTAATTTTACTGAAAATAAACGCATGGATTAGTTTTTTCCAGATCCTGCTGAGACATTAGTCCTTTAATCCTAGAAATGTTCTTCAGGTGATAGAAAGCCAACCTTGTAATTGTCTTTAGATGCCCAGATTTCGGGCCTGATCAGTGGTTTCTAGCTGAAGCAGCTGAAGCTGTGTGCTAACTTTTGATCTCTCCTCTATTGGTCCAACAAACATTACTTCAGTTTTGTTTTTATTCAATTAAAGAAAATGTTTACACATCCATGCATTGATTTCTTCTAGGCATTTACTCCAGTGCTTGAACTGATTCATAGTCACTTGGTGACATGGTGATGTAGAGCTGTGTGTCGTCTGCATAGTTATGGTAGCTGATGTTGTTGTTTTTTATTATCTGAGCAAGATGGAGCATGTAGATGTTGAAAAGGAGGGGACCTAGAATGGACCCTTGGGGAACCCCACATGTGATTTTTGTCATCTGGGATGTAAAGTTACCTACTGACACAAAATAGTCCCTGTCCTTTAAGTAGGATTTAAACCAACAGAATGGAGTGATCAACAGGTTGTTGACTCCCACAGAAAGAGGTTGTATCAAGTTGTATCTTAGTGCAGCGTTTGACAGTATCAAATGCTGCACTAAGGTCCAATAGAACCAGCACGGTGGTTCTTCCACAGTCTGTATTTATATGGATGTCATTAAAAACCTTAATAAGGGCGGTCTCTGTACTGTGGTGAGCACGGAAACCTGACTGGAAAACGTCAAAGCGGCTGGTCGTTGTTAAGAAGGTGTTTAATTGTTGAAACACAGCTTTTTCAATAATCTTACTGATAAAGGGGAGGTTTGAGATGAGTCAAATCAGACGCTATGACAGGCAAAACTTTCTTAAAGAAAGCTGTGGGTAGAACATCAAGGCAGCAGGAGGAGGAACTTAGCTGCTGAATGATCTCCTCTAAGTAGTTTATTTGGCTGAATTGGGACATTTTGTCAAGATAAGTTTCATTTGGATACAGCTTTGGTTCTGGAGTAGATGTGGATGTACAAACTGATCCTCTAATCTTTAGGATTTTCTCAGTAAAGAAGTTAGCAAATTCATTGCAGGCCCTGGTGGAGTGGAGTTCAGAAGCCACGGACACAGGAGGATTTGTTAACCTGTTGACTGTGGCAAATAAGGCGCGAGCATTATTAATGTTTTTGTTGATGATCTCAGGAAAAAAAAGATTCCCATGCATTTTTCAGTTGTAAGTTATATCTGTAATGTCTCTCTTTATAGTAGCGAACCTGGAGTCTAGTCTTTGTCCACTTGTGATCAGCTTTTCGACACTCCCTTTTTTCACTTCTAACTGCTGGAGCATTTCTCCACAGAGATTTTTTTTTCCTACCGGAAAAAAACTTTCATAAATAAACCTGCCCTGCCTTAGGTAACTGCTGCACACTCTCAAAGCAGATTAATTGCATGACATCATTCATGTCATGCAATTAATTATCCAGTCAAAGGTAATGGTAAAAAATTAGTCTAGGGCTTAACCTGATTTACCTGCTCTGTCCATTTGTTCTGCATGTGGTCACATGTTTACAACCCCCCCCAACACACACACAATTAGGATAAAACTAATCCTTTAGCCTACATTTTTACTCAAGAATCTTGCAGTAGCCCTACTCGCATTTTGTGTTCTCTAAAATGAAAAGCTGTTGCATCTGTGGGCCTGCCGTACAACTGCACATTCATCCGGCTTCCTGCTCTGACTGAAAGCCAAACGAAAAGGAGGTGAAAGCGAAGGGAATGGGCCCCACCACCGCCACAGCTCTGACAGCAGCAGTCTCCTCCCACCCTGAAGTAGATGTGAAGAAGAGCGTCCTGCTGCGTTGTGAAATATACAGGAAGAAGTGGAGCAAGTCTTCTTTTTTTTTTGTTTGTTTGTTACATTTACGCAAGAACCGCAAACCTTTTCACTCTGCGGACGTTAATTATTTATTAATTTTTTTTTGTGGGGAGGGGGACACTTTTCGCACTTTCTAAATCTTCGCAGAGGAAACAACTGGAGTTATGATGTTGAAAGTGGATGAAGGGGAGCGCTGTTAAACTGACGGCGGTGTAGCGTTGCGCGTTTCCTCCGCCGAGGAGCGCGGAGGAGTGCCGTCCGTCCGCTCGGGTCATACATGGAAGAGCAGTAACAGAGCAGCCAGCATGTCGGAGCAAAGGTCCAGCTTTCTTCACATCGGAGACATTGTGTCTCTTTACGCGGAAGGCTCAGTGAATGGCTTCATCAGCACTCTGGGGTAAGCATGCCTCCCTCACACACCCGTCTCTCCCCCCCGTCTCTCTGCCTCTGACGCGGTCTTCGTCCGCGTTTTTGTCCCCCTTCTTCACCTCTGACACGAGCTGCCTATTTCCTCACCTCCCTCCGCCAAAAGTTTCGTGCGCGACTTGCGGCGGCGGCTCGGGCCTGGCAACGCGCAGACTGCTGAATACTTCACGCAAAAATGCAGGAGGATTGCAAAACGGCAGGATCCCCAGGTGCACCGCATACGCGTGGAGGGGAGTGGGGGGAGTGGGCCAGAGAGCTGCTGGGAAACACAGGTTGTCCGCCTGGCCTTCTCCGAAGGGAGGCAGCAGCGTGAACCACTTGTTTTCGTCGATGACAGAAGAGTCGACTACCTTGATGACCTGTCTTTACGGATCTCCATGCAGTCACGTCTCACACATACTGGAGATTCAACTCAACTCCATTTTATTTATGTAGCTCCAGTTCACAACGCGTGTCATCTCAAGGCACTTTACAAAGTCAAATTCAATCAAGTCCCAACTCCTGAAAGAGAGTAGAGCTACAGGGGACAGTCGTCTGCGTTGTCTGTTTGCAGCAATCCCTCATACTGAGCATGCATGAGGCGACAGTGGAGAGGAAAACCCCTCTTTAACAGGAAGAAACCTCCAACAGAACTAGACTCAATCTGAATGGTCATCTGTCACAACTGACTGGGGGTTAGAGACAGAGCAGGGGCACTAAAAAAAGCACAGGAGCACACATTGATCCAGGAATGTTTTCTATGTTAGAAGGTATTGGCAGATGATCATGGTGTAATTTAGGCATGATTTGGACAACTTTCAGGGCTGTAATGCTGAAATTCGCTGGATAAAACCTTGCCGGTTGGAGTTGCTAATTTACCCCTGTGATGGCGTCATAGCTAACGGCACACCAGGCCAGATGTACTGCTATGAAAAAAAGACAGAGAACATAAGGTTGAAAAAAGACCCAAACAAACCAATAATGCATAATTGGAGAACAGTAGGAAAACTACTGTTCTCCAGCAGCCTATACCTATTTACCTGACTCCGCCAGATAGATTTGCTCCGCATATCCATCTGGAAACCTTCCGTTGAAGTAATTTTGGGAAGGGGCGAAAATACTGGTTAGCTGATTGGCCTATGTTGGTGATAGACGGGCCAAATAAACCAATCAGATTCGTTGTCGCTCGTAACAGAGCGACGACGAAAACACAACCACAAGCCAAGCTACTCTTGCTGCTGCAGGTAAAGGCTCGTTAGCTCAGCAAAGAAATATTCTGTAATTCCGATAAAACTTGCTCGATAGCCACGCTAATGCTAGTTTCATCGGCTGAAGCCGCCATGTTCTTTAGACTGAACTGTCGCACTTCCCGTTGCGTCACACCTCAACCCGCCTCAAAGCCAACGCTGATTGGACGTTCGTTTGGTGAACAGCTCCAAATTTTCTTCAACGGAGGGTAGCCAGACTGATCTGCGAGTGAAACCTTGAAAGCTCGCGAGATCAGGATGGTCTCACGAGGCTATAAACCTATAGCAGCATAACTAGAGATAGCTCAGGATAACTTCGGCCACTCTAATAAGCTTTGGCTAAAAGGAAAGTTTTAAGATTAGTCTTAAAAGTAGACAGGGTGTCTGCCTCACAAACTAAAACTGGGAGTTGCTTCCACAGGAGAGGAGCCTGATAGCTAAAGGATCTGCCTCCCATTCTACTTTCAGAGACTCTGGGAACCACCAGCAGACCTGCAGTCTGAGAGCGAAGTGCTCTGTTAGGAACTTATGGAGCACTCAAGTCTGTGATGTATGATGGAGCTTGATTATTGAGGGCTCTATATGCGAGAAGGAGAATTTTAAATTCTAAACTTGATTTAACAGAATGCCAATGCAGGCAAGCTAAAGCAGGAGAAACACTTATGCCTCACTTTAGTTTAATAGCAAACTGATAGCAACAGAAGGCTAGCAACAGATGCTGGACAAATAATGTAGTTTCTTAATTTTCTGTGGGAGTCAACAACCTCTAACAAGTCCCATTTTTTGCCACAGACTTTTTTTTTTGTCTGTTTTTTGTAAAAGACTAATGATTATCTACAGTTTCGCCCACCTGACAAGTTGAAATCAATTAAATTAAAGTCGACATTTGGTTAGTTCCTCTTTTTTTAATATTTAAAGTATAACTGGTAACTTATTGAACATCTTAGGTTTTAGAAACTGACATTATTTGTCTAAATGTTCCTTTGGTTTGTCAGACCTCCCTATGAGCCGAATGGCTTAGTGTAAGGTAAAAAAAAAAAAAAAAGCTGCAGTGGTTTTGGGTGAATTCGGATTCCCTCCACCCATGTCCCCTGTTGGTAAATCTTTCTTTTTGAGTTTCTTTCTAAGAATCTACCAAGCCGTAATATAACCCCTGAGCCCGTTTTTTTTTTCCATGTTTTTGCTCATATGACAAACGGATAAGCTGAGCGTGGTCACAGGAAAACCTATTGCTGAAAAGCTCCCTCATTTGCAAAAGGCCTGTGATAATGCAAATTTAAGCCAGTGCAGCGTTCACTGGTACTGTAAAACTCCACAGCTGTGATTTTTCACGTCTTGTTGTTGTGGTAAGGGGGAGAAGGTTGGGGATTTCTCATCAGAATTCCAGTAATTCTGCAGAGTTTGGCAGTAGTCCTGGGTACTTCATTAAGAATGGAAGTGTGTCATGCATGGAGCCTGCAGGAACCTGACTGAACTGCAGCCCTCAAGAACATAACACAACCTTCATCTGCACAAGGCTACCCATGCCCTTGTTTGCTCAGGATCCCATTAAACCTCTGGGCTCCTCACACGTATGTACAACTTTCATGACAAAACCATTAAAAAAAAAATTGGACTAAACCTTGAGTCCGTAAGTGCTCTAACATGCACAGCTCTTCCATTTAGTTTTACTAGTCATTGGAAGTAAAAGTGAAATAGTCCTAAAACTGTTTGATGTGTAGTTAGCTGAGTGTGACTTGATTACATTGCTGGCTTTATCAGCATGTTCAAACATGATGTGCCAGTTACTGAAAACTGTCTCACGTTTCTCCCAGTTCAGTCGTTTCTCAGTCGCTTCTGCAGAAAAACACCTTGGGTGAGAAACATCCTCAAACCTGCTCAGTTGGTGGATCCTGCTGGATGTTCTTTTCTCTTCTTCTTTTTGCTGTGTCAGTTTTTCTGAAATTAGCTATTATTAGCTTGTGTGTATCCAGCCTGGCACACTTATCAGTAGTTCATGTTTAACTTGATTACAGAGTGTTGCAGCCTGTCGAACCCCTTTCTGCAGACTTGCAGTCGCTTGTTTATGAACTCATTAGTCTTTTCCTGAACCCTTTCCTTTTTAGCCACTTAGCACTTGATAATGCGTCCCCTTAGTCCCTATTGTCTCTCATATAGATGTAATGTTGATACGTAGTGGAAGGAAATACATTAAAGTCTGAGGACTGACGCTGATCGAGTACTCTGGCACAGAAACGGAAATGGCTGAGCTCATTTAGAGAGGGCTGTCCACTTTGAATTAGAGGAATTGTGGACTGCATTGTGTTTCTCCTCTGTAGGCTGAATGCTGTGAATGAATTGTTGTGCTTGTTCAACTCAAGCTGCTTTGCAAAGACATGGAGATGAAGTCCGAGGATATGGAGACTTTTGTGTGGAAAATAATGTCGGAAATAAGTATTTTTAGAACATTTATATTTGGGCATGTTGTTGAAATTAGAATTATTTCCCTCCTGTTTTTTGCAGCTCCTCCATACTAAAATATATATCGTATTTTTTTTGGACTATAAATCGCTCCAGAATATTATAAATAGTCGCATCATAAATAGTCGAACTGGACTAGACGCATTTATTTAGACATTCATTTCACACAATCTAAGACTAAAAACTGACATTTTATCTGATAACCCAATTTATTAAATTACACAGCTGCATCCACAACCGGCTGAATAACATGGAACATAGCTGTGAGGATGAATGGGCTAAATTAGCAACTCAACCAGCAAGGTTTTATTCAGCGCATTTCAGCGCAACGGCCCTGAAAGTTGTCAAAATGATGCCTAAATTAGACGGTGAGCGTAACGGTGCTACGTGCTAAGCTAACAGTACGACATGGCAGTAAGACAACATAAAGCTCACGTACATCAGTGTAGTTGTAACCCGCCTGGACAACAGACCTGTAAGCTAGCGCTAGCTGTTATTAGCTTCATAAAAAGCTCAATAACAGGGTTCTGTCGCTGTCTGGCCTCTTTCGAGCTGCACCACGCAACGCTCCCCTGCGTGAATCCATACTGAAACACAGAAACAACACATAAACATGTGTTACTTAACTCATTTTTAAGTGGTACAGGAGAAGGGTAGTTTTCACAGGCCTAGTGAGCTCTCTTGCGGCTTGAGACGGTAATGTTTACTCCTTGGTTCATACCGGTCAATATGAATTACCGTTAAAATTTGCTATATAAGTCGCACATAAATATAAGCCGCAGGATGGGTCAAACTATGAAAAAAAAAAGTGTGACTTATAGTCCGGAAAATACGGTAGGTCTTCTGAAAAGCTGTCAAAACATTTGGGATGTTCAACTTTTATGTTTATCTATATTATTCCTTAAAGAAACATGCGGTGCCTCTACCCTGTGTATGGCCTTGTAACGTTTATCCATGATGTCTGTGTCAGTGGATGCTTATCAGAACAGGAGGATCCTATAAATTCAACTTGGTGTATCTCGTGATAAACGGTAAAAGATAACAGAAAATGTGGGCAAAAACAGTTATAAAGGATCTGAAACAATAATCAGTGTAAACATATGAGGACCAGACTACAATGTGAAGGACTTGTTTTAAGTTAGCGGTTGAAAGAAATGCTGGTTAGCGAGCACGACCCATGTACGGAGGCCTTAGTCCTCGACCTAGCCGACCCAGGTTTGACTCCGTCCTGTGGTCCTTTGCCGCATGTCTCTCCCCCTCTCTTCTATCCCCTTTCCTGTCAGCCCACTGTAATAAAAAAACGAGCCATTAGTGCCGTTAAAAACCTAAAAAAAAAGTCTTACTTAATTACTAAAGTAGGGGAGACTTGGGACGGTTGCAACACTTTTTTTCTTGTCTTTCAACTTCTCCGAGCTGATTGGGGCTAGACCAACCATTCATTTCTATATTAAACTTACATGCTTTGGCTAATTGCCCATGCAATTTAAATATGATAATATGGGACAGAACTTTTACAATATTCATTAAAAACAAAACAAAAAAGTCCACCGTTGAAACCGACCCCGGCCCTGGGACAGTTGCAACAAGTCATAAATCCATAAAATTTCACAAATCAGCTTTTGGTTTTTGTCTCAATGAGCATATCACTATGATAATTTGTATTGTTTATGAAACCCGACTAAACTTGTGAGAGCAGTGATGAGACAATGCCTTGGCTGCAGCAGAGATTATGCCAGGTGTGAAGCATGGTTGTTAAATATAAGAACAACTTTGGAATTCAAGGAGCTCTTTGTGTGAAATGCTTAAAAAAACAAATAAATAAAGCAACCCAGAAAATCAGCTTCTTTGATGAAATGTGATTTAGAGTCCACTCGTGGGGAGAACAAACATTGGTTAGCTGGTGCATAAAGTGCATTGCTGCGACGGTTGCAACAAATGTTGCAAAGATGGAGGCCATTTTAAATGCTGAAGCGGCGGCAGTAGAGCCGGTCGAGAAGAGGGGCAGCTGTTAAGTACGTTGCACGATGGACCCGTGCGGTAGTCTGACTGTACACAACATTAATGACAAAATGACAAACCGCGCACCAGAGTGCTCGAGATGGCATATTTTCCAGCCGATACTGGGAACATGGTCAGACAAGGTTTAAGTGGGACACTTTTTACATGGGACATATTTTATTGTTTTATTTTTTATCTATATGCACTGTTACAGAAATTTGTGCAGTTGGGAGGTTCATCTATTGAGATAAATTAGCTGTGAAACCTGCCGTCAAGGGTGGGTGTTAGTTTTATCGTTATCAAGGTGAACTGCTCAATATTATTGTGATATTGATTTTAAGCCACATCGCCCAGCCTTAGCTGATATGACATCATCTCCTGAGTTATTTAGCTAATAATTACTTGACTACTTGAGATCCCACATTGACTGTATAGAGCATTGAAACTTTAGCCTGAAAGTATCAGCCAAAGGAAAAAAAAAAGACAAATTTTAAAAGGTAACTTAGTCAGTCCTTAGCGAGAAGCACAAGAAACATATAAAATGGAGACACATCATGAATGACTTGCACTTTAGATCTGGGTGTTTCACAAAATGCATTTTCTTTACATTTTAACCCTTGTAAAAAGCGTTTGTAGATAGATGCTAACATGTGCCGAAAGTTAAATGTTAAACTAGATTAAAGTGCTTTAAATTCACAATGGGAACACTTCTTTCAGGCATGTTTTCAAAATACTAAAACCGACTGAATGACTTACAATGATAGTGAGCCAGCTTTAAGGATGAATAAAAGAACATAATGCAAGTTTAGCAAGAAAAAAAACTGCTTGTATCGTCTGCAAGTTTAAATTTCTCTGCTGCAGTGTATCCATCTTCTACGGAGCCCTAGAGGGTCATTGCAAAATGTTTTGCATTTTGAGAGAATGTGCGCTCGTTTTACTACATTGTGCGCTCGTTTTACTAAATCGTGTGCACAATTTACTATATTGTGCTCTCGTTTTACTATAGTGTGAGCTTATTTTACTAAATTGAGCTCTCATTTTAAGTATAGTAAAAGGAGGGCACAATTTATTAAACGAGTGCACTATTTAGTGAACATGGTTATAGAACGTTGTGTGCACGATCTACTTAAACGTGGCCACAATATGTAAAACGTGCACTCAATATTGTCTTGACACATGTAAACATGAGCACGTTATAGTATATTCGAGATCTCGATCTACCAAAACGCACCCAAGAATAATTAAAACGTGTGCTCGAATAAGTTTTATTAATTCGAGGGCTCAATTAAATGAAACGTGCTCACAAATGATCACGACCTGAAAAAAAATATCACTTAAAGTGAGCTCTCCCGGGCTCCGTAATCTTCCTTCTTGATAATTTTTTTTTTTTTTAAAAAGGGCAAAAAACAAATATTTTTTAAACTGTTCTCTAGCTGCGTTTTAACTTGGAGTTTTGAGTTCTTTAACACTTTAAGACAAAACCAAAAAATAAAACACACCTGGAAGAGAGTTTTGGTGGAAGAGTGTGGTCCAGTTTTTTTATTTTTTTTATTTTATATAATCAGCATTTTCCTTAGAAATATTAAACAGAATTCCCTGCAGGAGCCCATGTAGAACTTTGTGAAAGCCTTCAGCTTTAGCTCTCAGTTGCCTAAGAACGAGTAAAAGGAGTGAATAGGAGGGAGTAGTGGCTAGCCACCACCGCTGACCGGCCATCAGGACAGCGTTATGGTCAAGGGTCGAAACCGTCGATGATGGTTGGTAACCAACCATCTGATGACACGCCTCCTGGCTGATGGCTCCAGTCATGGGAGATGACCAAAGGAGAGGCATCATTTTGATGTAAATACTTACACTGCAGAGCGTTGCAGTTTTAACATTAAAATCATGAAAGCAGTACTCCGTATGTACAAGCGCAATTTGCTTTGCTCTTCGTCTGATAAAGGCACACCTTAGAGCAGTAAAATGGTCATTATTAAACAAATAAGAGGCCATCGCATGAGGAAACGAGGGAAAGAGCTACTGGATCACATGTTTGGAGGGCTCTTTTTTTTTTTTTTAGCCAACTTCCTAGATGGTCTTTTTTTTTTTTTTTAACCTGGTGGCATTTTTAAATCAGTTTAAATCTGCTGCCGTCGAGGTTCAGCGACTGCTCAGTCACCTGTGACTCTTTAAGCTTATATTACATACAGCATGCCGACATCTGACTTTTGTCATGCACTGGTTTATTGTTTTGTTTGGCTCCTGCCTACAGTATTTCAAAGTCGAAAGCCCTTCTCCTTTCAATCATGGGTCCTAAAACAAACGTGCTGTGAGAGCGTACAGTTTGCCGACTCAGGCTACAGAGCACACATCAAAGATAAAACGCTTTGAGCTCCACCCCAGAGATGTTCGAAATCACTTCAGGTATTGGGAAAGCGGCGAACAGAGCCATTCAGGCTCTTGTGCGGTTCCTGCGTTGCTTTTCAGCCTGCAGGTGGCCGGTTTAGACGCCGGTGAACGTCCTATTCAAACGAGCAGTGTTCAGGTAGCTACTACAGGCATTTGCATTTAACTGTGACGCCTCGCTGCAGTTTGTAGAGTGCAAATTTTGTGAACAGTCTACTGCTGGCAAGCGGGACGACGTAGAAGTGGTCACGTTTAGGAATAATCGTTGTGTTTTGCTGTAATCCGCAGGCTTGTCGATGACAGGTGCGTGGTGCAGCCCGAGGCTGGAAACCTCAGAAATCCACCTAAGAAATTCAGAGGTAAGTTTATCCACTGCACGCAGGTGAAGCTTCATGTTATGTCAGTATAAGATGCAAGCATGTAAAGGATCTTTTCAGGCAACTGTTGTGCCAGCATGCAGTTTGACCGCATTACTATCTTCGTGTGGAACTTAACTCGAATCTAACCAAGCAAGTGTGACGACTGAATTCATCTCCTCCTCTGCAGATTGCCTCTTTAAGGTGTGTCCCATGAACAGATACTCGGCCCAGAAGCAGTTCTGGAAGGCAAAACAAGGAAAACAAGGGAACAGCAACCCTCAAGGGGAGCTTTTTAAAAAGTTAAAGGTATGAACTTCTTTTGTTTTAAGACACAAGGCCCTTTACAGATCGTACTTTCAAGGCACGCGCTGCTACCACGGTAATGTTAGTAAGGGCAGAGGGGAGTAGAGTTGCTGTTACTTCAAAATATTTCTAAAATAGGAGTAAAATGTAGTCATCAAAAAAACTGACCCAAATAAGAGTAACGTGTTTGGTGGGAGTAACTCTGTCCTGATTTGCATAAATACAGTACACTTTACATTTTAAAGCATTCCTCTTAGTACAGGTGAACCATACCAAGCATGAACTCATCAGTTCATAGACATGGCAAAACCTAGACGTTTCACAAAATGCGGCTCCTCTCTACACGTTTAGAAATGCGGCGGAATATGAGAAATTGGGGCAGCGGCCTTCTGTAGCTTTAAACGTTTGATTTTTATCTTTCAGCATGCTGCAGAACTGGAGCAGAAGCAGAACGAGACGGAGAGCAAGAAGGTGCTCGGAGTCGTCGTCGAGTACAGTAGTGTCATCCAGGTAGAGCCCATCTCTTCAGCCAACACCTGTGGTTTCTAATTTTCTGCTTCACATAGCAAGAAGTCCTCGGCAAATAAAAGATGACAAACAAAGCTGACATTCAGCCGCTGAAACCTCAGACACGTTGTGAATACAAGTGCCATTGTTTTCTTTGACCGATGGTTAAACTCTTTAACTGTTGAAGTGTAAATCCCCAAAAGGTTCAGGAAATATTCAAACAGATTTTTTAAATATTTAAAAACCATTTTTCCATTAATCAAAATACTACAGTGAAACGTCACTGTCAGCGGACACACTCTCCGTTGTCCAAAATAAGGAACAAACCCTATTTTCTGTTCGGTTCCGGTCCATCTGACTCCAGCCGGGTCATGCTCCACAATCGGAATCGTAGCAAACAGGAAAAAGATCGTCAACAACCTCCGGTTTGTCAAATTTAATAGAGATCGTTAACCACAAAATATATTTTTTAAAATATTCACAATAAAATTAACAATTTTATTTAAATATCATATCCAAACCACACTTTTTGTACCATATAAGGAAGCAGATTTGCCATTTCATGAGAAAGATGATAATCCTAGCCAAACAGATTTGCATTCTGCTTGTAATGACGATGATCGCACGTGTTCTCCTCGGGCTCCAATAAACTTTGGAGCGGAGCTAGACAGAGTAACCACGGCTGTAGTAGGTTTTGCTTTTCACGGACTTTATATCAGTCAGGCTTCAGGCAGGTATAGATGCAAAAAGAATCTGCAATGTAGTTTATGAAATCTACAGAAAAAAAAAACTTTAATTTTTGCACTGGAAAAATATCCATATATTAATGTTTCTGTGATAAATTATGTTAAACTGTATTAATAGGCTATATAAAAGTAAATTAGTCCTACATTGTTAAGAATCACTGTGAAGAATGAAATTTTTCCTTCTCGATAATTAATTTCTTATTTAACGTTCAAGAATTAAGAGGTTTTTGCGTCATTCCCAGGATTAGGATTAATTTAGGATCAACAAGAGATACCATAGACTTCTATTATTATTGGAAAATTGCACATTTACGTGTCCTGTGTGGCAGTGTAGCATTAAGAACTGCTGTCTTAATGCCAAAGAAAGTCCAATAGATTTACTTTCACAAGTCGAGCGTTTCTGCTTTTGCCATAGTGATCCACTTGATATATGTGCAAAAACCTTTATTAGATTATTTCAAGTTCAATGGACTCATAAAAGAAAAGGTAAAAAGCGAAAAAGAAGAAAAAAGATGAGACAAAATGTTGAAGGGAAGAAAAGGTGACACAAATAGAGCAGAGGAAAAAGAGTACAAGATAACATCCTTGGAGTCTGCTTCTATACCTGCAGAGAGATATAAAAAGAACAGCAAAACCAACCAATAAAGTGTCACAGATACAAACAACCAATGCCTTGATACCATAACTAAAAGATGCATAGTATTATTTAATACAAGATGTAAACAATGACAGCCATAGCAAAATAATTTTGCATGAAAACTGCTAGGCGTGAGTAAGGCAAGGCAAGTTTATTTGTATAGCACATTTCAGTAACAAGACAATGTACATGATCCGAACATAAAAGAAAACATTGCAGTTGAATAGTAGTATTAAGCAGGGGTGCTGCCAGGATTTTTGGGCCCTACGACAAAAAAACAACAAAAAAATCCTCTCAAAAGCTTATTTATATAGGCTATATATAATTTTCATTTAAGGGGCCACTGTCAGTCAGAATTGTTTTTAAATGAAATAGGCTAGCTGTTTGTCATGTTGAATAAATATATATAAGATCATTGACATTTTCTACTCTAATGGATCTAGTTAAAAAAAAGTGACAAAATTAATTTTCACTTGACTGTATATTGATACATAGTCCACACTTTATACAAAGTCTGCTTGTCATTGGCTGGCTAGGCACTCTTAACGTCTCCTCTCCATAAAGCACAGGCTCTGGAGTGGGCGGTTGAATCAGGGGAGGTTTAGTAATGCAGATCAAGTTAACCCATCAAGAAGTTAGGCCAAACTTGGTTGCAGACATGTTAGGAAAATTAGGTAACCCCCTGCGGCCCCCTACCAGTAAGGGGTCCTGCTGGTTGCCCACCCCCTAACAGTGTCCCTACGTTATTTATGTATGTTTGAAATAAAATGATTAATACGCGTCAATCAAAACGTAGCAGAATAAAACAAACAAAAACAATATATGTACTTAAATTGTCTGCAGCCTCACGTGTTTTCTGAGCAGTCCCGGAAAGACGACATTGAGTTGTCAGTTAATAGATGCATCGAGCATCAAAATGACATTAGATTTAGCTTGCATTGGACCGCATACACAACGCCGCTCAGCTGCGGTGTTGGTGTTCTGTCTTTGGGACAGAACTACCGGTTGCTCAAGTGCAAACCACGAGAATTGACAAAGACTCCTGGGTAGGTGTCAGAACCTTTTTTCAGAAAAATGGAGCCAAAGTCCGGTTGCCTCTGATTTAAGCCTGTTTGCTGTCGCCATGACCTGGATAAATTTGTTATAATTTGCTAAAGTTTACCTTAAATAGCTCTTGCAAAGCTTTCCTGGAAGTCTCTAACCCGTCTAATTGTTTTGTTTTAGCTCCTCCACATTAAGAGTAATAAGTACCTGACGGTGAACAAACGTCTGCCTGCACTGCTTGAGAAAAATGCCATGAGGGTTTCTTTGGACCCCGCTGGAAACGAGGGATCCTGGTTCTGCATCCAGCCCTTCTGGAAGCTCCGGAGCGAAGGAGACAATGTAGGTTTTTTTTCTGATTTTGTTCGTCTCAGGGAGGCTATGTAACCAAAGTAAAAAAAAACAACAAAAAAAAACAACTTGGCATTTCTTTCTGTCTTCAGTTGACCGTCGGTTCGTTGTGCTCCTCCAGTAACATTTCTGATTTTTTTTTGTCCTTCCCTTCTGGCCTTTAGCATCCTATGATTGAAGGTATTGCCCCTGCTTTTGCATGGTGTTTGTGCGTTAGGTCAGTCACAGAATACGAGTGGAAAGCATGGACTGTAACACCTATTCTCAAAAGCACGGAAACCGTCTCCCGCGTGGCACAGAGAAAAAAACCTCCGGCTCCTCCTGCTGCAGCCGCAGTGTGCCTGCGTGTGGCTGCAGAAACGACGGACCTTAGGGATGCAACTGTTATCGGGCTGAGTCAGAGAGCATGTTATCTGTAAACAGTAAAACAGTTACATACAGGTTTCCTCTTTAGTCACCTCTGGGTTAGATAGATGCATATCTTGACCATTGTGTGAGAGCGGTTTTTACGATGAGCATTTCATCCACTCGTCTGTGTGAAGCCCAGCATGTTGTGTTAGCATTCCTGCAGAAAACAACAAATGTTTGCATGGGGTGCACTCTTGCTTTCCGTTTTATTTTAGCAAAAGCTCAGTGCAGACCTGTGTCTCTCGCCTGTTTTTTTTTGACTGTCCCCAATTTGCATCGAAGGTGGTTGTTGGCGACAAGGTGGTGCTGATGCCAGTGAGCGCCGGGCAGCCCCTTCATGCCAGCAACATCGAGCTTTTAGACAATCTCGGCTGCAAAGAGGTGGGACCGCTTCATCTGCTTTAATTCAGCCAGCGCGTAGCAGCATTTTTAATGTTTCGTTTTTCACGCTTTTTCGCCTCCGCAGGTGAACGCCCTCAACTGTAACACCAGCTGGAAAGTGAACTTGTTCATGAAGTTCAGCGAGTACAAGGAAGACATTTTAAAGGGGGTGCGTTGTCTCGTTGGCCGTTTGAATTTCGCCCGCGACTTGACCAAAACGCGACGCAGCTTTATTTTTTGTGCGCAGCGATCCTAGCTTTTCCTCTCGTGCAAACAGGGCGATGTGGTGAGGCTGTTCCATGCCGAACAGGAGAAGTTTCTGACGGGTGACGAGTACAACAAGCGGCAGCACGTCTTTCTCAGGACCACCCTGCGGCAGTCGGCCACCTCGGCCACCAGCTCCAAGGCCCTCTGGGAGATCGAGGTAACGCACACGATGGCGCAGACGCTCTCTGTTTTTTAGTTCCTGGGTCATGAGAATTGTGATGTTTGCCAAAAATATCGAAATCAAATAATTTTCATTGAGAGACAAATGAGTACAGTTGCATTTCTCCAACCTTGAGGTTGGTGACTCAAAAGCATCTTTGGTGGTTTATGGGTTACTCAAACATTTTCTTAAGACAAAGTGACTAAGTCCAATCATTTATTTTTGTTCTTTTTTTTTTTTGTTCCTTTATTTAACCAGGGGGAAAAAAAACACCCTCAAAGATTAAAAAACTCCTTTTTCCTGGCCACAAGGCAGGACTCCTTTGATACATTAGAGATACATTAGATTAAATAGAATAGAATGGAATTCAACTTTATTGTCATTGCACTGTCACAAATACAAAGCAACGAAATGTGGTTTGCATCTTTCCAGAAGTGCTATACAGGATATAAATATTATTTATAAGTATATGTATAAGTAAAAAGTAGAAGTAGGTGACTGTAAAAAGTTGTGTATAAATATAAATATGGGAGCTATATGCACAGATTATACAGAATATAATAAATATGGGAGCTATATGCACAGATTATACAGAATATAATAAATATGGGAGCTATATGCACAGATTATACAGAATATAATAAATATGGGAGCTATATGCACAGATTATACAGAATATACAGGAATGTTAGAAAAAGGATTATATATGTATTAGTGGGTTTATAATACAAGATAGATAATGGCAGATAAGATTTACAGAATCTATACAGATTGTATACAAATTGTGTGTGTGTGTGTGAGGACAGTCCATATGTTATTATTGTAAATGACAGGTACATAATAAAAATATATAAAGTAAAACAATTACACATGACTGAGGCCGTCTCAAATTCACTAATTTTCAACTTAAAAGCATTTAAGGATAAAAACTCAGTCAACTTCCCGTGTCTTTGTAGAAATTTCCACGCACAGGGAGCTGCGTAAATAAAGGCTTTCTTCCGTAGCTCTCTGCGGGGAAAAGGAACAGGGAATAAAGGTTAGAAGCAAAATGTTCAGGATGAGCTGTGGCAGTCAAGATTGTGCAGATGGAGGTCGACGGATTGTGTGATTGTTATTTATGTGGGCAGTGAAGGAGAGATTGTTATCAAGGACGATGCCCAGCTCTTAAGTTGGCTGGAGGGATGGACAGCAGAGTTGATGACGGCTAAAAAAAAAACAAACATCCATTTTGGGAGAGTGTAGATTTTAGGCAAACAAGAACAGCTTGCATTACATTTTCATTGTGTTTGAGAAAACTGCGAAAGCAAAGTTTAATGTCCTGTAAATGTTTTAAGGAAGGAAGGAAGGAGGGAGGAACTGTCATGGTGGCCTTGGAGCAGTTTTATGCTCCTTGGGCCAAAATTAACAAGATAAAAGCACTCTCATCAAAAATATAGATAAAATCAAAATGAAAGCCAAAAATAAAAAATATTTTTTACTGCTGCATACAAACAAAAGTTTGTATGCAGCTATTAAAAAAAAAACGTTGCATCTGTAAAAATCTTGCACATTTTTTTTAATTGACTATGCTGTTGAGTCACCTTTGTACTTGATGTCATGCATCATTCTTTATTTCTATCTTTCACATTTATGTTTTAGAGTTTAAAAGCAATTTTTCAGCTGCATTTACCCACCGTAGTTGTATTCAGCTCAACCAGAGTCTGCCTGGCCTCATCATGTTTTGAAAAACGGTGACTAAAGACTTTAGTTGACTTTATTTTGCATTAAATATTAAACAGATAGTAAATATAGCATCCACATCATGGCATGACTTTGTCAGGGACTTTCACTGATGTGTATATAGGCATTTTTGAGTAACAATGATGCAAAAATTACTGATATTGAAATTTGTATTGAAGCTGTTAAACTTGGGTATTTGATGTTTATAAAGAACCTGAAATGCTGTTTCACTTAATTAGAGCGATGTTTTTTATTTTGATGCCTGTTACTTTTTGCATTATATATTATTATTGCTTTTTTTATTGTTCTTTCATTTCTTTTTTAGATGCAAAATACCCTCCCCATGTGTACAGCCTTCAAATAAAATGCTCTTTTACTTTAGTAGCTTTATCTCACACTCCAACCTTTTTGTTGAACATTTATTCAGTATCAAAAATAGATCAACCTTAACAAATAATTTTCAACAAATTCACCAGTGTTACACTTAGAACACATAATGAGTCTAACTGAGGTCTATTGGTAATTTATACTTTGTCTTTAAGTTGGTCAGGAATATTTTTTCCCATTTTCATAGAATATTAACATGAAATGATGCCAAGATCACTCGTTAAAACGGAAAAGACCAGAGAACATGCCACTCATGTCGGGGAAGAGTGTGCAAGTGTGATCTTACTAAATTAGGAAATAGCTCCTGTACTAATTCTGTCCAGGTCTACAGTCAGAGCAGTAATTAAAAAGTGGAACAAAACTAGAACTATGACAAACAAGACGAGAAGAGGACCCAAATTATACTATTAGTTTAGTCAAACTAACACTGACCTTTTTTTTTGTCTGAGATTATTCTACATCAACAAGGATGCATCACATGCATTTTTCACATCCAGTGGCAATTATTATGTTAATGTTGCTGCCTGTATGTTTTTTATTACTGTAGGACAGGATCTCAGTAGCTTTCAGAGAAACTGAAAATATATGTTTTGTTACTGTGCACCAGCTGAATGACCGTGCTTAGGGAAGTTTGAATTTGAGCTGTAATTGGTGTCCCTCTCATGCTTTGACTCTGGAGCTGTGGGGCTCGATGTTTCACCTTATCAGCAGGCACATATTTGAAGTTCCTGTTATTGCACCACTGTTTGTGCCAGGATGCACTAAAAGTTACCATATCAGTGGCCTAAATGCCATTATGCAGAACAATGACAAAGCCACTTTTCCGCCCCACAGTGAAATTATGTTTACCGAGGGCTTAAGCATTAAAACGGGCACGTCTGGCTTTTCTCTTTTTTATGGTTTATTGTAGTTAACATGAAACATTTTATCCAACATAGTTCATTCTCGTAAAACGTACTGTTTTTGCTGAAGGAGACGGGCACCTTCTTGCAGGAGACGTGTGCACAACCCTGAAGAGTTTATGAGAAGTCATCATTCCACACATGTAATTCTCCCCGTTTGGTGTTTTTGTGGCAGGTTGTGCACCACGACCCCTGCAGGAGTGGAGCAGGTCAGTGGAACAGTCTCTTCCGCTTCAAACACCTGGCCACTGGGAATTACCTGGCTGCGGAGGTGAGTCTGTCTGCTTAACTTTCTCCTTTTTTTTCTTTTCCCTGTGGCTTTTTATCTGATCACATCAGCTCCCTTAAACACTGCAAAAACGGATCTAAAAATAAGTAAAATGTTCTTCAAATGTGTGTTTTTTATCAATGGAATGAGTATGTTGACCCCTAAAATAGGATAATTAGATATACTGCACTTAAAATAGGAACAATTCATCTCCTTCATCTTATTTCAAGTGCAAAAATCTTATTCTATTGGCAGATCATCTTATTTACCTGCTCAAATCAAGGATAAAAACACAAATTTAAATAACAATTAACTTTTTTAGTTCCGTTTTTGCAGTGAACCAGTGTGTTTGTGCAGGCGGGATATTGAATCTATAAGAATATCGAAGAAATGCTAATTTTCTTCATGGATTGAGTTTAAAATTGTGAATCTTGTCGTATTTATTTATTTATTCTTGTCTTATTGATTTATTTCACTGGGTTATTTTTTCCAAGTTCTTATTTTTTGTTAGTTTTGATGGTTATGGCTTAAAGCTGATGAAAATAATATATATTCATATCTCACAAAATCATCACATGACAGAAATAACCTGATTTTGCATTACATTCTGAACCACAGGGTCAAAACTTCTGACTTGACAGTTATCCAGCAAACCTTTCGGCGCCCTCCAAAAATAAAAAAAAGGAAGAACAAGCCATAAAAGGGCCTTGTTAAAAAAGCTGGCTGGCCAGAGTGCTGTATTCAAGCATATTAATGAAAAGTTGAGTGAAAGGAAAAAATGTGTTTAAACACAAAGGTTCACAAGCAACAGGAATAACCTCAGTCTTGAAAGAATTGTGAAGCAAAGCCCAATCTGTATTGTCAACGCCTTGTGTCAAGCCTCTGCTGAACCAGAGATACTGTCGCCTCATCTCATCTGGGCTAAAGAGGAAAAAGGACTGGGCTGTTGCTCTGTGGTCCAGTGTTTACAAATGTATTCAGATTCTTCATATTATTTAGAAACCCAGCATACTTGCTTGATCTAAACGCTGTAAAGGCCCTATATTCCCTCACCAAGATGAAAAGGAGATGGACACCAGGCCTGAGGGTGTAGATGGGCTGAAGGCCACAATTAAAGCGACCCAGGCTTCCTTAGCACCTCAACAGACCCCACACTGCAAAAACAGAACTGAAAATAAGTAAAATTTTCTTGAAATGAGCGCATTTGTCCTTGGTTTGAGCAGCTAAATAAGATTATCTGCGAATGGAAAGAGTATTTTTCCCCCTAAAATAAGATAATTAGATATAATGCACTGGAAATAAGTTGATGGAGACGAGTTCTTCCTATTTTAAGTGCAAATTTCTTATTCCATTGGCAGATAATCTTATTTAGCTGCTCTAATAAAGTACAAATACACTAATTTCAAGAAAATTTTACTTATTTTTAGTTTAGTCTGTTTTTGCATTGCAGGCGGATTGCCTACTTGCCACGCTGCATTGTTGCAGTACTTCATGCAAATGGTCTTAGGTGATGCGCTCAATTTTCTGAGAAACTAAAGGTAGGCTTTTCTTTAGCTGTAAGCCATAATCATAAAACTTATTGTTAAATAAATCTATATAATATGGATTTCACTTTTTGCTTTGAATAACTGCAATACAAGAGCTTCTTATGTTATTCTAAATGACTGAGATTCACCTTTTATTGCTAGGATTTTACACTTCACTTTTGTAGCGGCTGAAAAGGATTTTGGATAACATGCTGTAGGTGGCAGCATTCCCATTGTTTTCCCTGGCATCTCTTATTCCTTGGTGTTGCATTGTATGATAGAATGGCTGTTGTCAGATCTCTGTGATTCTGATTGCTTAATTTCTCTATAGAAAAACCATGAATACACAAACGGTTCTGGGGTGCCCAAAGGAGAGGTGAGTCAGAAACGAAACACGTTTTTCAAAGCATCTGATCTTACAGGCATCACACTGCCAATTACTGGCAGATTATCCAAACTTGTGTGTGTATTTCTATGGTTGTTATTGACATTAATGGTCCCTTATTTTCCCGTCTGATGTAGAGGAAAATGGGCCGAGCGCAGATGCAATTATCAAGAGTTTTAGCGGCGTTAACAATTACTGCAGTGGTTTCAGAATTCAAGGCAGCTCTCTGTCTCCTGTGATTATGCAATATCACTTGTTAAGTTCTCACTCAGCTCCCTCTGCAGACTTCTCAACACCCCCCCACACACACACACACACACACACACACACACACACACACACACACACACACACACACACACACACACACACACACACGCACATACACACAGGCACAAACTCTGCCAAACTCCGCATCCAGACGTTTCTCTCAGCTCCTAGCTAGCTGCCTGCCACATTTGTATTCTGCTGATGTATAATAGACACACACACATACACAAACCCACAGCCCTCGCACACTTTCTTATGCACATGCTGAATTTCAGACTCACTGGGGGCTCCTTACATAACGTCTGGGTGTGGGGGTGCCCAGCGAGAGCGAGAGAAAGAGGATGGAGGGGGAAGGCAGACGTGCTGTCTGCTCCGCTTCACTCGCCTGTGCTAAACTGGCTGGGTGAGTCACCAGCAGAGGGAGGGAGGAGGGAGGAGGGGGGGTGGAAGGACAGAGAAGCGGAGGCGCTGGAGCCAGCTCTGGGGAGCTTCCCATTGACATGCAGAGAACAGCCGGGGAAGTTAACCCTTACCGGCACACTGAGGCGGCCCCGGACGACCGTGGCCGTCTTGTCTGTGTGATTTGATGCCACATTAGTGGGAGATTCAGTCAGCTGCACTTTGGCTCATAGCCATCTGTTTTCAGTCAGTCGGCAGTGATTATCAGCATTTATCAGCACTTGAGCCCGTTTGTCAAAAATTGAAGTATGGAGAGGTAAGGCACGTAAATCTGTGCTTTGCATGTGGTTTAAACAAATTTATGCAGAACATTTGTGATGAGTAACATCGATTAAAAACTGTTCCTTGAACGTTTTTTTTAAATGCACACACAGAGAGTAGAATCTACTTTCAGCTTTCATCTCCATCCATCCATCCATCCATCCATCCATCCATCCATCCATACATCCATCCATCCATCCATCCATCCATTTTTTTGTTCAGTTTTCCCTTCACTATGAACACTCCTGAACCCCCTGAACCTCTGATGGGGCCCCAGGCAGTGTATCCTCCTCCTGGTCCATCCTACTATCACATCTAGAGGTTTGAACTTCTCTAGAACTCCGTCAGGCAGAGACTGACACCGGACCAGCAGAATCCATCTTCCTTCTACCGTCTGCTAAAAGGAAACCCAAATGAGCTCAGGAATCCGTATATTGATCTATGATTTATTTTTTTTTTAGCTTGAAAGAAATGACTCATTTTATGTTTGTGTTTATTAAACTAACATAATATATTAATTCCTTTTTAAAAACAAAATGATATTTAGTGCATTTGTCTCAAACTCCGGGTCCTCAGGGGCCGGTGCCCTGCAACTTTAGACGTGTCTCTGCTTCAACACACCTGATTGCAATGCGAGCTCATTAGCAGAGCTCTGCAGAGCCTGACTGCATGCTGGAGAGGTAGTTTAGCCATTTAGTCTTGGAGGAGTAGAGTTGGAGACCACAGCTTTAGAGTCTGACAGGAGCTCAGTGAATTACACGGTGGTGCTGGGATAGGGTGCCTCGTGAGCAATAAGTCCGGTCGTTAAATTACTTCAGTACTCAATGCTTTAACAGTAACTATTGGTGTTCTTATAACATTGTGGAAGGTATTGGTAACAGCTAGTCAGTCACAAAGTGGTTGCATTTATAAAATCACAGAGCGATGGCAACGTTAGCTGCTGTCCTCCAAGCTTTATGTGACCTTCAGATTGACTCAAGGGCAATGTGTTGAAAGCTTTATAGAATGGCGTTCCATGGTTTAGCAGCTGCATGCAAGCCTTACATCACCAGGTCTACTGCGAAGCACTGGACGCCCTGGTATGAAATGGCAACATGGCGACTTCACTGTGGAGATGTGTTCCCTGGAGTGACGCCTCTGTATGTTGTAATCCTGCGGATGAGTCTGGGCAGAGGGGGATCATTGGGTGGGCCTGGTACACTGCAAAAACGGAACTATAAGTAAAATTTTCTTGAAATTAGTATCTTTTTCCTTGATTTGAGTAGGTAAATAGGGCTATTTTTGAGCATTTTTGTTTTTTTCTCTCGATCCACTGTATATATGTGGACGCACTGTATATACCTCATGCACCTTTTCCTCCTTTTGGCACCTTCTTTTGATTATTGAGCCGATGTGACACGTGAATTTCTCCACTGTGAGATCCATAAAATCTATCTTATCTTATCTTATTTTACCCCTAAAATAAGATAATTAGATATCCTGCTCTTGAAATAAGATGGAGATTAACTGTTCTTATTTTTAAGTGCAAAAATCTTATTTCATTGGCAATTAGTCTTATTTACCTCCTCAAATCAAGGAAAAATACACTCATGCCATGAAAATGTTACACACCTTTAGTTCCCTTTTTGCAGTTTATTCAGGAGCTGGACACGTGTCCTTAGATCCAGCGAGTAGACCTCTTAATGCTTCAGCGCACCAAGAAATATTGGAGAACTCCACGCTCCCCACATTTTAGGAACAAATTGCGGACTGCCCCTTCCTGCTCCAGCATGACTGCACTCCAGTGCACAAAGCATCGTCCTGTATAGAGTTCTGACCTCTGCCTCACAGAGCACTGCTGGGAAATAAAGTCCGGCCATGTCGTCTGACATCAGCATCTGACCTCCCAAACGCCCCTTTCACAAAATGCCTGAAACATTTCATAAACGCACTCGTAAAGCTTGCAGAAACTTTAGAATTGGATCTGTTATAGCGGCGAAGGGCGTGAAGACACCATATTAAAGCCTATGGGTTATGAACGGGATGTCACTCAAGTTCCCGTGTGTGAAGACACGAGCAAAGACTTTTTGTATTGCAGCTTAAATTTGCATGTATTTTATTTCAAGCTTTGTTTTTCCTGTAAGGCAAGGCAAATTTATCCGTATTGCACATTTCAGTACAAGGACAACGCAAAGTGCTTTAAGATAGTTCAGTTGTATTTCAGAATATTTTTTTTTATCAATGACTGTAGGTAGGGACCCGAAACACCAGTAGTTTAATTTAATGTGTTTTGAGTTCAGGATAAACAGGGGTAGCAGTGATCACTCGCATCATTTGAACTTTTTGTGTTTAATGCAGAATGAGACGGATGATACGTACGACAAGAGGAAAAACCAAGCTGCAGAGAAGATTGCCTACACTCTGGTCTCTATTCCCGATGGGGACGACATCTCCTCTCTGTTTGAGCTGGACGCCACCACCCTGCAGCGGGCCGACTGCCTTGTGCCCAGGTCAGTCTCTCACCTGGTGGCTTACCGCTTATACTCCTTTCCCTTTGTAACGTTAAATATTAATTTATACTCGATGTCTGAACGCTGTGAGCATTTGAAACCAAACTTAGATTCCTTGTTTGTGCTTACTGTCTTCACCAATAAAGCTGATTCTTTATCATTTCCCAAACAAGGTAGTTTAAGGGTTATCCACCATTAATGTGGCTTGATTCAGCAACACCAGTTGAGTTTACCCTGAAAAGACAGAAATATAATCTATTGGACCTTGCAGTTGTTTATTTCATTTTGTCATTATTAATTAAAATGTTCCCGTTTTTATTTGTAACTATTTTAATAAGGAATTTCAACCCAAAGGACTTGAAAAGTCAGGAAATTAATTTGATAATGTTCCAGGTCTGGATAAATTCAGAGAAAAATAAAATGGATTATCAACTTTTCAGAAATTCTTCCTCATTCTGTCATCTAAAAGGCAGAATTTTAATTTATTTTATAGGTTTTACCCACTGATAGACCCTTTTATTGAAAATGTTTTAAAAATACAATTTTGCTGCTTTTAGGCATCTAGAAATAAGTTTTAGAATGGAGCTGTCATTTTAAACGGTCTTGTTCAGTATTTAGACGAATCACTTAAAGGCCAGATTTTTTCCTTTTCAGTTTTATAAACAGTTCTTTAAAGAGTGTTACAGGTTTTAATGTAGAAGATGATTTAACATAATAGTAATAATAATAGTAATAATAATAATAATAATAATAATAATAATAATAATAATAATAATGCTCAAGGAATGTATTTCACTACTCATGTTTTATCATTTATAAAACCTGAAGATGATTAAAAACCCAACTGGGTAATTTTTCTTTGTATTGAGCTGTCCAGAAACATTATTGAAGTTTGAGTCTTGAATAGTTTAGGAACCATGTAACTTGTTTGGATGGGCAGTTTTGGATGTAGTAACAGTGACGTCAGATTTATGTCAACCATTCCTCAGAAACTCCTATGTGAGACTTCGCAACGTGTGCACAAACACCTGGGTGACGAGCACCAACATCGCTATCGATACTGAAGAGGAGCGTCCAGTTATGCTTAAGGTGCACGTGGACTGCCACACACACACACACACACACACACACACACACACACACACACACACACACACACACACACACACACACACACACACACACACACACACACACACACACACACACACACACTCATCCTTGTTTAAAGGGCCTTGATTTCCATAGACTTCCATTCATTTTCAAGGCTTTGCACATTCTCAATTTGCTATATGTAGTGAGGACCATTGTTGACTCTGTCAACAGTCATTTTCAACCCTTTCTATGGCCTAAACCTGACAATAATCATAAATCTAACCTAGCTAGTGTATAACCCTTACCTCAATCTAAATGCAATTCACACCCAAGTCCTAAAAAACAAAGTGAAGACTAGCAAAATGTTGTTACTTTGATGATGTCAGAAAAATGGTCTTCATGTCTAAACAGGAGCACACACACAGGTTAAATACACACAATGCTTTATCCCCACCCCCTTTTTTTGTTTTAGATTGGCACCTGTGCCACAAAGGAGGACAAAGAGGCGTTTGCCATTGTGTCCGTTCCTCTATCGGAGGTCAGAGATTTGGACTTTGCCAATGATGCCAACCAGGTCTTGGAGTCCACTGTGAAGAAACTTAAGCATGCCAACATTACTCAGAATGAGAGGAGGTAGGGACAGCTAAAAGAAATAAGGTGGGTAACAGCTGAAGGTGTCTGTACGTTTAGTTTTTCTGAAGCTTCATTTGGCCTCCAGGTTTGTGACGTCGCTGCTGGAGGACCTGATCTTCTTTGTGTGCATGGTGCCAAACAACGGACAGGACGTTCTCTCTGTGGTCATCAACACGCCCAACCGTGAGAGGCAGAAACTCATGAGGGAGCAGAAAATCCTCTACCAGGTTAGCAAAAACCTGCTCGTTCTTAAATGTTGGCTATATATGCATCAGTAAATTATTAGCCCCAAGAAATCTTATTATTTTAGTGTTCTCCAGCTGTAGCTGTTAAAATGAGACTTTATTTTATCCTTCACATTTTTATTCCTACAGATATTTGGCATTCTGAAGGAACCGTTTGAAGGTGGCAAGGATGGTCCAATGCTAAGATTGGAGGAACTGGGAGATCAGCGCTACTGTCACTTTAAATACATGTTTAAACTCTGTTACAGAGTGCTGCGCCACTCCCAACAGGACTATCGCAAGAACCAGGTATAAATGAGCCTCTAGACATATAGTTATAGTAAGAGCTCGTCTAGGTATTGACTAAATATGAGGTATAGGTCTGTACAGAACCAGTAGTGCATGTGCAGAGACTGCCCCATAAACACTGTGCTGTGGTTGCTTTTCAGAAATTGAATCTGTGTTTTGGTGGCTGTTGTTTTTTTTTTTTTACATAAGCTTTTAATGGATGGATAAACTGTGGATGGATAAACTTGTTTCAACTTCGTTGAAACAAGTTGCAAGTTCTTTTTGGATTATAATTTGACCAGCTTTGCCCACCTAGACGTGTAATCCTTTACCCACACATCTTTGCAAAATACCCCAAGCTTAGTTAGATTGGATGGAGAGCATCTGCAAAAAAATTCAAGTCATTTCTGATTCTGAATTTGATTTGAGTCTAGATTGGGCTGTTCTTGCACATAAATATAATTTTAACTGAACTCTTTGTAGCTCTTGCTGTATGTTTGATGCAGCATTTAATTTAGTTTCCTTTTTAGAACTGCATTATATTTAAAATCATCCAATCTCTCCCATCAAATTGGATCAGATTCCCTGTCTGAGCTGGAGAATGCCCACAGCATGATTATGCCACCACCGTGTATGACCGTTTCATGATGCTGCTTGTTCTCTAATTTCCTGTAGATTTCCAAGGCCTTTACAGATCAGCTAATGTTATGCTTTCAACCACACACAAGTTAACTATTTAGGTGACTTCCAAAGAGAATTGGTTGCATTGGATTTTATCTCCATGTCGTAGAAATTGGGCTCAACACCACACTTTTCAGATTTGTATTTATTTACTAAACAAAATGGAAAACCATGTATGCTTTTCCTTCCCCTTCATACTTTTTGCTGATTTGGGTTGGTTTAAAACATGAAGTCAAAATTAAACCCTTTAAATTTTGTGGACACAATGCGACTAAATGTGATCGGTGTTCTCATTTGCCGTACCTATGAATCATTTCAGTGGTGCTTGTCGTAATTTTTGACATTTTACAAGGTACATTATTAATCAGTTGTTCTCAGAAATGTCCCTTTAATTGACTTTTAATCTTGATAAAATTAACCTCCAGCTGTGACTTTCATATTTGTCCAAAGGGCTTTTAGATTCCGGTGGCTAAAGCTATTTTTAGTAATGCTGTATTGCTTATTTGCTCCTTTTTAAAGCTATATTCTACACATTATAAGTGATTTTTTTCCCCCCCCCCCCACTGCTTCACAGGAATATATAGCCAAAAAGTTCCCCATCATGCAGTCTCAGATGGGCTATGAGATTCTGGCTGAGGACACAATCACTGCCCTGCTGCACAACAACCGCAAGCTGTTGGAAAAACACATCACATCCAGAGAGATTGAGACCTTTGTCAACCTGCTCAGGCGTAATCGAGAGCCCAGGTGAGACACAAAAATCTCTTACAAAGCAAGTTGTCCATTTTCAATACAAATAAGATAAATAGTTTAAAAATGTGTAGGTTTAGTCAACTTTTTATCATTTAGTCAGTCTGTATCTGTGTTTGTGTTTAACATTATCCATTCACGTCTTGTCCTCTCTGTCAGATTCCTGGATTACCTGTCTGATCTCTGTGCATCCAATAAGACTGCTATACCCGTCACACAGGAGCTTATCATAAAATTTGTTCTGAATGCCGCCAATGCAGACATCCTTATTAAGACCAAGTGAGTTGTGCCCTGAGATCTCTATATTTCAACCATGTTGACATGTTTCACATATTCAATGTTCAAAACATGTTTAAACATGCGCACAGTCTCCTCAGTGTGTGACTGCCTTCTCCTCCAGTGCTATGCCTGTTTTGAAATGGATATTTTCTGCTGCAGAAACTCTAAATCATTTATGTGTATCCTGTTTTGTTTAGTGCTTTATTATATATGTGATCTCTCCTTGTATCCCCATTCTCCACTAGGCTAGTCTCAAACTCAGACCACTCCCTGGATTCCTCTTTGTCCCCAGATGACGGGGATGAAGAGGAGGTTTGGCTCTACTGGATTGACAGCCACAAGGAGCCTCACGGCAAATCCATCCGCCACCTGGCCCAGGATGCTAAGAACAACCATAAAAACGATTTAGAGCTCCTTACTTACTACAGGTAACAATGCCTCATATGTATTTAGCCTGTCCAATGAGGGCAATCCAGTTATTCTCAAAAAGTTGGCCACCTCCAAACATGGAGGGGGCACATTTGCGGGCACAACAATTGCATGACATCACAAATAGCGAATCAGACAATCACCAGGTGACAAAATACATCTATTTAGGCTTCTAGACATGGTGATAAAAACTTGCTGAGCTTCAAACAGAGCACCAGAGTGTGGAAAAAAGGGGATATAAGTGAGTTTGAGCTTGTCATGGTTGTTTATGACAGACAGGTTTGTATAAATGCTCCAGAAACTGCTGCACCACTACATATTTTCTGTAAACCCAAAATATGATTATGCATGAAAACTCCAGAGAACCCTGTTTATGTAAGAGGAAATTGTTTAGAGATGATAAAATACAGTATTAGTCAGGTTGTAACCACTTTTCACTACCAAGGTACGCAGAATCCCACCTCTAAATGAATAACACGTTGGATGTTGAAACGGATGGGCTGTAGCAGAAGAGGACCACACCAACTGCCCTTCCTGTCAGCTGAGAATCGGAAATGATGTACAACCTTATGGATTGTAATAGATCAGAAATACTTTGC
The DNA here is from genome assembly GCF_011125445.2 of Fundulus heteroclitus. Taxonomy (NCBI): domain Eukaryota; kingdom Metazoa; phylum Chordata; class Actinopteri; order Cyprinodontiformes; family Fundulidae; genus Fundulus; species Fundulus heteroclitus. The sequence goes on from NC_046362.1 coordinate 22,606,365, forward strand.
CTGGTCTGATTAGTTTCAGCTGCAGCATATGGTCAGACTTTGGCATAAACAACATGAAAGCTGTCACCCATCCTGCCTTTTATCAAGGGTTCTGGCTGCTGCTGGTGTTAGAACACTGAAGGACACTGTACGGAACAAGCAGAACAATTGAGATAAAACAATAAGCAGTTAAAGTTACAGTGAACCGGCAATCGAAGAGAGTATGCACGTTTGAAAAGGCTGGTTTTGAGTCTAGACTTGAACTGGTAGAGTGTGTCGGGGTAGCAGATGTCTGAAGGGAGATAATTCGAAGGGAGAAGGGTGGGAGCAGAGTGGGAGAGAGCTCTGCTCCCCATGATGTTGAGGTGAGAAGGAGGAACAATGAAGTGAACAGAAGAGGAGGAGTTAATGGTGCAGGAATGAGTAGCGATGGGAAGAATATCTGAAAAGGCGATGGGCTCGAATGTGCACAGAAGGATTTTGAATATTGAATTATATTCTGGATCTAACCGTGAGCCATTGGAGCTGCTGTAGGACTGAAGTGATGTGATGAAATGACGTGGTTTTGGTCATAATGCGAACAACTGAGTTCTGAACCACTTGTAGGAATTTTTGATGAAGGCTGTAGAGAAGAGAGGTATGGCCTTCTTATAAGACAATTTCTTGACACACTGTGTGACGCTGATTTAATCACCTTTGGTACAACGTAAAGCCTGATGTGAGCACATTGTGCGATCACCGTTTGCTACTAAACTGCTTATAACGTACGACAAAAGGCAACTTCATCAGTGTCTGACATCCATTTACAGCACCGACTGGATTTAACTTTTTTTTTTTTTAAGTCAGCTGTTTGGCTGCATGCTTTATTCTTCAGTCCCAAATCCACCTGAAATAAAACCACAATCAAATACATTTACCAAAAAAATAGTCCACTAATATATTAAAGAGTTCTCTTTCGATGAATCAGTTTAATACAATGTCAATTTTATAATAAGTTTTTATAATAATATAATACGTTTGGCAAAATGTTCTAGTTGAGTGCATTAAAGTCCGCTGCAGGTGCAAGAAGGTAACAACCCAACAAGAAGAAAATGTGCTCGGGTCACAATTATCTTTCAGTCTTGGTCTAGGCTACCACAAGAGAACAATAATGAAGGTCGTCAGCAGTTTGTGACTGGCATCCAATCCGACCTGCACATAGCTGATGAAGACGCACCTGTTCACAACCCGCGATGCTTCTCGTGTCTGATTGGAGCAAACAGGACAGGTTATCCCTGACCGAAATTGATGCAGAAATCCAAAACTTATTCAGTTTTTTTTCATATTGTCTTACAGTGTCTGATTAGATGCTTGTCATAGCAGCTGTCACACCTTAAGATATTCTTTCTAAATATGTGACACGGCCAGATAGTGATCGCAGGTTATCCTTGGTTACAAGATGCTAAAAATTGTGATCCTCGAACCTGTCTCACTGTGGGTCATAGGACCGCAGGTTTAAAGCCATTACAAGAGATTTCTCCACGTTTTTTTCCACATTCCTCGTCTTTTATCTGCAAAAGCAGAAAATCGTAGTATAGTGGGCATCGCAATAATCTGTGCGGTAGGTGACAAGGCTGTGGACAAGAATTGATGCACAGTGAAGGGAAAGGGAGGGACGAAGACGATTAATGTTGTGTGAATGAAAGTAGGCAGAAAGGGTGATGTTAATAATGCGAGAGGTAAAGGATAGAGTGCTATAAAGGAAGACACCCATACTCTTAACCTGAGGTAAGGGGGAAACTATACGACAATCTAGTGAAAGGGAGAAACTGTCAGCTTTGGATAATTTAGATTTGGTTTCTACTAGGAAGCTCTTTTCAGTTTACTAGGATTTTATTTCAGATAGGCAGGTGGTAAGGGAAGAGGGTTGGAGTGTAGAATGTGGATTACATGAAAGATATAGCTGGGTGTCATCTGCATAACAGGGAACAAACGCATGTCGACAAACGCATGCTAAAATGCTTCCTGTGTCTTCTTTCCTCTTGCCCCCCCCCCCCAACTCCTCTGCAGGTGTCAGCTGAACCTGTTTGCCAAAATGTGTCTGGATCGTCAGTATTTAGCCATCAACCAGATCTCCACCCAGCTGCCCGTGGATCTGATCCTGCGCTGCATGTTTGACGACTGCCTGCCCTACAACCTCAGAGCGTCCTTCTGTCGCCTCATGCTTCACATGCATGTGGACTGCGAACCGCAGGAGGCCGTGGTCCCGGTGCGCTACGCACGTCTCTGGACCGAAATCCCTTCCAAGATCTCCATCAGAGAGTGAGCATCTGCATGTGAAATGACTGGTCTTGTTTTTAACTGCATTCTCACTTATTCTGGTTTGTTGCGCAGGTTCGAGTATGATTCAAAGGAAAACTCAAGAGAGGACATGAAGAGGACATTCAAAAGCACCATGGAATTTGTAGATGACTATCTGAAAGATGTGGTCAGCCAGCTTTATCCGTTTGGGGACGAAGAAAAGAATGAACTCACGCTAGAGGTAAATGTATTTTTTGTAGGCCCTTTAGCCTGTCTTGTTTGACTTTATAATTTGCACTGGCTAAATAGCTTACAGATTTTAAACTTAATCATTAGAAGTGTTTATCACTCTGTCAGAATACAGCCGGATGAAAATAAATTCCTGGCATTGATGAGTTTTCTTGTTTTTCTCCGTTTGAGTTGATTCTTGAAAGAAGAGCTGTAATTAATTAACTCTTGAATTCAACCCCCTGCATTTTAATCAGCACTGCTAAGTACAGTTTATGTAATTGCAGGTATTTTCGTTCACCCCCGTACAGATAGAATTTCAAAAAGGCATCTCAACAGGACCTTTGCATAATGATATATAAAAAAAAAAGCTTAAAAGTATGTCATTTTTATCTGCTGGCACAGCATCTTTTTAGTTATTCCGGTTCGACAAAATCAGCAGAAAGATTCCCAAAAATTCCAGGTCGGAAAGTACATAACCTCAACATCTGATAGGACCACCACATGTTGAAAACATAGTGAAACCTGCAGTAATACACATTTAATTTTCCTGATTGGATATACTTTATTAAATATTTCACCAAAATACATCTACACCTTTTTTTACTGAGAAATTCATAGATTATTTTTCTTCCCCAAATCCAATATGGTGACCATATGTTTAGCCCATAGTTAGAGCTATTAATAAAGTATTTATTTGCATTCTATTATATTAAATCCCTTGAAACGTTTACTGTATTTTAAGGAAAATGTTGGTCTAGTGCTTGAATACACTATATAGCTCTGGCTTATCAAAACACAACTGTAAGGGTTTTTATATATATATATATATATATATATATATATATATATATATATATATATATATATATATATATATATATATATATATATATATATATATATATATATATATATATATATTACAAAAAATGAATACAACTAAAAGCTCAGTGCATTAAGAAAGTTAGTTGCACCGCCATTTAAAGTATTTATCTATGTAATTTGCACTTTTGTTATTTGAATTTGGTACTGATTGTTGTGCATTCTCACGCTGTGAACACATAGGATAAGACAAAAATGTGATTTCATTCTATGCTCCCACTGTCTGTTAAAATAGTTGCACATTAGGGCATGTAAACTTTCAATTAATTCTGATATGCTGCCTACTTGGTCAGTGGAAGCTGGTATGCTAGCTGATACAAGACAAGCTGACATGTAATCCAAGTATAAATCAACTTAAAAGGAAAATTACAAGCATAATATTAAACAGAATAATAGATAATTGCAACTCCTTCTGCAGCCTTTTAGCTTAGCACGCTTTAAGATTTGTGTGATTTAAAAAAAGATAACTCCACTAGAGGACATTTTGCTTTATTTGTTGCTTTCAATCCATTAATGAGAAGGGATGTTGATACTTGTAGTATCCTTTCCATCACCAAAAAAGGGCAGGTTATGTAATTGTAATATTTGTGTAATTTCTTTGGCTTTCTTCAACATCTTGAATCGTACGATATTTATTTTTCACCCCCTGTCAGGTGGTGAATCTGGCCCGACACCTGGTTTACTTTGGTTTCTACAACTTCAGTGAGCTGCTGCGCCTCACACGCACCCTGCTGGCCATCCTCGACATTGTCCAGCAACCTTCTGGCTTACAGAGCAAGCTCAACAAGAGCCCCGAGGCCGGTCAGTGCGCGCAGTGAAACTCTTCTTATCAAGCCATTCTGTGTGTTTAATAGGTGTACATGTGTGCTTTGAAGCCAAGGGTACTTAAAAACCGACGCCGGTATGAATGATGTAATAACATAATGGCAGGTGAGGGCTAATTGTCTGTTTTTTATCTGAGAAATTTAGGGAGAACAGCAGTTTTTAAAAGCATCAGGGCTGAAATCATCTCTACATTTTATATTTATTAGTGTTCTTTTAACTTGCATACACATTGAGGCCTAATGAGGATGTCTAGGACAAATTTGAGTGGGAAATTATATTTTTCTTCTTTATGTATTATATGTGGATCCTTAAAAGATAATGTTGTTGTTGTTGCTCATTCATGAAAAGTGTAAAGCATAATATATTTATATTTTCTTTGCTATACCTTGAATGTTTCAAACTGTTTTTTTTAATGTTTCACCAGCTGTAAGCTATTAAAAATGATGAAAGCTGTCCTGTTTAGGAAACAACGTTATGCGCACAATCCACGGCGTCGGCGAAATGATGACTCAGATGGTGATGAGCCGGGGCGTGATGCACGGCTTGTCGGAGACGTCCCCCTCCCCGCTTAACGGGAAGGGGGCCATCGCCCCGGACAACGAGGACGTGGTGGTGATGGACACCAAGCTGAAGATCATTGAGATCCTGCAAGTACGAACTGCTGGCGAAAGTTTTATTAGCCGTCTCTGTTTGTTTTCCGCCTGTTTGATTTGAGCTCTTCTCTAATCTTTGTTTACTTTTTTTCAGTTCATCCTAAGTGTGAGGCTGGACTACAGGATCACTTATTTGTTGTCCATCTACAAGAAAGAGTTTGGAGAAAATGCATTTCCTGACAGCTCCTGCTCGTTCGCTGACTTCCTTCCAATAGCATGTGAGATTTGTCCCTGATTGCTCACATCCTGCAGGTTTATATCAATGTTACTAGATGTTAACGCCTGCCGTATTTTAATCATCGGTTCTTTAGCTTCTGAGCCGGACATGGATGAGATCGCAGCGAAAGCAGAGAGCATGTTTATAGGAAGGTTGGTGAAAATGTGCTTGGCCGTTGTTTTCCCCACACACTCTCTCAAACATTCATGAAAAGTCTACTTTTGTGTTTTTTTTTTTAGCTCCGAATTAAGTGTTTTGGAGCTTGACGATGAAGGTGGACGCACGTTTCTGAGGGTTCTTATTCATCTCATCATGCAAGATTATCCGCCTCTGGTGTCTGGGTCGCTGCAGCTCATCTTCAAACACTTCAGTCAAAGGGCTGAGATGTTGCAGGCCTTTAAGCAGGTACACAATAGATGCATCATTTCAAATAGTGCGACATTACCAATTATATTTTCTGTGAAAGAGTTATTGTTGGATTAGGGAAGGGACCTCTCGACTCAAATAAAAAACTGGTATTGCTTGAATGGATGCAGTTAAACGTTTTGCCATGCAGTCGTTCCCTGAAGCTTTATTTTTTACATCCTTTTTTCTGTATTTTAGGTCCAGCTCCTTGTGTCAGAGCAGGATGTACACAACTATACTCAGATCAAGGAAGACCTTGACAAGCTGCGTCTGATTGTGGAGAAGTCGGAGCTGTGGGTGGAGAAAAGTGGGATTTACAATGACGAGCTGGCGGTAATGCAGGGCGAAGAGCCCAACATACAGATGTTTTCCTGATGTTTAACCATGCATGTACCGTGCTATGAAGGAGTATATGCCACCGTAGATTTCTTTTTGCTTTTTTTTTCCTCCACGGCAAATTTAACATCAAGCATCACAGTATCATAGAGAACTAGAATAAATACAAAAGGCATTTCTAAAATGTTTGTTTTTAAAAAGATAAACAAGTGTTATGGATGTGTATACATCCATAACTCTTGTTTTTGCTAAATTAGATAGAAAGTCACATGTTAGAAAAGAAATATAATCATTTTAGTATTTATTTTATGGCTCCATTGTTGCGGTGCAGCATAAAATAACTAACTTTTTGAAACATTCACTGTAGCTCAGATAAATAGAAATGATCAGGGACCACTAAACTTTAGACAATGATAATTGCACCATTACAAAATATATATTCGTACTGACATTCTGCAGCATACTTTTAAATTAACTTGTCTATAGACATTTGAAAAATTCACAAGGTTCCTGGTTTATTTGAAAAGTCATTTTATTACTACTTTGTTTTAATACTGGCACCTTTGGTCCCCCATACAATGTGACAACTTGGGCTGCACGATATTAGAAAAACATTTAGGAAATCGTTGTTGAATATTGGGATGGGAATGTTTGTTACGGTTATCCCACACATTAAATTTGCAAGGAAGTCCAACTGCTCTAACGTGTTGTTGGCATCCAGAGTGTATTCTACAAAAGATTAGAGCCTACCAGACATTGCATCCCAACAGTACTTTGGGTAGCGTAGCACAAATTACTGCTGCAGTGACAATTGCTTGCTCTTGCATGCATTGTCCAGTCATTTAAGTCTAAAGATGTCAGGTTTTGCTTTTTTTTCTGCAAAATAAGAAGATCATAAGAAACACAGACGCAGAGGGAACTGGTGGGAGGGACTAATGTTCTGCTCTCACATCACACGTTTGCCTCGCTTACTTTCATTAACACAGTTGCCAACTATTTAGCAACTTTTCAGACCGCTCTTGTGACTTTTTTCATTCAAAAGCGACAAGCAATCAATCTAGTGATATTTTTTTAATGTTGTATTTATTTATTTATTTTTGCTTGAGACTTTTGCAACTAATAAAAGCACTGATCGTTCTGAGTTTGTCTGCAGCGACTGCAGCTGTGAGCCCCACCCACTTCGAAAGCTCTGACAGGCAGTCAGTCAGACGAGACCGACTCGTCTGTTTCCCACTGAAAATGAGTCACGCATGAGTAAAACTTCCTCTAGATTACAAAGCGGGATATAAATATACTATAAACATAACATTTAATGGGCAATGATTTTTTTTTTTTTCTCTTGAGACTGCTACAGTTAAATCCTGCCCTGTAACTGATTCACACGCAGCCTCTTTCATTTATTCACCTGTGGGTGTCTCTGCTATCTCTTGGTTAAAATTGATAATATAGAAACATGTATAAATGTACATGTCTGGATTCAGGTAAAATACTATTTAAGACTTGAAATTATTTTATAGACTTCTTTTTTTTTAGCATATTTAGTGTTTTTAATCATTTTCTGTCTTGTCAGTGTTGATATTCCTCTCTCCTACAGCATACGTTTTACTCAAGATGGTGCTTTAGCCTTTTGTTTATACATAGTTACTTATATGTTTTTATTGCGCTATTTCTATAAAAAAATAATTGTACTTTTATTTTGTTTACTTTTGTTCCAAATGTTTTAAAAAAATAAACCAGTCAGTGATCATTGTTTTTGTGTGATTAAAAAAATAAGTACTGATAATGTTACTGATAAAATAGCGATCGATAAGGAGTATCGCTAAGAGTAGTAGCCTAGTATTGATAAATCCTTAATGATACCCATCCCTAGTATCAACCCTCCAGACCACTAAGGTCTTCTGGGTCAAATCTTCTCTGCATACCCAGAAGAAGAACCAAAAACGGAGAAGCAGCATTTAGTTCCTATGCTCCACTTATCTGGAACAAACTTCCAGAAAACTATAAAAGTGCTGAAACCCTGAGTTCTTTTAAATCAAGATTAAAACATGTTTAACTAGAACAGCCAAAAGCAATCCTAAACAAACTGTTTTACTGAAACATCATTAGGTTAAGTTTGTAGTTTTAGTTTCCATTTTCCCATGTTTTATTTTGTTTGAATCTTTCTACATTTTATTCCAGCTTGCTTTCCTTCTGTTTTTATTTTCCTACATTTTAATCGTGTAGAGCACTTTGCCTTTGTCTTTGTACTGAAATGTGCTGTACAAACAAATGTGCCTTTCCTTGCCTAAAAATACCTTGATCAGGACCCAATGCTGGTCCTTTGGATTGGACTGTCCCTAATACTAAGCAAAATATGACAAAATGAAAGCAAAATGTACAGAAATAATAGCAGACTCAATATTTTAGTTGCACCGTACTGCATATGTTCTTGATGAATTCATATTGATTCAATGCTTCAGGATAATGAATGTCTAAACGGGAATCTGCTGTGTGCTGTTTTTCTCATTTAGAAAGCACACCTACTAGGTTTTTATATCAACCTTTTTTGTGACCTTTCTCCACATGTTTTTACTGGTAATTACAGACAGCATGCTGTTGTAATATCTGTATTGATCTTTGGAAAGCTGTCAAACTTTCCTACCTTTCTCTGTCAGGACGCTGTCCTGAGTCCGGTGCAAGATTTGGAAAACAAACTTCAGATGGACAGTACCCAGGAAAACAACTATGACCTACTGACAAAGGTGAGCTTCACATCTTCATTTCGTTGTTCAGACTCCGTGTTTCAGTACTTTTCTGGAAAAGACTCCCGTGTCTTTGTCTTAGATCCTGGAGCGCTTCAGTAAGATGTGTGCTGTGAATAAGAAGAACCGCTTGCAGCTGCAGAGGCTGCTAAAGAACATGGGAGCCCACACCGTGGTGCTGGACCTCCTGCAGATCCCCTATGAAAAGGTGAGGACCATCATTTAAATCTTCATCATCACCGAAATTGTTGGTCCTTCTGCATCAAAGCGTCTCTGCTTTTATTTGCTTCTTTCAGAGCGACGAGAAGATGATTGGGATTATGAAGATGGCTCATACGTTTTTGCAAAACTTCTGCAAAGGAAACCCTGAAAATCAAGTTCTGCTCCACAAACACCTGAACCTCTTTCTCACTCCTGGGGTTTGTTAACGTCAACGTCCTGAGTTAATACTTGGTATAAACTGTTTGAAACGCGCTCTTTTTTTAAACCCCTTTTGTCCGTTTTTTCAACCAGTTACTGGAAGCCGAGACGATGCGTCACATCTTCATGAACAACAACCAGCTGTGCAATGAGGTCAGCGACCGCGTGGTCCAGCATTTCGTCCACTGCATTGAGACGCACGGGCGGCGCGTTCAGTACCTCAGGTTCTTGCAAACCATCGTGAAGTGTGACCGGATGTACATGAAGAAATGTCAGGACAAAGTCATGACTGAGGTGAGAAGTTAGACCTTGTGTATATATGTGCTTTTTGTAGTGCGAGGTCCTTCACATCGCCGAAGAATTTGTAAATGGATTGCGTTTAACTAAGATCTTATCAGGATTAAAAATGAGCATAGTTTGTATTTTCAGACTTTTATTCCTCGTTGCAAAGCATATATGAGACATATGTGAAGATGCGAATATATGACTTTTGAAGTCGGAGATATCCATTAATCCAGTGGTTCTCAAATGTTTTTCCGTTGCGCCCACCCCCCCATTGAAGAAGGAAACATTCCCCCCCCCTTCCTGACATATCTATCTATCTATCTATCTATCTATCTATCTATCTATCTATCTATCTATCTATCTATCTATCTATCTATCTATCTATCTATCTATCTATCTATCTATCTATCTATCTATCTATCTATCTATCTATCTATCTATCTATCTATCTATAACACTGGTTTCTATCAATGACAATGTTTCAACATTTCCACACTTTGCTTATATTGGTAATATATAGTTAGTTTTTAGCCTGACTTATAACTGCATGTAACTTTTAACTAGCTATTAACCTCTTGTGGGAAAAAATAATGTCAAGACGTTTATATGAAAGACAACTTCAAGTAGCATAAAATGTTTTAATTTTTTGGGAGTTTATTAGGATTCAACATACTAGTGCGGTCACTAGTATGTTGACGGGATGCTGTTGTCACATTTAGAATGATTTAGAAGGCCTGTATTATGGACAAGGCAAGGCTGTTATTACTCTGCCCCTGATTACTTGTCTGTTTGTCTATTGATCCATCTGTTCATTAATTTGTCAGTCCATTTATCAATAATTATCCCTCTGTCAGATCATCCATCCATCTGTCCTTTAATCTCTCTGATAATTTGTCTATTTATCTGGTCATCCACTCATCACTCCATCATCTATCCATTAATTTTGTAATTTTATTCATATGTCTAATTATCCCTCTGATCATCCATCCATCCATCCATCCATCCATCCATCCATCCATCCATCCATCCATCCATCCATCCATCTCAAAGCCTTTATTTTCCATCGCTTAACTAATGATAGCCTGACCACTGAACAATTCACAAAAAAAAATGACAACTTCTCGAACAGATTGAAGTTGTTTTAAGTGGACCTTGACTCTGGAAAGTGTAGAAATATGAAATGAAAAACTCCTTTTTTTTATTTTCGCCGTCTGTCTCTTCATCCAGCTGGTGAACGCTGGCGAGGACGTGCTGGTCTTCTACAACGACCGGTCGTCGTTCTTGGTGCTGCTGCAGATGATGGCCTCTGAGGAGGAGCGGGCAGACGAGAACGGATCCCTGGCGTACCACAACACGCTGGTGGATCTGCTGGCTGCCTGCACCGAGGGCAAGAACGTCTACACTGAGCTGAAGTGCAACTCTCTGCTGCCGCTTGATGACATTGTTAAAGTGGTTACTGATGTGAACTGTATACCAGAGGTAATGGTTCAATATTAGGATTTTTTTTTTTTTTTTGTATGTTAGGTTTTCCCCGGAAACATTTCTTAAGTCTTTGTCCTCCGCAGGTTAAAACATCTTATGTGAATTTTGTGAATCACTGCTATGTGGACACTGAAGTGGAGATGAAGGAGATCTACACGTCCTCTCATATCTGGAGGCTATTTGAAAACTTCCTGGTCGACATGGACACTGTAAGCAATGTTATACTGAAAGGTCACACTTTTCTTTTTTCTCTAATGGTGGTTACATTTTTAGCATCCAGCAACATTTAACCTGCTGACCTACATAGCCTATTCTTTGAATGTGTTCACATTTTCTTTTACATTACATCCCCAAACTTCATTGTTGGTTTAATTGGGACTTGAAATAGACAAACACAAAGTCGTGCACAATCTCTTAAAAGTGTGGTTGGAATTAAGACTGTACAATATTAGGAAAATATATGATTATATTGAAAAATGTTGGGATAATAATATGACTTAAGTATTGACAAATTAAGGTATTAGTAAACAGTGTTAATGTGTTTCTTTTGAATTTATTACAAATGCAGACCCCAGATAATGAGTAGTCTATCCAGCTGCTGGGAGAGAAAAAAAACAGTAATTCAACATTTCCTTTTCAGCTGCAACTTTTTATGGATGGTACTTAAAGAAATAGCAGCTGGCAGTTCTTTCCAAAATGTATGTTGCTTACAGTGATATTGCAATAATGATACATTTGTTCCATAACTGTTTAGCCCTAGTGGGCCTTGGTATTTACCTCCCTTTACTCTGACATCCCATGATAACATTTGGATCAACCAGTGGCCTTCACAGGTCGCCTAATAAGTAACGTAGTCTCAGCCTAAATGCAGCTGTTCTCTGAAGGCCACGTTAGAACTTTACTTATGCAGAAGCAGTGATTGAGATGGAGAACACACTAAACTGGTCAGGGATAAAGTTTTTTGAGAAGTTTAAAGCAGATTCAGTTTATACACTGCAAAAACGGATCTAAAAATAAGTTAAATGTTCGTAAAATTAGTGTATTTGTCCTTGATTTGAGCAGGTAAATAAGATTATCTGCCAATGGAATGAGTCTTTTGACCCCTAAAATAAGATAATTAGACATCCTGCACTTGGAATAAGATGATTGAGATGAATTGTTCCTATTTTAAGTGGAAAATTCTTATTCCATTGGCAAATCATCTTATTTACCTGCTCAAATCAAGGACAAATACACCGATTTTAAGAACATTTTGCCTATTTCTAGTTCTGTTTTTGTAGTGTAAAACAATTTCCCAAGGTCGGAACATCTCACATCTGAAAATGGGAAGAATATGGCACAGCTACAAACGGAGATAGACATGGCTACCTAAGCAGCAGGGCTGGGCAAAGAGCATAGGTCAGAGAAGCAGTCAGGGAGGAGTTGCAAAGATCCTTAGCTCATGTGAAAGACATTTTTGACAGGACAGGTATTATTGTGCATCCAACAACCCTGGTCTTCATGGCAAAAGAAATTCTCCTAAAACTTTTCAGATTTTTACTTGTAAAAGTATTTTTTTTTTGTTTTGACATAATATTTGCTACCAATTCAAAATTATGCACAACGGGTAAGATGATGATGATTAGAAAGCTCTTGCAATGCACCGTTCAAGAAGTGAACCTCAGCAAAGTGAAGAGGGGACTGACTAAGTTCGTTTTTTTTTTTTTTTTTATATTACAGATGTGTAAGACTGGGGAACGCAGCCGCCTAGATCCTCTAGCCAAGTACGTGACAGAAACAGTGATGGCCATCATCAAGAGTTTCTTCGAATCCCCTTTCTCTCTGAACCACTCCATGCTGCAGGTACTTTTTTCTTGTCCAACTAGGGGCAGCTTCTCGCTTCTCCATGGCAGCGGTATTTCACCACAGGCTGCTTTTCTCTTTGGGATTTTCCCAACAGATATTTTACACCCAGAGCGGTTGCTGCAGGTGTTCTTGTATAGTCTGCACAGATTGGTACAATCAGTGCCGCTGTTTGTGTGTTCTCCAGACTTTTTTTTTATATTTTACTGTTTTATAAAAAAAGAACATCTTGTGGGTTTTTTCCCCCCCATCTTTTTACAGAATAACCAGTCTACTTTCATCAAGCTGCTGCAGTCAGCTTTCAGAATCTACAGCCTTAAGGGTATCAATACGTCTCAGAAGAACAACATTGAGACTTGTATCAAGGCGCTGGCTGATGTGGGTGAGTCCTGTTACGCTTGATGGGAGAAAAAGTTTAATACGCTTTAATATATTTAGAGTTTTTTTGTAATAGCCATGGCAAGGTTATTTATATAGCATTATTCATACACAAGAAAAAGCAAAGTGCTTTACAGGACATCAAAGGAAAGATAAAAAAAGATAACAGACTTTTATAAAGTTTTGCTTTAAAAGAGACTATAATACGTCAAAAAAGCATTAGATAATGGTAAATGGTAAGATTCTATCCAAATCCAATTTTCACTCACTCACCAGAGAACAGACAGCAGCTTATTTGTCAGATCGATCAAAAGGCGTTGACAAAAGTGGTTTCAGTTCTGATTTAAAGGTACCAGCTGGTTCTGCACACGTGTCCTAAGTTTTCAGTGAGCTGCTGTGGAGCACTGAAACTTAACCCTGCATCACATTGCTTAGTTTTTGCCCGGGAAACACTTAATAAGCCGTCTCTGATGACCTGACGGTGGCCCACATGGTTCATACATATGTCAGGTCAGGGTTTGTCTTGTTAAAGGACATTTATCCTTTAACAAGACCCACCTGTTGAAGCCATAGCGATCATTTGTTTTACAAGCATTATGCTCATCATTAAAAGGCCTAAATTAATATGACAGGCTTGCCCATGGTCTCTGTGTATAAACGTCTGAAGGTAAATGCATACATCATAATAATACATTTTATTTGTATAATGCTTTTCTAAAAACTCAAGAATCAAGTTAAATTACAAAAAGGCCAGTTAAGTACATCAAACAATATAAAGTAGGAAGACAAAAAAAAAAAACTAAAATATACTTCACATACACAGAACTGGACAGCATAAAAACAGGACATTAATCATACATTAAAAGCTGTTCTAAAAAGGTCAGTTGTGAGATATGCAGATATGTGCATGACCATCTACGTCGTTTTTGCTGTTCACTACTTGAAGCCTTTATCTCCGTTTGGTTTCTTTTCTCAGCTAAGGCCCGTTCCATACCCATCCCGGTCGATCTGGACAGTCAGGTCAACACTCTGTCTCTTAACGTCCACACCAACGCGGTACAGCGAGCAGCGAAAGACTGGAGGACCTCTGCCCGTTCACGGCCTCGCAGAGAGCCTCTGGGAAGCCCGGACTACAAGAACATCATTGAGAAACTGCAGGTGCGATTAGTTCATTATTCGGAGTACAAGTCTTAATGCTGCAGAGTATGAACCCGCTTAGTGTGGCGTTGGTATGCTTTTGGCCTCCATTTGAAATAAACATTCTTACATGTACATAACATTTAAAACATATTTTCTAGTTGTTTACATGTTTGTCAGGACCACAGTGGCAGGTTCTAAAAAAAGGACTTTAGCATCTTTTTAAATTGTATGAAATACAGGTTGGATGATAGTAGGCCTGGACGATAGGGCTGGGCGATAAATCGATATAATCGAATAATTCGAATTTCGAATTCTTTAAGATTTCATTATTGGAAAATCTGGATTTTATTTTGCCAATACACTCATTGGGTTTCCATGAAGAGAACAGCATGTGGTGCTGAATATATGTTTAGGCAAATGTATTGTCAAAATATTGTTAAGTGGAAACTTTTTTTAAAATAATTTCTTTCCTTTTTTTTATGAAACAAAAAGGAGGAAAAAAATCAATTAATCAGATTTGGTAGATTAATATTAGTCATTTCATCCTCCCGACCAATCACAAACGCAGACCCAGGAACCAAGCTCCACCACCTTCATAGAGAGCACACATTCTTTTTTATTTTTTAAACTTGCACTTTTGGTAAAAAGTTGGTTGAATAAAGGGTTTAGTTTGATTTCAGTGTTTGTGTGTTCTGTATTTAAAAATGGGTTGCTAAGTATAAGCATAAAATGGCCACGGCTGCACTTAAAATATGTTATGAATTTGTCGATAATTATCGATATCGATCAATATGATTTCTATTTTATCATTCAGCTTTTTTCTACATTGTCCAGAGCCAGATGATAGATTACAACTTTATAAGGACTTTATACCTTCTCATCAGCACTGTTGACTTTTCTATGTCTTCCTCTGATCTTAGGGGGTCGTGTCGGGTTTGGAGGAGCACTTCTGTCCGAAGGTCCAGGCAGAATTTTCTGTTCTGGTGGATGTTCTGCGTAGCCCTGAGCTGCTGTTTCCAGAGGGTACGCAGATACGCTGCAAGAGTGGAGCCTTCATGTCCAAGTACGTAGCTGTGCCTTGAAATCCAGTCTCTCTTAGGAGTTGGCTAATTATTAAATAGACTCAACCTGTCCGTAATTTAATCTCAAAAGGGCAGCTGTTCTGTGAGGCCCTCAGAGGTTTAATAGAGAACATTAGTGAGGAAACAGCATGTTGAAGACCAATGAACCTAGCCGACTGGTCAGTGGGAAGTTTGTGGGGAAAGTTAAAGCAGGTTTAGGCTATAAAACAATATTTCAAGCTTTGAGCATCTCTCAAATCACAGTTTAAATATTATTCTAAAATGGTGAGACTATGGCACAGCTGCCAACCTACCAAGAAATGGCCACCTACCTAAACTGTCAGGTAACCAGAGAAGCAGCCAAGAGGTCCATGGGAACTCTGGAGGTGCTGCAGAGAGCCTCAGCCCAGGTGGGCGATTGTGTTGACAGGGCCACTATTGGTTGTGCATCCATAAACCCGGCCTTCATAAAAGAGAGACAGGAAGCAAACAACTAAAATTCCTGTTTTCAGTTTTCCAAAAACCACGTAGGGGTGACGGCAAACATTTACAGTAGGCACTCATGTTAGAAAAGATGTGCCTGTGCAAATTCTCAGTTATCCTGGTAAACAGGTTTAAATCGGAGGCAACTGATCTTTTGCTCAGTTTTACTGAAAACTTGAGCACAAGTGTGAGCCGCCAGAATTGACAAAGTTTCCTGGATAGGTGTCTTCCACATGAGCGAACGTCCGGTTGCCTCTGATTTAAGCCTGTTGGCTGTAAAGTAGGATGTAAACCTCACTGTGTGGCCCACTTGGAAAGATTGTGTGGTGAAAGCTTGAATATACCTAACCTGGCCAGCCAGATCGATAATGTGTAGCACTCTAGTGCTGCATATTATCAATTTGGGACTGCTCTATTTGAATCCGTTTTTGAAAAGGAGGGAATTTCAGCACAACTCTCTGAGCTGATTGGGTGAAGCGACACCTAGTGCCCGCCGACCAAAGGTTCGCTTTAGCCAATCACGGTATCAAATTAAAATGTAAGCAGCAGGTGCCATGAAAAACCACAACAAGGTAAACTAGTCAAGGCACTTCTTGCTGTTGTACTGTCAAAGAAGAAATCGTGGATTCTTACAAAATAGAATCCAAGATTGGGCTCAACCGCTCTTGCTTTCGCCACTGCTGGTATGTCCCGCCTCAAAGTACAATATTGCAACGTGATTGGCCCGAACCATTTTTGGTTTGGACACAAACAGCTGAAGCCGGAGCGGAGCAAGATGGATTCTCGTGTGTTTGTGAACGCACAAATACAGAGAAGCTTATCAAAGCTTATATGAACACGGATGGAGCGAAATAAAGGGCAACCTTTGGTTCCAGTTAGAGGAGGGAAAAGGCTCTGCTACTGGCAGGGAAACGACCAGAAACAGTCACAGTGGAGCAGGTTAGAGCAACGGATACACATGGCCTCGTCTGCAAAAAGTCTTAAGATGTCCAATGTTTATAGAGGCATTTTCCAAATCTGCAGTTGTAGCAAAACTGGGTTCTTCAAAGTATTGACATGTAAGGTCTGAATCGTATTGGAGCCCACATTATACAAATTTTTATTTGTAAAAAACATTCAAAACCTTGTATGTGTTTTACCTTTCTACCTTACCATAAACACTACTTTTTCTGGTCTGTTAAACTAAATCTCAGTTTAATAAATAAGAGATACATTTCTTTTTTAAAGTGAAAATATGTTTTTTGGCTTTGTTTCATCATTATTCTTTTATCATGCTATCAAACGGTTTAAAACCCTTTTTTTTTTTTTTTAAAACATACTAACTTTGGCGGACGGGGATGCATTGGTTTGTTTTGTGAGATTTTTGCTGCTCTCGTTGGAAACGATTATTAAAAGAAACCGCACTTCCCTGATCTCTCTCTCTGCCAGACTAATCACACACACCAAGAAGCTTATGGACCAAGAGGAAAAACTGTGCATAAAGATCTTGGAGACCATCAGAGAGATGATGGAGAAGAAGGAAAGTTTCCAGGAATCTGTAAGTCCTTCACCCCAGTTGTTCGTTTTACACAACCTAAATTAGCTTTTTGCATCCTTTTCAAAACGCATTAATTTAGATGAAAGCGTTTTAAAGGTTTGCAGTAGGTGGGACTTCATGTGCCGGCATTACTTTCAGTGGAGTGCAGTGGAGTCCTTGTCTTCTCCCCTGTTGTTTCCGCCCGGAGCCCAGATTCCCCTCATCAGTATGCGGCGGGTTCGCCGGCGTTACGTAAGCCAGAGAGGCACTTGAGGACACACTCACACTGAGAAGGAGAAAAAGGAAAGGAGGGAAGTGAGGGGAGGTGGACAAGGTGGTAGGGGGGTGGGGGGGCAAGCACTGAACAAACGAATCAATACTGCAGCGAGAGGGGGGAGGACAGGACCCTGTGTCCTGCTGAACCTCCTGTCAGCCAGAGGCTTGAGGAGTGAATAGCAGGAGTTGGTAAACAGAGCTTAAAGCAGTGGCTGTGGATGTTTCTGTGCACTAAGGTTATCTGGGAAAGATTTTGTAGTAATCTGGGTTTCTGCAGAGTCTGGAAAAAGTATGGGGGTCAAGTATTTCTCACATTTGCATAAGAATAAAGAAATACAGCGTGAAAATCTCTTTCCTTTCCTTGAAGGTTTTGTATTTAAAGTCTAACCCCAGTAGGGATGTCTGGACTAAATGTTTATATTTATACTTTTAAATTTGAGTCAGAATTGGACTTGAATACTGCTCATTTAGGCTGGGAAATCCATGGGAAGGCAATGAAAGCTGGCACTCTTGGAAGACTCTTGAGTTTGTAGTTTGCAAGTCAGATTATTGTCTCAAAAACTTGGGTTATTAAATCATCTGTCATACGAATGCATTGCTGCAAGTATTGCCTTTCCTTTCCCCGTTGGTGTTTTTCTTTTTTTTTTTTATTATCATTCAGTGAAGTTTTTCCTCCAGACTAAACAGTTGTGCAAAAGATAAGATGAGATGAGACGGAAAAAAAAAAGAGTCTCTTTTTTTTTTTAAAAGCAGCCCAGCTTATCCTAGACGCCAGACGGTGCAGTAACAATATGTGAAATGTCACTTTGTGTAGGTGTTCACGAGTGCGTTTGTAGCCTCTCTTTGCCGTTTCCACTCAGCCCTGAGTGTGGAGCTGCTGCTTCGTAGCACGGGAGGCTGAGAGGGAGGGAGGGAGAGGACAGACACTGGGAGGGGAGAGAGAGGCAGACAGACAAAAAAAAACAGAAGGAGAGAGACAGAGTGACAGCTTAGGCAGCTGAGGCTGGTGGCTCCCCTGGGGTACAATGAGTGGGTGGAGAAAAGAGAGAGAGAGAGAAAGAGAGAGAAAGGAAAGCAGCCATGTGAGGAGGCATGTGAGAGGAAGGTGGGGGGGGAGAAAGCGGGCAATGTCTGCTGAGTGAGGGATTGGAGAGAGTCTGCTCAGTCCATGAGGAGACAGGGCAGGGGGTGCGGTTACGTAACAGCCTGCAGTGGCTGAGCCAGAATCACGTGGAGCCTCACGTTCTCCCTCTCTCTACTCTCTCCTGTTTTTGTGCCATCTCTCTCTCTTTCTCTCTCTCTCTTTCTCTCTCCCCCCCTCCCTGCTCGTTTGATGCTTAGTCTCAGTCAGTCGCATTCTGTCCTTGCGCCCAGTTTCCCCTTTCTATCTCGCTGCCGTCTCGTCCCACCCAGACCCTGACCTGCGTTTGCCCAGACCGCGGCAGGCTGGGCAACGTGTGCCGTCGCCCTGCGCCGCGCTTGTTTGCGTTGTCAGATAAGGGCTGCTGTGTAAATGTTTTTTTTTTTTTTTTTTGCTCCGACGTGCCCCGAAGATATCCAAGGTGTGAGGAGGTTTTATTTTGAAGAAAATTGTTTTGGACGAATGTTTGACGTATGCGGCGACACGCTGCCCCCAAAAATGCAACACGGATAAGGTTGCGTTAAAATAGCCCTTGTTTAGATTTCTTGCAACTCGAAGCACTTGATGCAGATATTGGAAACAAATGCAGATATTGGAAAACAAAAAAAAACAATTTTTCCCTGAATGGCTGTGGTTGGTAATCAGCAGTTCCAATGCAGAAAAATAGGAAAAGTTTTGTGTTTATTAAATGCACCATAGGCTCTCTTACCATTTTTGGTCTATGAACACAATAAGCATCAGTGTGTGCATTATTTGAATGTACCTTTTTTTTTTTTTAGAGTTTATTAAATGACCAGGTAATGGTTAGTGGCCTATGCTTTGTAGCATAAATGGGGCAAATCCAGCAGTTTCTTAATTTTCCGTTGGATTTAAGCCACTTCTCCTACCCAAGAGTGCATTGTGTGTGTGTGTATGAACATGAATGAGTTATGCGTTACTGTTCTCAAACAAAACCAGAAATCGGTATCAAGCAGGGAAAGCCTAATATGTTCATCTTTACTGTCATCAATTAATACAGCTAAGGCCCTGTTTACATGACAGCGGTCCACTGAAAACAACTTTTTCCCGTTTCTGTTAACGTGTTTACGCAACAACGTTCTTATTGCAATCTCCGTTTACACGGCGGCAGTAGAAACCTGAGAACGGTGTAATTCGCATGCCGTGCCACTACTGTTGCTATGCTCTTTGAAACTCAGCATACGCAGAACTCTGAAGTGGTGTGATGAGCTCAGAGTGAGATGGTTAAGGTTCCCACAGCAGCTGGAGTGGGGATGGGATGGTTGTGATTGGCTTTTCTACTACTCTGCTGACGCTAACAGCGGCGAGAACTACAGATGCCCACCAGGCTGTGAAAAAGGCCGAAACCGGGACGTTTTCTAACCATTACACACTGGAACCTGTTTTCAAACTGTGCCGTCGTAAGAAGAAACATTCAGCGTTGCCGTGTAAATGAAGAGTACAAAGAAACGCAACCAAACTGTTCAGCTTTCACCAGAAATCATTGTCTTGTAAACAGGGGCTAAAATTCTACATAGAGATGGACCGATTAAAACTTTGTTAGTGACTTCTGATCCTCACTTTCTGAGAGGTTTTGGCCAGAAGGTTCCAACTGCACCAAATTCCGATTTCTCTGCAGGAGCTTTATATTATTTATAAATTAAACAATTTGAAAAATTGTAGCCTTCCAGCGGTGAGCAGTCAATCATTTCAATTGGCGGCAGAGGGACACCACACAGTGGCATGAGCGAGTAGTGACTGTAAAACAGGATTTTAGCTATAACTTAAAACAATTACAAAATGATTAGTTTACTTGATAAAACTAGCATTATCATCGTACATTAGCGATAAGTATGATTAGCTTGTTTAACGTTACAAAAACAGCAGTTTCTATATAGATTCCCTACACAGTAGACCCTTACCTTAACTATTTAATTCCAGCCTGTTATGTTAGAGACAGAGATCGAAAGATCAAAAGAATGAAAGTGAGCAACTTTGCTGCACTCCATTCAGCCTTCCTGTTATCCGCTGAAAGTCTTGCTCTCTTGCCATCTGAACCGTAGAAACGTCCCGACATCTTCCAGAGAGTCCTGTTTCCTGTTAAAAAGCTTCTGCTCTGTACTTTTTCCGCCTTCATTTTAAACAGCTTACTGATAGTGAAAATAACTAAGTTTAACTCATCTTCTCTCACGAACAACCATCAAAACGTGTTGACTTTGTAGCGATTAGAACGCTGTTTTTTCAAAAATATAGGGTTGGAGTTAGATTTACCCAGACAGTCACCGGTCTGGGTAGATAAAACTGAGACAATTTCTTGGTGCATCTCCAAAACAAACCCAAAAAATGAAGTTGTTGTTACTACTGATGACATAAATCAGACAAGAAAAAGTTAGTTTGCTTGTACAGTAAGATGTTTTCTTCACAGGTAAAATTAGTAAGAGCGGGAGGCTTTAGCTTTGCTACAACCTTTTAGCAAACCAGCTTCACAACAGCAGAATGCATTAGGGACTGACATAATAATAAAAAAAAAACTTGGACTGTGTTTACTGTTTTAAAAAGGAGAGAAAATAATTCTCATTTTGAATTAGCTCCACTCATCTTTTTGCAGAAAGACCATTATGTACCAGTAGGCTTGGGCTGGTAAAGGTTTATCAAGCTACAATATCTCTGAGTTTAATGCTATCTAAAACAACATCAACACTATATCTTTGTTTTATTTTCATGGTAAATACTACTATTATAATAATACTATATTATTATAATTTGCTATAAAAGCAGCTATATTTGAAGGAACTTGTTTCAGTGAGTAGAAACAGATTTTAAAAATTTTAACTTCTGTTTCACATGTAATAAGACTTTGTTAAATATTAAGTCAATAAACTACAAGAGAATTTAAAACGTGTCACGTTTGTTATTCCTGTGTTGTATGTTAGTGCCGTCTTAAGCTACTGTCCTTTGTAAATGAGATTTTAACGTTTAAAGGGTGTTTCCTGTTTAAAGAAGTGATTGTTAAAATAAATGATAATGATAACTTCGATACATAACGAAAGAAATACTAACCGCACCAAATTTAGTAATCACTTTCAAGTGCGCATTGTGCTGTATATTATCCCTGTTTGACGTTCTGTTCTTTTTAGAGTAATATTTGTTAGTCGGCCCCCCTGCTCTGGTTGCTAGCCTGCAGAGGGCTGTTTAACATGCATGCTGCTCATGGTTTGCTATCTGGGATTTTAAACAGCTTTACCCTGATAAGAATTATTTCTTTAGAGATTAATATTTCATCCCAACAACCACATGCTTTGGTTCCTGCACTTCTAAAATGCTTTATTTCTGCTCAAGGGAACTTTGCAAAGTTTCAGCGTAGCAGTTGGCCCAAGCTTTCAGTAGTGGTCGGTTATATGTAAAAATAATGTTTTAAATTAAAATGTGTATTTTAGATGTTCAGCTTCACATACTGCCTTGCCATGTGCTGCTTTATGTACAGTGCACACCTTCTTGTTTACAGTAGACTGAGAGAGCTGCTTATGTAACACCGATCACTCTCAGAGGATTTCTTGTCCCTCCCTCCAATTTCTCACTCGCCTCTGTTATTCACACACCGTCCATCTCTTTGTCTGTGCTTCTGTCCCACCGCTGCGCTTGCCAGGTTTCACACCACCTTACCCAAAGGCAAAGCAGATTTACAGATTACCACCGTCTTGATGCTAAATGCATCTCCTGCATGCACGTCGAGGTAAAGCCTCGCTCAGGCACATGCGATCCCTGCCAGGCAGGCAAGGCGATGCTGGCTGTCTCTGTGGGAAATCATCCTGTGGGGTTTCCCCCTTTTTGCCCGTTTAATAACAAGAAGGGATGGGAGCCTCTGTGGACTATAGCTTATTTTTCTAGATGTAGCAGGCCAGACGGGTGTAGTAACCGTCTGTGACTGTTATATAGTTTGACCTTTATTGGTATTTAGGCTGCCACAGCATGCTGATTTTACCTAAAGTTGAAAGTGGGACATGGCCGGGCTAAATCTGGAGCTGTAATATTGTTGAAGCCTCTGAACCAGAAAGCTCTCATACGTTGTTTGAAAATCTATTTGGTGCTTGATGGTGAGATTTACCGTCTCAGTTTAATCTGAAGAGATGGTCTCTCCTTTCTGTCTTTTATATCCCTCGATTTATCAGTCAGGTGTCTGTGAGGGGAGGTGTGTGTGCATTGGTCTCCATGGCGATAAGGGATTAGCACATGTCGCTTGTCTGGTAGGGACGCGACTTTACAAAAGAGGTCTACATACTGAATGTGGAAATGCTCGCTGAGCATGGGTCTGCTTTAAGGTCCACCCAGAACATCTTCACAAAAATGTGTTATCTGTTTAAATGAGCTGATAATGAGTGCAAAATGTGTCCACTATGAAGAGCTCATAACTTTGAAAACAATTAAATCTGAAACTTCTTTCAAATACAAAATGTGCAACATCCACCCTTGTTGTTTCAATGTATCTTTTTTCTTCCTAATTGATGGCTAAACAATTGTGATACCTCTGGTAGACTAATTTATCAGAGCTATACTGAAACAAGCTCACCAGCTGACGTGTGTTTACACTTTGTCCAGACAGCTTTGGCATCTTTTCTAGATTTAACTAGATCTTTGGAAGAAAAGATGATTGAAAACCATTTTATTAGTTTGTTAAGATCTCTGGCTTTCGTGTGAGAACATCATGCATCTTAGGGCACCTGGCTATGAACGAGATTAGTTGTGACTGTGAGCAGTGTTTGGGACACAGGTCATAGTGTGTTATTTGAATCTGATTGCATGTGAGTTAGGCCCCTTGTGCTTAAGGAGACACGTGACCAGAAGGGGATGGATGATATGCGGTTTCGGTTCATGTTTTGACCGATTGCTTCTGTCTTTTCATGTCTACCAGCTGTGTTTTTTAGACACCCAGAACTCTGTAGGTGCTCTTCTGGAAGATCTTCCTTTCTTATGTATTAGAGAGGAAGATATTCGTAAAATTTAGTAAAAACAAAAAAAGACCAACACTCCCATTGTGCAAGTCTTTCTGAAGTCACTGCTAATGCTATAAGTACGCCTTTGGACTTTGTCTGCTTTTTTCCCCAGACCAGTCTTTGGCAAGGCAAGTTTATTTAAATAGCACTTTTTTAACAAGATGATTCAAGGTGCTGTACAAAAAACCCCAGAAAAAACATTAGACATAGGAAGATAACATTAACAAACTTCAACACTAGACTTCTTTAGTTTCATTATAAGTAATGACTCTAAAGAAATATATTATGCCGTGTGCACTTACAAAAAAAAAAGAAGAAAGTGAAAATATATTAAGAAGAAAGTGGACAAGTGGAAGAAAGGACTACTTTTTAAACAAATAAAATCCATCCATTCATGAACCCACCAATCCACCCAACCATTAACCAACCCAATCCAACCATTTACCCATTCATCCACCCGTATACCTGCTAATGAAACGCTCCATCGCTCCCACCCATTCAATCACCCACTCATCCATTTATCCCCCCCGCTGACCTGCCCATTCAAAATACCCAGTAATTTACCCTTCTGTTTGCACGTCCATTTGCCCATTAAGCCACCAATTAAAACAACCTACCAACCTATCCCTCTGCTCATTGACCCACTAATCCATCTGTCATTGACCCTCTGATTCAATTACCCACCCATCCATTTTTTGCCCGTTCAATTCAAAAGACCATTCAAAGACCCACCCATTAACGTGTCCTTCCATTAGTGCATCCGTTTGCCAATCAACCCACCATCCTATATGTCCGTTCAAAGCCCCTCTCACCCATTCATCCGCCCAAATGCCCATCCATATACCAAAGCACCTAAGTTAAAATCATACCAGTTCTTTTAAATCAAAACTAATAGCCCATTTGTTTAGGATTGCCTTTAACTGTTCTAGTTAAACTGTTTTACTGAAACATCCTTAGTTCAAGTTTGTAGTCCAACTGTGTTTAACATTTGCTTTTAGTTTCCATTTTCCCGTGTTTTATTTTTTTCTACATTTTATTCCAACTTGCTTTTATCCTGTTTTTATTTTCCTATATTTTAATCATGTATAGCACTTTGTGTTGTCCTTGTGCTGAAATGTGCTATACAAATACATTTGCCTTGCCTTGCCAATGTCATAAGTAAAAATGGAGCTTTACTTTACTGTCTAAATGCTTAACTTCAACCAAAGGACAAAAAGTCCAACCCTGCCTTTTAAAACAAATTATCTTCAACATTTTTATCTACCAAATAAACACAATCAGAACCTAACTTTATTAGGGAATTTGTTAACCAGCAGTTAACCTTGTACTAAATGTTCGTGCTGCTGGCCCTGTATTTCTTTGAATCACCAATTGCTTTCACATGTGGGCCTAATTTGTTTTGCTGATGTGCTTGTTTGTTGGGTGAAATCATTTCATGCGCTGCGGGGACTGCAGCTTTTAAAATGTTGTGAAACTGCAGCTCGTGATGTTTGTTTCTGTTGCAGGGTTTTATCAGATACACATACTATTTGTCCTTTTTGGCCTTAGGCACAGGCCAGCGAGAGCATTATGACGTGTCTGCAAAAATAAAAAAAGGAAAAGGAGATCTTAATGAATATATAAGACGCAGTTCAAATTGCGTCAGGAAAATCCACCCTGTAATTAGCAGATTAGCGTATCAAGCAGACAAAATTTTAATTGTTGTTCCTCCACACAGGGTAATCAGTACTTTTAGAAGGTCATAGAGCAGCCAATTGGAAAGATTACTATTGCTTTACTGATCTTTTAAGATCTTAGTCCCATCAGTTGTAAGCCTCTTTCTTAAAGGTTTCACGCTATAATTCTCCTCTTGTTATGCTTAATCTGCTCATTACCGCTGAACTAAACATGACTGACTTTGCTCTCTACAGTGTGAAGCTTCATAAAGCATGCCTGTACTGCTGAATCAGAGGCTTGACATATTTATAGCCAAATCATATTACACAATTTTAGCTTTAACATCAAACATTGAGGTGAAGTAAAGTTGCAACAGTCCCTCCTGGAACAAGAGAGACTATGAAGTTACTTTCTTCTTAGGAGTTTGCCTGTAGTTGCCAGATGTTTGACAGAAAAAAAAACACACCAAGAGACAAGAGATGACATGCGATAAAATCTAACTTTTAAGTTGGTATTTTGTTGTCCTTAATGTCTCACTTGAGGTACAGAAAGGAACCTTGCAGAGGTATTCCCTTTTTTACAAAAGTTTTTCTTTGTTTCTGATAGACCAACAAAAAGCAGCACATAGTTGTGGGGTGATTAGAAAACGGACACATCTTTAGTATTTGAAAACCCTCAGTAAACACAAATCCAAACCACAAATTTAGACCTCCACAGTAAATCGTATGAACACGTAACCAAAGTTGTACTGGATTTAGGTCAAATTTTAACCGCAAATGGTTTATTTCTTGGATACTAGACCCTTAGCAAAAAGTAGTTTATTTAACTGTACTAGAAGTATACTTATTTCATACTTAGTGAGTGAAGTATACTTGACGTTTACTGAAAAGTATAAGCAGAAGTCTAAAACTAAGTGCATTAATACAAAGACTCAACCTTATATGTAAGTATACTTAATAAAATTAACTTCAAGCATACTACTTTTTGCAAAGTGTAGCATATAACACGTCCATTTCAAACCATACTACTAACTAGGTTCTAATGTACAGAATAACCATGAAACCACAGAATGTTATGCAAAAGCAACATGTTTCCAAGCTGTTTACAATGTTCAAAATCAACTCACCATGTTGGGCAGTGTGTCGAAATGTAAGTGAAAAGTAATCTGATGGATTTAGTTAGATTTTAGTGGCTTTTAATAGCGGAAAGGTCATGCCCGGTGTCGGCCGAACCACTTCTGGTTTCCGCCGAGACGCCTGAATAAATATAATTTAACGAATCATAAAGCTCCCTAGTGAAGTGAAAGGAGAGCATCCTACACGTTGCTCTGAGGATTACTGAGAATCCCTTGTTATTCATACCGAACAGTCTGTAAAAAAAAAAAAAAAAGGAAAATGGCAAGGCTATACCTGGGGCCCCTGTCATGACTTTGCACCTCACTCTTTGAGAACTACTGCATACCAGTAGTTCAGAGTTGTTGTGGCGTTTGAAACTTCATCTTGCAAAAAAAAGTATGGGATGTTGTTTACTGATGCTGAAGTTGTTGGACTCTTGTGATTTGTTGGAAAAAATATGCTGTTAAAATCAACTTTATTCCCAAGACAAGCACAGAGATCTGTCTCAGACTGAAAGTATCACAGAAAAAAAAAGCAATCTCTCTTGCCCTTCTCAAAAACCCCTGACTCGCTCTGCATTTTTTCCTGTCTACCTTAACTCTGTAGCCTCATTTGAACTGCACAACTCTGGTGTGCTGCCCTCTGCTACCTGCGTGAGTTTCAGACCACCGAAAGAAGCACTTTTTAAATCCAATCTTCTCTCCAGTGTAGAGAAGATTCTCAGACAGCAGAGCTCTGCAAGAGGTTTGGAAGAAGGAGGGAGGGGGGGAGGGAGGGAGGGGGGGAAACGGGCTGCTGAGACGCCGACTGAAGGGAATCGGCAACTCATCCCCAGCCTGGACAGCAGAGCCGCAGTGTGGCGTGCCAGTGCACATTTTAAAACATCACAACAGTATGCTTCCTTGCTCTGCTGTTCGCCCTCCCTCCCGTCTCTCTAACTTCTGTCGGCACTTTTACCTCCAACTCCCGTCTTTCGTTTCTCGTGGCTCTTACATCATCTTTCTGGAGTTTTTCCTCGTCAATGCAGCAGCAAGCAGATGAGTCAGGCTGGACTGACTCTCCTCTGTTCTCTCTATATCCTGCCTTCCCTCTTCTCCTCTTCTCCTCTTTCCTCTCTCCTCCTGCGATTGTAGCCAGCACACTGCATCGCCCTTTCAGCTATCTCCTGTTGGACCTTCACTGCTGAGTGCCAACATGCACTCAGCTAGAACGGGGAGGGAAATCAAGTCCAAACGTTGCTTAATTTGAAATCGATCATGTGCTATATTATGATGCTTTAAATAGTGTTTGTAGTGCAGTGTGGAAATGAGAGAGGCTCCCTCCATGGATCATCCTCAGCTGTGCTTTGCGGATGTGTGCGCGGTTGTGAAGCTGCTCAGCCAGACAGTGCAGGCAGACAAGTGTCTGTGCTGACTGCAGATGAGATTGAGTGTTTACTGACACGGAGCATCCGCCACACATGCTCTTCCTTATGCCTGTTCTCAGTTAGTGGAGTTTTAGCTGATCTGCCTTTTTTGGTGCGACTTGATTTGTGCCTGAAACTGTCAAAAATGCCGATGCAGAATCTGTCTTGTTTTGGCTTTTTTTTTGTCGCACTCAACACAGGAGTTCTTGAAAAATTTCCGCTGAGGCTTGACACTTTAGATGAGGTACTCGCAAGTTTCTGTACAATGAGCAGTTGTCGGTATGTGAAATAAAATGACCCCTCAAAAGAGTCATCCATCTACCCATTCATTATCTACATCCGTCAGGGTGGCTGGTTCTATCTCTCACGGTTATCGGACGAGAAGCAGGAAGGGACAGTCCACCAGTTCATCACATGGCAACGCAGAGACACACAGGATGAACAGCCATGTACACACACAGTCACACGTAGGGGCACTCAGCCCAATTAACCTTAATTAGCCTTAATTGGTCATTGTTTTTGGACTGTGGTAGGAAGCCGGAGTACTTGGAGAGAACCCATGCATTCACAGGGAGAACATGTAAAGCTGAATATCAATTAGCGTTATATGTTGGCCTTAATTAGGTTAAGAAAAATCAACAAGAAATTGATGTGCAATGAGAGACTCAGACTTAGTTTTTTAGTGTTAGTTCTTAAGTTTGGTTATTCAGACGTGCAATTCACTGGTCTAACAGTTCAGGTCATTCAGTTATCCCATCATTGTCTTGTGCTTTTATAGAATTAGGAGGGCAACCCCAAACCCCTCTCGTCAAAAGCACTATCCTTCTCATTCTGGGGTCCACAAAGGGTTTTTAGGGTGGAACGTATATTAACTGTGTCTTGCAAAATAATTCATCTTAATATTCACTTTTTTCACATTACAGCAACAAACCTCAGAGCATTTTGTTTGTATGATTTTATTTCATCAAAGAGGCCCATGAAGGGGCAAAGCAAGCATGCAGAACAAGGGCTAGTCAGACGAGACCATCGTTTAACCTACATGCATTTTGCTCCATGTGGTGCAAAAATAACATTGCACATAAAACACACCATCTTCAAAGGTGAAACACTGAGGCAGCATCATGCTGTAGGATTTTTTTTTAGGCGAGACAGGGAAGATGGAGCTACACTTCAAAAAGGAAACTAAAACTAAGTGAAGTTTTCTTGAAATCAGTGTATTTTTCCTTGATTAGAGCAGGTAAATAAGACTATTTGCCAGTGGAATAAGATTTAAAACAGGAACAATTCATCTCCATCTTATTTCAAGTGCAGGATATCTAATTATCGTATTTTAGGGGTAAAAATACTCATTCCATTGGCGAATGATCTTATTTAGCTCCTCAAACCAAGGAAAAATACACAAATTTCAATAAATTCTTACTTACTTTTAGTTCCCTTTTTGCAGTGTAGAGAGCAATCTGCAAGAACACCTAAAAGACTTTCAATGGGAGTGGAGGTCCACCCTGCAGCAGGAAAATAACAGCACTAGCATGAGTGGTTTAGATCAAAGCATATTTATGCATCTGAATGGCCTAGTCAAAGTCCAGAACTAAATCTAATTCAGAATCTGAATCCACTATTGACATAAACATCATGACTTTGTGTTGTTTCATACAATAAAAGTGCTATATAATACATTGATGTTTGTGTTTGCAATATGACAGAGGAGTAGACGATACTGGAGCTCCTCTAGTGAGGCCTGGGTCTGCCCAGAAGTCTCCTCCAAAAAAGGACATCCGTGTAAAAGCTTTGATAGGAAGGGAATCTCAGTCAGATGCCTGATTTACCTCAATTGACTCCTTTCAATGCACCGGAGCAGTGACTTTACTCCAAGTTCCCGCAGGTGGTGGGGGTCAGTCTCTGCCTCAAATAAGAGCTTTGCCTGTTTTCTCAACATCTCCCAACCACCATCTCCTTCTAATATGTTTGGGTAGAAACCATGAGAGGCTGTATCTTGCTGTTCCACTCCTTCTCCCTCTCTTTTATACATCCATCATCTGTGCTGATCGGCCTGTGTCAATTCCCGTTTCCACAGAATCCAATATTAATCCCCCTCCTATAGTTTATCCTGGACAATAATGATAGATGATTCCTAATTGTTTTCACATGAGTCAGTCACTCACCCTCCTATCACACACCTGCCACTGAAAGATTACTTTAATGCGAAGTTTCCATCATTTTTCTGCTCATCAGCCCTAAATGTCACACGAGACAGACCGAAGATTATTATAGATAGTAGGAAAATAAATGCCATTTGAAATACAAACCTGCTGCTACTGTAGACACACAGCTAATAATGAGCAGAGGAATGTTTCCTGCACAGCAAATTATTCAGACAGATCCCATCCAGACCCCAAATGGGTGGATTTAGTGTAGTTGGGTTTTTCCAAATGTTAAAAATGAGGTCAAAATTTCATCTTTTAACACCAAGTCTAAACAAATAATCAGGAAACAAATATGGCAGAAAATATCCCAGTTGTTGTTGTGATTCTGTTTTTCTAAGGTATTTGTCCCTTACAGATTTCTTATGTTTTTGCTTTTTGTGTCAAACACTAGTGTTTTCAGATCATAAAATACATTTCAATATCAGACAGACAACCCAACAAAGTACAAAAAGAAGTTTTCAAACAATGAATCAAGAGAAATATTTTTTTTCAAAACCACCTGGTTCTATGTGAAAAAAGTAACATCTCTTAAATATAATTAACCAAATTCTTAAATATTTTTTTCCACCCATAACTAAGCCAGATTACTGTCTAACTAGTAGAATCCAGTAACTATTTAAACAGAGTCCATCTGACCACACAAAGGCAGGATCTCAAAAAGCATCACATTATGCCCCAATATAAAGAAATGTTAGAAAAAATGAGGGACAAAGTCATTGCAGCCATCAGTCTGGAAAGCCTTTCTGCTGGACTGTAGAGAACTACAGTTACTTTAATTGATGTAAGTTACTACAGTAACTTACATCAATTAAAGTAACTCAATTAAAAAGAAAAATCTCGTTTCATCACCAGTCAGACATGGCGGTGGCATTGTGATGGTCTGGGCCTATTTTCCTGCTTCAGGGTCTATTAATTAACTCTTAATTGATGGAAGCATGCGTTCTGCTCAGGGCCAGAAACGCCAGAGGGAGAATGTCCGGCCACCAGTTGCACACTTGGGTTCATGCAGAGCGACGACGATCCAAAACCCTTTTTAACAAGTCCACCTCTGAAAACAAAAGAGAGGTTTCTCAGTGATCCACTCAGAGACTGGCCTTATATCCAAAAATTCAACATTTGTTTATTCTCAAACATTTGTGTTTGGGGTGGGGCAGCAACAGAAGAAATCTGGAAGTGGGCTAGCATCTTTTTTTCTACAGCACCGTATCTATTACTGTGCCAGCATTTCAGATTGTTTTATAAATGTGCCGGCATTAATGCGTACACTTACTGCTGCGCTCTCTCAATCTTTAGATTTATTTGTTGATAACGGCGTTGCCACGCAGCGAGACGGCATTCGCATCACAAGAGAAATGTATCGTGGAATAATTGTGATGATTCCCATTAGGTGGATCGGGATAAAATGTGCTCAGCAGTCTCAGAAGATGATTGACCAGATTTCCACAATCGCTCTTGCTTGTTACTTTAAGATTTGTCATCCTTTTATCTTTGATGTGTTATTGTGTAATATCTAGGGGGGAGGAAAAAAAAAAACCTGCTTCACCATTTAGAGATGTGTGAAAATTCCAGTTTGAACATACAAATTTAATCTGATTGTTTCTGTCTCCGCAGGGAAACGAGCTAAGGAAGATTCTTCTCGCTCGCTACATTGGAAATCAAAAGCTTCCCTCCAAGTCGGAGGGTGGGAGTGGAAGCGGTTCTTCAGGAGGCTTTGTCAAGCAGTCGTCAGGAGGTACTAAGAGACCCCAAATAAACTCTGCCGACACTGAAATAACTGCTTCTCTGCAGGGGGAGCAGAAGCAGCTTACATGACAGTCTGCTTCCAGGGAGATGTGCTGTTTAGGAAATGTTGGCAGGTTTTTTTTTTTTTGAAGCACTTTGTGAATTACTACAGACAGTAAATTAGCATACTATGTGTAAATGTTGGAGGAATGCTATTCTTACCCTGTGAATCGCTGAACAAGCCAGTAAAATCTAACTTCATCTCTAAAAGAGGTGAGGTTCAACAGGCACAATCGGTTTAATTTTCCAAAAAGGATCATTACTTTATTATGTACGTTTTTGTGTCAAAAGAGAAGGACTTAGTTGAAGTGAGGTCAGTACTTTATATAACCATCTGAAAAAGAGTCAGAGCTTGTAAATGGAAGTCAAATCAAAGTTTTTGCCAATGTGAATGCATTTTTTTTTCTTCGACCGTGTAAAAGGCTTCAGCTATGACGCCGTCTGATTTAATTTTGCGATGATGAAACTTCAGGTTATCCGTGGCAAAGTGTTTATAAAGAAATGTTTTACAGATGGTGTTATTTATGCTGCAGAGTCTGCAAAATGTCCCTTCCTCCCAGTTTTTGTTGATTTTTGCATTAAGGATTTTGGGTTTTCATTCTTCTGTCATTGCTGGAAATCCAGTGCAGAATGAAAACTTTGGCATTAGTTGATGTTGCATTGTGCTGTTGGTGTTGTCCCTGTCAAGGACCCTTGAATTGGACTAGTAAAACGTTTAGCCACAGTCCATTTAGTATGATTGACGTACCGCTATGTTTACAAGTTGTTGTTCTTCACCTGACGGATCTGCACTTTTAGTCTAAGTTCCTACAGCAGCCCTGCTTGTTTTTATTTTGACTTCATCAATCC
The DNA here is from genome assembly GCF_011125445.2 of Fundulus heteroclitus. Taxonomy (NCBI): domain Eukaryota; kingdom Metazoa; phylum Chordata; class Actinopteri; order Cyprinodontiformes; family Fundulidae; genus Fundulus; species Fundulus heteroclitus. The sequence goes on from NC_046362.1 coordinate 22,638,937, forward strand.
ACAAATTTGTCTTGCAGTTGTCTTTGTTAGTTTGCAGAACTTTCAAGCCTGCGTTAGGCAGCAGGAAGGGTTTCCTCTGAAATGCATCTATGCAGCCCTGAGAACGGTCTTGTTTAAAATCCTAGCCAAAGTCTTGATTTTAAATGTTGGGTTTATTTGATTCTATTACAGTCTCGTTTGCAAAGCTTTTATTTATACACACTGTATATTACCATGACTTTCCTATTTTTGATGATAGGTTAGTAAATGGGTGGTATAAAAAGTAGATTAAAAGGCAGATCAACAACCAAGGGTGGGTGGACGGATGTATGCGTAGGCTAAGCTAAAGAAGTACAAACCTAATGGACAAATGACAAAATAAATAAATTGATGAATAAGTGAATAAATAGACAGATGAATACAAATATAGATTAATAAATATGGAAGGACAAAGTTGATAAAGTGGACTAATGCTTGGATATATTAGAAAATAAATAGATAATTAGGAACTATAAAGCTATTGACAAAAAGGTAAATAAATGTTGATATATTGATTATTAGGTAGTTGGATAAATGGAAAAATAAATGGATACATTAAATGGTAAAAATGGTAAATGGCTTGTACTTGTATAGCGCTTTAACTAGTCTGACGACCCCAAAGCGCTTTATACTGCTGTCATTTAGCCAATCACACGCTAACGGTGGTGAGCTATGCTAGTAGCCACAGCTGCCCTGGGTCAGACTAACAGAGGCCAGGCTGCCATACATCCACCAGGCCCTCTTGTTCATGGACACCATGACTGAGATGGTTAGAATGGGGATCAGACCGGCAACCCGCCAATTGGAGGACAAACTCCCTCGCTCCTGCGCCGCCGATGCCCCATAAGTGATAGAATTGCCTATAAATTAACCAAAAAATAGATTTATAAAAGATTTTCCCAAATCAATAATAATAGATAAACAATGAGATAAACTGCTCCAGTACAGCTACTTCAGAACTGAGAAAACTGTTGACCAGGACCAGAAAGGCAGCTCACGTCTCACCGAGTGTCCAGCTGTCCATCTTAAAGTGGATTTTAAGGTTGTCTTAGTGGCATTTAATACTCTTAACGATGTTAGACCACCCTGTTTGTCAGACTTGCTTCAGCCCTACAGCCCCTCCAGGACCCTCAGGTCTGCTACCTAGACTGAACTATAACATATAATAATAATAATAATAATAATAATAATAATAATAATAATAATAATAATAATAATAATAATAATAATAATAATAATAATAATAGATTTTTAGTATTGCACCTTACATTTCCAACAAACATCAAAGTGCTGCAGTCAATAGAAAACAGGTATCTATATCTTACTATTCTATTGCTATTTAAGTTGTTAATAGTCATGGCAAGTACTGACGTGTTTTAAGAACATTGTTCCTCACTATTCTATTATTTGCTTTCTATGTATGATCTTAACCTAAGTCAGTACAGGCGAAAGCAGCTACTTAAGTCAGTCCATGTATTCTTCTGTAGCCATTTTCTGTTGGTTGCAGAAACTTTTGAGTAAAGGGTCTCATTCATCCAGATAAGTCAGACCTAGTTTCGCTTTATTAACTAATCAAAGGTTGTTTCTCTAAAATTAAATTTAACATAATTTTGGAAGGTTTTAAACGTGTATCTGTTCAATTCCCTAAATGTTTTAAATAGTTTAATTATTCTCTTTTGCAGGTTCTTCCTCGCTGGACTCTGACAAGCCGGGCAGCAGCATGGTGGAGATTCAGTGCCTCCTGGATAAGGTCGGGGCAACGGAGCTGGTGATCGACCTCATAGTCAACACCAAGAACGACCGAGTGTTTGAGGAGAGCATTTTACTGGGCATCGCTCTTTTGAAGGGCGGAAACACGCAGATACAGGTGGGCTCCGCTGATACCCGTGCCCAGAGTTCTCCGTTTCGGTGTGGGACACGTGTCTTTATCATCACTCTGTCTCCCGTCCAGAACTCCTTCTACAACCAGCTGTACAAACAGAAGAACTCTGAGAAGTTCTTCAAGGTCTTGTACGATCGCATGAACACGGCCCAGCAGGACATCCGCTCCACCGTGTCGGTGAACATGTTTGATTTCAGCTGCAGGAAAAGGGAAGATGACAGCAGCCTCTGCAGCAACAGGTTTAGGAAAGGTAAAAAGCGAGTAACGATGCACTGAACTGGTGGTGGCAGCGTCGTGCTGTGGGAATGCTGTTCTCCAAAGAGGGACGGCGAAGCTGCTTTAGAGCTGCGGGGAAGATGAGTGGAGCTGAATACAAGACAGAACTGACAGAAAACCCTGAAGTTCTAGCCAGAGCTAAAGCAAAGCTGGATCAAAACATGATTCTTTGTTAGAGTGGTGTAGTCAAAAGCACAAATGCATGTCGAAATAAGAATCTGTGACAACATTTGTGTTCACAGACAGCATCCCTCCAGTGTGATCTATTTAGCAAAGAAACATGGGCACATTTTTAGTCTTTAGATGTCCAAAGCCTGTGGAGACACAGTTTTAACGGCAGCAGAGAGACGGTTGCTAGTATTGACTCAGGAGGCAGGCAACACTTTTCAGATTTTCTTTGTTTAAAAGAATCACCACGCACAATCATGCGCTATTGCACTGCGTTGCTGTATAACGTTTGAGGTTGCAGCTGTGCAAAATATGAAAAAGTACGAGGGGTGTGAATACTTTTGCTGGACACTATACGTAATCTCATGTCCCTGTCAAGATGGGACAAAAAGAGCTGCAACTTTCCAACCGGCTTATTCACTTTGGCCCAAAGAATTGCTAAAAAACCACTTGCTGTCTTGAATAAAACAATTTCGGCAGCAACAATTGTACCCAAATGATTAAAAGGACTGTTAAACATGCATGTTTAAGTGAAAAAAAGTGAGTCATTTAAGGTTGTGTCCTGAAATCAGACAGGCATTGCCATAGAAACAATCGTCCTTTTACACTGTGTGAGGTCTTGAGGGTTCAGCTAAGCCTTGGTTGTGTGTGTGTGTGTGTAATTTTTTTTTTTTTTTTTTTAATAAAGCAGTGGTGGATAAATCCAGAATGATTTTGGTCGCTCTGGTGACTGTTATTCCCAGTTCATGCAGTCACATGTCAAAAGGCCGTGTGACACCACCCCATGCCACAAGATTTTACAAAAGCTCATTGTGTCTAGATTTGGTGGTTTCATGCCACCGAACCCCACTTAATTATGCCTCACTTGTCAAAAGGCTGCTTCTATACTTCTTTTATTATTGCCGTTTTGTCGTTGTTCACCTAAATCACGCCACATAAAGTCTTCTGCTGCCAAAAGTGCTTCTCTGCAATCTTGTCATTGCTTTGCAGAGAAAGACTCGACCCTTTACATTAAGGATGACATGCGAGGGCAGCTGAAGGAGGCCTCGTCAGCCACGTCAAAGGCCATCTCCTCCTACAGGAACGAACTGGATCCTGACCCTGAGTATTTTGGCCAGACCAGTGAGGCAGCCAGCGCTGAAGAGCCTGAGGAGGAACCTGCGATGAGCTGGTCGATCACCATCATGAATCCCGTCCTGCGATACCTCCAGCTGCTCTGTGAAAACCACAATTCAGACCTGCAGGTGCCGAACGCAGTCGGGGAACAAACCGTCCGTACCTTTTTTTAAGAAAACAGCTGAGGTTCTAAACTTAGAGCTTTGTGTCTCCGTCTCCAGAACTTCCTCCGCCATCAGCACAATAAGACCAACTACAATCTGGTGTGCGAGACCCTTCAGTTTTTGGACTGCATTTGTGGGAGCACCACCGGAGGTCTGGGGCTGCTGGGACTTTACATCAACGAGAACAACGTGGACCTGGTGCGCCAAACCCTAGAGACCATCACGGAGTACTGCCAAGGGCCCTGCCATGAAAATCAGGTGCGACCTCAGCGCGTTGGTGACCGAAAAAGCAAAACCTCTATGTTATGTAGTTGTGTAGCACAGAAGGATATTTTCAGGCATTTATTTATTTATTTAATTTCTGCAGAAAATTAGGAGTTAGTTAAAAAAATTTATGTCGGCCTACTAAAAAGTATGCCTATGTCTTCTGCAGTATGTGCACTCTATAGTTGGTTGGGGCTCTTTTTGCACAAGTTGCTGCGTCAAAGTGGAGGCGATCAGCGTGCGCCGCTGCCTAAGTGTTAAGAGAGGCCGGGTTACTTTGACAGCAGCCTTCGGCTCATCTGCCTCGTTGGCTCTGGTGCCTCTGACAATCCTCTCGACAATCCTCCATTGATACTCTTCAGGGTTTAGTTTGGGCCAGTCTGCTGTCCGATCAAGCGTGGCCATTAAAGGTATACTATGCAACCGGGGTTGATTTTCCAGCGAGGCTCCCCCCAGAGGGCGAAAGTAAAAGTGCACTGTCGTAAAGATGCTCAGCTGTTCTGGTTTCTCCGTCAAGACAGGCGAACGCAATGAAAAGTCGAAAGAACGGCAGTACAAACTGACTAACATGAACATCAGGGTTTCCTGCTATCTTGGCGGCCGCTGCGGCCGCCTCGCCAAACTCACGCTACCGCCTCGACAACATTAAAAAAAATAAAATAAAAATAATAATAATAAAAAAACTTGCATATTTATTTGACGTTAACACGCGGTTCTTTGTTGTTGCTTTTGCGCGTGCATATAGTGAATGGCAGGGCAAAAACACATGGAGTTCTCGCCGTAAAGCAAGACGGACTCTCGTGGTCTTACACGAGACTTCTGAGCCTGTGGGTGCGGGCCGAGGGCTCCTGCAATTGCAAGTGAGTTATTTCCCCCACAGACCACCAGGGCGGCCGAGAAAACCTTTGTTCGACCTGAAATGACTCATTTAATCATCCAAAACGGTATGGAGCACATTAATTAACTGAAAAATGTTGCATAGTATGCCTTTAAAGCTTGTATTGGTACCTTTAGCTGTGTGGGCAGAATCCTGCCGGAAAATTAAATCGGCACTTCCATAAAGCTTGTCAGCAGAGAGAATCATGAAGTGCTCGAAGATTTCCTGCTAGACAGGCGTGCTGACTTTGGACTTAACAAAACACACTAGACTGACACCAGCAGATCACACGGCTCAAACTATGGAGACTTCACACAGGACCTCAAGCAGTACCTCTCCAGTTTTGCCCTAGACAGACGGGCCATTTCCACAATTGAACTCAGCCTGTGAGATATTTTCACCTATTTCTTATTTGTTTCCCGTCAGTAATTGCGCTCTGCAGCGATTGCTCAGGACAGAGGTGCACAAGTTATGCTCGCCCCTCGTGGACGATTCAGATCCAGCAAGGAAACTTTCTACGTTGCCGAGTAGTGACAACAAAGACCACGCAGCCCGTCGCTCACTTTGATGTGTAAAAAATAAGAATCTGGAACTATTTTAAAAGCCGTTTGGTTTTGATGAGAGCAGAGCGAACGTCGCTCATAGCACTGCGGTGTTTACAGCACGCTGAAGGCAAAGAATGACTGTGGGTCCTGCGTAGTTTTTCCCTCTTCGCCCCCTAAATAATGCCTAACTGTGCCTCCGAGCTCAGATGCTCTGCGTTTGGTGGCGCATACTTGTGTGAAAATGAAAACGAGCAAGACGGTGCGCATACGCTTTCTTAATGAGCCGCATCTCCAAAGTGTTCCGACAGTTTCCACAGCTTGTAATCTCTGCCGAACAGCAATGAATTTGCTGCAAAGACACGAGGCAAAGCATGCTCTTCTGACAAAAGGAGCTGAAGAGCGCAGAAAAGCTCCTTTGAAGGGGTTTTATTCATGCGTATGAACATTTATACCATTTGAACATAGTCCATGTTGGGGTTTTGGCCCCTTCTGTGATTGAACTCAACACCTCCAGACTCGGGGACCTAGGCTTCAAAAGACACCTGAAGAGAAAACTTTGGAGCTCTGAACAGCAGTCCTGTCCTTTTTCTCCCCAGTCCAGGCGACGCATTTCAGACGTTGCTCCTGAATGAGCAAAGGCGTAACTGAAGGAATACGGCGGCTGGAGCTCACGTCCTGGGATAATCCTCAGTGTTGTGGCTCTTGAACCGCCGACGCCAGCTGCAGTTCACACTTTGTGATTCTGCTGCAAACCCTTTGCTGCACTTTGCACGACAGCGGCTCTGAGCATTTTTTTCCTACCTCATGTTTTCCTTACACTTAACTTTCTATTAATACGCTTGGGAACGGCACTCTGTGAGGAGCCAGCTTCTTGAACAATGATCTTCTGCGGCTTCCCCATCTGAGTGGAGGTCGTCGATGACTTTTTTTGCTGGACACCTGTCAACTCATCCATCTTCCCCATTAATGTGTAGGCTATGAAATGAAATACTTTTTCAAGGATAAGCCAAAATGTATTGAGATTCATCTTTATACTCCTTGTAAGTGCTAAGTGCAATTGCCTTTTCAATAGTAAATTCAGGTTTTAGGCTCATCTTTAACTGCTCGTGTTCCTCTCCTGCAGACGTGCATAGCAAAGCACGAGTCCAATGGCATCGACATTATCATAGCGCTGATTGTGAACTCCATCAACCCCCTGGGGGAGAATCACCTGGACCTGGTGCTGGACCTCAAGGTGAGAAGCTGGTCTCAGCCCCTGAGGATGACTCTTATATTATGAGCCGCAGTTGTTGGTGTTTAAATGGGTTTGTTCTGTTCCTTAGCAGAGCTATTATTAATGAGATGGAAATGGTTTTGACTTGGGTGAAAGTAGGACAAAGATTGAGCCGTTTGTGCCTGCTTCTCAAATGAAAAAATTAAAAGCTGTGCTTCTGGGACACTTTTTTTTTTTTTTTTTTACGCAGAACGCCGCTTCCAAGCTCCTGCTGGCCATCATGGAGAGCCGCCATGACAGCGAGAACGCAGAGAAGATTCTCTACAAGATGAGGCCCACTGAGCTGGTGGGTGTTTGTGTTCGTCAACACAGATTAAAGATCGTCTCTCCCGCATGACGACCAACAAACTCTTCCAAACTTTGCTTTCTAGGTGGACGTGATGAAGGAAGCCTACGCTCAGGGCTTGGGGGCTGAGGAGGGCATGGAAAGCGCCGGGGATCGGATCAAAGCCAGAGACGTCGGGCACAACATTTACATCCTGGCCCTTCAGGTTATCAATAAAGCCAGAGATTGTTTGTCTGTGACTTTTCCTGTCTCTGTCTGACCCTCCGCTGACCTGGGGGCCGTTTGCTCCAGTGCAATATTAACGATGGAGGACCTTTCCACTAAACCCCTTTGACTCTAAAAATAGGCCTCATGATGTGACGGTGCTGCACGTTAGTGAGAAGCAGTAGGCCAAGTCTAGCAGGTCCTCTATTCTGCCGCGGTTCATCCGAGCTCCAGACAGAGGATTTAATTTTATTAAAGAAACAGGAAGCCATTTACTTTAAATATTCACGCAACTTTTACTTCTGAGGGTTTTTATTCTATTGAAGAAGTGGCACACAGGGTCATTCTACAGAGAATTCATCTTTGCTACACTAATCTGCCAAAAGTTGTTTCCCTAAAAACACCAAGGGTTAAATTATTTAAATTATGTTAGCTTATTGTTATTGTTACCTTTTGTTAAATCCACACAACGTTTGAATATGTTTTATTGTATAATTTACAAACTATCTATTTGTTGTCAATGTTACTATGGGTCTAATCAACTGTATGTAATAATTATGGGAACATATTTATTCTTCTCATTAAGTTAGAATGTGAAAATCAGTAAAAGTATTAGTTGCCACTTTCTCTGTCAAAGTCTCGATTTTTATTTACCGTAATGTAAAGGACGATTTAAACCCAAGTAGCCAAATTATTTCAATAAACGGCACTGCTATTTATTAGGTTTAGTGGAGAAATTAGCCTTTTTTTTAATAGGGTGGGGTTGGTTTGGATAGTTTTTTTTTTTTCTCATACAGAAACCATCTTTTTAAAATGCTAATGTATTAATGTTTTAATCACTCACTTTGCAAAACAGTTTTTTTGTTAAGTGGTTGACCTCTGAATCTAAGGTAAAATAACCCAGTTATGCGTCTGTACCAAGTCTAGTTATGCTTTTAAAAAAAAATCTGTTTTAAAATAATTGAAAACGATTTTTTGCAATAATTAAAAATGTCCAGTTTTTGTGTCTTTATGAAATTCTATTGCAGAGTTTTTTTCAATGCTTCACATATCACCCCAATCTTTTTAGAAAAGAGAATTAAAATATTCCATACGTTATACATGCGTTTCCTTGTATAATGCTGTTTTTTTTTTATTATTATTATTCTTAGCTGGCCAGACACAACAAGATCTTGCAGCAGTGCCTCCGACCGAGTTTGGCACCCGCCCTGGATGAGGTGAAGGACGCCGCGCTGTCGTACTACGCCAAGCACACGGCGCAGATAGAGGTAGACCCCGACTTCATCCCGATCCGACCACAAAGCACTTGAACTCTTTTGAAGCAAATCAGCCTCTCTCTCCTCAGATTGTACGCCATGATCGCAGCATGGAGAAGATCGTGTTTCCGGTGCCGAACATCTGCGAGTACCTCACCGAGGAGGCAAAGACCTGCGTGTTCACCACCACCGAGAGGGACGACCAGGGCAGCAAGGTGAACGACTTCTTCCAGCAGTTCGACAACCTCTACAACGGCATGAGGTGGCAGAAGAAGATCCGCGGTAAGAGCTTTTAAATAGTGACCGTCGCATCCATCATGTCTGAAGGAGCAACCTAAGCTTTGTTTCTGTTCTGCTTTGCACAGAGAATAAGCCTCTCTTCTGGTTCTCGCGACACATGTCTCTTTGGGGGAGCATCTCCTTCTACCTGGCCTGTGTGCTCAACCTCACTGTGGCTACTTTTTACCCATTCGGAGACGATGGAGATGAGGGTAAAACGTTGTTTATTCTTGAGTTGTCACCATAAATCAGTCTGTGATAAAGCCCAGCACACGGAGGTGCCGGTCAGTAGTTTTCCATCCATTAACGGTCGCCAGGAATGTCATAAAATATGTGCTTTTAATGAATCCGTTGACGTTTTAGTGTTTCCAGGGTGGAGTGGTCAGGCGACAAACATCTTCAGTGTTTTTTTTTTTTTTGAAAGGAAGAATTTGGTGCATCAGTTAGATTTATTTCAGATTTTCTGTAATGGAAAGGTCAAGGTTAATATTGTACATGCAGATTCAAACATATACATGCAAACCCCCCTGATATTTGATTAAATGTCAGCATGTTGCAGAGAAAAACCAGATAAAAAGCTCCTGACCTGGATATTTCACTTTTTTTTTTTTTTTAATCAGAAATGTTGAAGCTTGTTTAATTGTTTTGGTTTCATGACACAAAGCTGACTTTTGGGTATAGTGCGTACATTTTCAATCGATGGAGGTGGGTTTCCTCCCAATAGCTTTGGGTTTTCCTGCTTTATTTTTTTTTTTTTTTTTTTTTTTTTTTTTTTTTTTTTTTTTTGAGTGTTTGGGATCATTGCTCATTTAATTTCCCCCTTGGATAAATACAGTATTTTTGAACTTGAATTCTGCTTTCACATCCTATTTAACCAAATTTTAATTATCTGACCCAAACTATAGGGAATATACACCTATTTGAGCACTTATGTATAAACCTGAGATTTAGAGAAAATCCACAAAAACAGCACATTCTGCTTATAAAAGTCATTGAAGTTTTAATTTGTATTAGCACACCACCCTGAAGAAATGAAAAAATAATCAAAACCTTAGATGTGTTATGAGTCATGTTAATGATGAATGATGTGTGCTAACTTTTAGCCAAAACTACAAAGAGAATACCATCTTGTGCTGGCATAAGACATTTGAAATGTCACAGAAACAGCAGTTAGCATATTTAAAGTCAACATTTATTTCTTTTTATTCTTTTTTTTTTTTTGTTTTTCACGGCTGTTCAACAAACTTTATCTGAAGATTTTTTTGTATTCCGTGGAAAAACACCGTTCACACTTTTTACTGAGCAAATTTCTTATGTTAACACAATTTAACTTGGAGACGGTGGCTCAGCCCAGTGTATGGAGTAAAAACCCGCCAGAAATGAGACAATAAATAGCTCTGCATACTTTATGTGAATTACAGCACCAACTCCTTTAACTTCCTGCATTTAAATGCTTTGAGTCCAGTCATGCATCGTTATAAGCCAAAAGAGTTGGTTTCATTCAGCTCTGCATTGTTGGTGGAGAAAAAAAAAGTATTCCCTACTTTTGAGTTTTAACACCGAAATAAATAATAACCAGTAGTGGTTCTGGTGCTACCTTCTGATGCAGAACAATTTGGACTTTATTGGCCGAGGGCTTGGTGTTGCATTGTCTCTGCTCATCTTCATCCTGAAATGTAATTAATATTAAAATAATTCATTATGAATCATTGTTAATGAATTCATATTAGAGAAAACGGCCGTATGAAAGGCCATTGTTTGTAAATTTACAATAAATGTCTTTGCAGGATATAACCAGTTCACACCCAGTGTCTCTAAGCTTTGCTTCCAATGAGTCGCTTCCTTGTAATCTGGTCCTGATCAAAAACTTTCAAGATTTGCTTGAGATTTGCTTTTCTTTTAGTTATAGTTTGTGGTGCCGACGGTCCTTTTATTCTCATTGTTTAGACAACAAACCTGGAAGCAGGTCATGTCCATGGCTCTTGAAAATGAAGTGATCTCTTTTTACTAAGAGCTTTAGAAAGCCTAGAGAACGACGGATCTAGACTCCCTTAAAGGATTAGATTAAGGCCTGGCTCTTTGAACTATAATAAACCATGAGATGACTCAACACTTACACCTGATTACCTTTTCAAACAGCGGCCCCTGCCCCATTTCTGCAAACGTTCTCAGTGCATCGACAAAATATCCACATTTGCCTTAAACGGGTACTGTGTAGTTGATCAAACAAGGTTATTTCTTTAGAGTCGTTGTTCTCAGTTCCGCTTTGACGCTTTGCAGTTTCCTAGAGAACCCTGAGCCTCATTGGTTTGTTTACCCTGTAATCTGCTGAAGAGACGGTTGTTTTGAGCAGTAATTTCCCCCTGGACTGTTGTTTGACACGTTTAAGTGTTGCCTTCACCGCGGTGTGCCAAGTTAAGCTCTGAGCTCGGCTGAATAATTTATCTGCGAGCCGCCACGCCTCGGAGCACGTTGATCCTTTTGTTTTATTTATTTATTCATCAAATATTTTTTTTCTTTTTATCCAGGCACCTTGTCCCCGTTCTGGAATATCTTACTCTGGGTGGCACTGGGGGTCTCCACCTTCCTTCTTCCTGTCCTGCCCAAGCAGTGGGGCATCGTGTCCTTCCTCGTCTCTCTGATTCTCCGAGCCATTTACACTATGGGCCTCAAGCCAGCTCTGTTTTTGCTGGGCTCTTTCAATGTAAGTAGAGGATGCTATGACCCGGGCTTTGTTGGGGTGGGGATCCGCCATGTGCCCTCTTACGTTACATTTTTATTTTATTTTTTTTACAGCTTTTCAACAAGTTAGTGTTCCTTGTAAGTTTTGTGGGCAACCAGGGAACATTTGTTCGAGGCTACAAAGCAGTTGTGATGGACTTGGTCTTTGTCTGCCATTTGAGTTACGCCTTCATCTGTGTCCTGGGCCTCTTCGTTCACGAGTTCTTCTACAGCATTTTGGTAAGAACTTCACATTTGTCTAGATTTCAATGACCGTTAGGGTTCCTACTGATGTGGATTTTCTTTTTCAGCTGATCGACCTGGTGTTCAGAGAGGAGACGCTGCTGAACGTCATAAAAAGCGTGACGAGGAATGGCCGCTCCATTATCTTGACGGCGATTCTTGCCCTATTCCTCGTCTACTTTTTCTCCATCATCGGCTTCATGTTCTTCAAGAACGACTTCCGGATGGAGGTGGACCCCTTGCTCGGTGAGACTTTTTAGGGGCACGCCCTAATAGTTTAAAAGCTGAAAATAGATGAAATGGCCCTTCTTTATCTTATGTCTGCCATTAATTAAAGTGAATCTGCTAGACCTAAAATAAAGCTTATCTGTCTTAGTTAAATTTTGCTGACATTGGCATCATTTGTATATTTTTCTAAAAAAACATTTGCAAACAGGTTGCATAAGAAGAATACTATTGTGCAAAGATTTATTTTTTATTTTTTTATTTACTCTGAGTATTTCTATGGAGTAGGACTGCAAAACATTTTCCTCCAATAAAAAAACACCAGAGCCTGGCCAAAATTCTTCTAAAACCTTGTTCTTGGATGAGTTATGGTCTAATAAAACCAAACCCAAATATGTTGACCAAGAGACTAAAAGGTGTTTTTATTTTTTGTGTGCACATAATCCCCTCTCTATTCTGAAACATGGTGGCAGCAGATTGATGCTGCAGGGTTACTACCAGTGTTTTATAAAAGGGGATGACATTGGGGATCGTTTGAAATTTGGCCCCAAATCTTTAAATGTCAGCTTGGAAGTTTTAAATAAAGGATTTTATATTTCAGTTTGATAATGACCCAATGCATACATCCAAATTAGCTAACAAGTGGCTTCGCCAGCACGAGAACTAAAGCTTTAGGGTGGCGTGGCGAGAGTCCAGAATTAAACCAATCAGAAATACTTTGCTCTCGCCTAACGAGGGCTCGGTAAAAGAGAAATTCTCCGAATCTCGTAGGTTTGGAGAATCTTTGCCAGCTGGAGTTGGTAAATTACCCAAGTCAAGATATAACATGCTAATGGATTCTACCAAATAAGACTTGATGCCTTATCTAAATCAAAACTGGTTTTGACAAGGTGTTAATTTAATGATATACACACTTATGCAACCAGGTTATTGGTTCTACAACTTATTTTATGTTTTTTTTTTTCATATGATGGTTGAGAAATTAACAAAATCCCAACACCTTGTACCGTAATATTAATTTAGTTTTAATGTACTTTTAGCCTCAAACTGAATTATTTCCCCATGCATTTTTTTTCTAATTCCAGTGGTAATTTTTCTACGCGTGGTTCTGTTTAGAGCCATCATCTTTTCTCATGTACAATTCCTCAAACCAGCGCTGCACGTTTGTGCTTTCATAAACACATAAACTGCACAGAATGCGTACAGTAGGCTGTATATAGATCCAGCGCCGCATGTTGTGATAAAAGCGGGGAGATTGTGTGGGTGTGTTAACGAGCTGACGAACGAACAGGAAGACAGCCTGCGCGCACATGTGCACCTGTTGCATAACCTGGTGGCCGTGCCATCCTGTGTTTAGCTGAACAGAGGAGAGCAGACACAGCAGAGCGGGGCTGGCTTATGTAACTCGCTGGGCTCACGTCTGTCTGTCTGTCTGTCTGTCTGTCTGTCTGTCTGTCTGTTAGTTAGCTGAGGGCTGAGTTGAGGAACAGCCAGAGCTTCAGGAAAGCTGAGGAGCACTCCATCCACACTGCAGCTGTGAAGCTCTGCCTCTTAAACTTACTGTCCAACTTTCTCTTCTTCCTCCCCTGACTCTTATCTCTTGTTTTTTCTGTCGAGGAAAAATAGCGAAAGGTTCACAGAGCAGACGCCCTGGCTGGGGTCGATGGTTCTCTGTCAGTCAGTCCGCCTGACCTGACTGCCTCTCAGCGGCACTCCTCTCTGGATTCCTGATCAGGGCTTTGCGCACGTAAAAAAAAAAAAAAAAAAAAGATTTGTTCAGGTTTTGTTTTTGTAGCAGCTCTTCGCTCGCCCACCTAACAGCTGCTGCCTCAGTTTACATAATGTCTCGCTACATCTCTTCTTCCTGCTTTTAATGACTAGAATAAACTGTGCGGTGTTTTGAGGAAACTTCTCCAGACAGTTTTTTTTAATTGAACAGCAGAGTGTAACACTAGTTCACGTTTTGTTTTCAGGGAGACCAGAACTGCTGTGCGACGACGAGTCCGCAGGTTCGTCTGCGAAAGACAGCTGCCCTGCGTCGTCGGCTTCCAAATCCCTTCCCGGTAAAGATTTACTGTCAGATCACTGCTTTTTACTTTTTTTAGTATGTTTTTCATCGCGCCCATTAGGAGAGTCACAGTCGAGCCGTTTTAGTGGCTCGTAGGTTGACATTTCCAGCCGTAGAAAGGTTATTCGCACAAGCGCGCAGTGGCACGCTCACAGACCCCGCACCAAAGCGTGCACACAGAGAAACCTGATGAGGCAGCGGGGGTGACTCACACTTCTTGGATCCGCGGATCACCTGCGCTGCGGGGGCACGCACGTGATCGCATCCACATCCTTCCCCATGCTGTGCGCGGCTTCACCCATTTCCAGCGTCTTTGTGCGTTTCACACCTCGTAAAAATAGCTCGCTTCGTTTCCTCGTCACTCATTAGTGACAGCTGGGCGGAAGGGGTTTTAGATAAGGTCATGGTGAGTGAATAGTGGCCTTGTTTTAAACTCTAGCAGTTAATAAAGTAAGGTATAGAATTTTTTTTATCGATAATTTGCAGAATTAATTATGAGGAGAAGTGGCTACAGGGCTGTGCTAAAATATTTATACCTCCTTTAACCTTCTCAAATTTTTTCACTTTACGGCCATGAAATGTCAGCGTGTTTCACTGGGATTTAACGTAACAGACCAGAGCAATGTTGTGCGTAGTTGTGAGATGGCAGAAAGTAATTCACAGTTTAAAAGATAATTTACCAAAAACGTATCTAAACCATTCCATTGTAGCTCTGTGCAGACCTTTAGAGTTGTTGGCCGGCTGGAAGTGGCTTTTTGGCAGCTTTTAACTGTTTTCTTTCTGGATCGCCCTGTGTTCCATCCATCCATCCATCCATCCATCCATCCATCCATCCATCCATCCATCCATCCATCCATCCATCCATCCATCCATCCAACCATCCAACCATCCAACCAACCAACCAACCAACCAACCAACCAAAGATTTTGTGCCACTGTTGGCTCCACTTCAGAAAGGAGGGAGTCATACAGCAGCAAAGGACTCAACATCAGGACTCAAACTCCAGACGGCTCCATTCAGCACCAGTGTTGTCTGCATGTAGAGCTCCTGCTCCAGTCCAAACGGCATGTGTCGTCCCAGCTCCATCCTTCTTTTAATCAACTCTTACTAACTTTTCTGTCCCTTAAGGAAAAAGTATCCCTGGGGTTCCCCCAGAAAATGTTGTTGTCCTGGCGTCGAGCTAATAACAGCTAGCGCATTAGCTAGCTGTTATTAGCTCCCAGGCGGGAACTTTAACGTCGCTCTTAGACATCGAGGCATTTCAAATAGACAAACGACGCTTGGCCTGGCAGCCCGCCAGGCTTATAATACGCTGGGGGGAAACCCTGGTGTCCCCATAGCATGATGCTGCCACCACCATGTTTCTCTCTGGGGATTGTGTGTTCAGTGAGATGTGCAATGTTACCTTCCTGCCTCAAAAAATTCTGTGTGTTGAACGGTTCAACTACTCCTGTCCTCTACATTACTGTGCTCGTATTGACAAAGACTTCCAAGACTAAAAGTAATCCCTAGTGACGTCGTTTTAGGAAAAATCTCAGAACTTCCTGAATTCTAAGATTTTTCTTAGAATTTTATGTCGGTAGGATAAAAGTTATTCACAAAGCATCTTAGGCATTAAGAGAGCTCCTACAGTGAAAAAATGTCAGGATAAGTGAGGAGGACTTTTAGCAAGCCTAAGAGTCTTTAGCAGGGAAGATGGTGGAAACAGAGAGAGCTGTCTGGCTGATCCACCACCTAAACAGTGGAGGAAATGAGCACATAAACTTTATCAATTATACAATTATTAATATGTAGATAAGATCAACTTTATCATACAAAGAGGGAGAAATTAATTAGTTCCACCGCTCTGAAGGGTTAAAGGAGCTGCTAACGTAATTTTACTGAGGATAAATAAATAATAGGAAAATTTTGAATAATCATGAATACTGGAGAAATGTGTAAAAAATATAGTACAGGGGAATTTTTTTATAATCTACAGAAATGCTCTCAATAAACATTTTAGAAGAAATGGAAAAATAAAATTGTATTCATAAAAACACTTTCTAGACCAGATAAGAGGTGAGAAAGTATCTTCTGTATTACATGATGATGTCAGTAGCTTAAATGGTCCAGAGGTTTGCTTGAGTGATGTCATCTCCTCTCTGGCTTTTGATTGGTGCACAGAGTGCTTCTCACTTTTCAGGCTGCTGCGTAAAAGCACCAAGACGCGCAGAGAAAAAGACGCATTGATCTGCTGCTTTGTGCTTCAAAGTCGGCCTATTTGCGCCGTGATCCAGGGACGGATTTACCTTTCAGCGCTCCTCTATTCTCCTCCCAGAGCTGTGTGGACAGAGGAACTGCTCCTCTCGTTTTTTTTCACCTTTTTTTTTTACATTTTATGTTGATTGTTTTGCCAAATACAACAACTTTATACAAACATGCAATCATAGTAAAATACTGGCAGCTGAATACACATTAATAACAAACGAAGTAGTAAAATTATTGCTGAGTAAACATAAGTAAATCAAAATGATGAGGAGGATGTAAGTAAGGTACATTGAAACATTGTGATGCTGTGTGACGATTATTTAACTTTGCTAATGTTTCATCATCATGTCAGACATTTCTTAATCAAGTCTAATGGGTTAATTTCTCTCCATTTATTCGTAGGAGCGCATTTGGGTTGTTTTTTTGTTTGTTTCTTGTATCAACCAATCACAGCTCTTAAAAGACAGCGTCCCAACTAGCAACGGGGCCAATCTTTCGTCTCGTTACTCAGTCGGTTTCAGCAGCTGAATCACTCTTAAGCTAAGACTCTTAGGTAGGAAGATAGGAGCGCTCTGAGAGGACTCTGAGACTCTTTTTACATTTGGGCCCAGGTTTTTGGAGTGCACAACTACTAAAGTCAATATGTCAACAGATTCTCCCAACTTATTTGTGGATCTCTGCAGCTCCTCCAGAGTTACCATTGGCCACCTGGCTCCTCCTCTGGTTAATGACCTTCTCACCAGGCCATGATGCTCTTTGTTATTTAACGTTCTCCAACTACCTCAGAGGCCTCCACAGGCTAAATGTATTTATATCAGAAGTGAATTACACATAGATTGAGTAGTAATGTATTGGGTAAGTTGTGAAAAAAGTCGTTTTCACTCAGAAGAATCGAAGTTTAAGGGCCTATATACAAATGCATGCTACACTCTTCAGATTTTTACTTTTTTTGTATTTAAACCATGTATCTTATAAAATTCCAGTAAAATACGATGAATCTGACGGTTGTTGAAAACTGTGAAAAAATAAATTGAGGCGAAGATGGTTTATGTCCTGCTTTATTCCTCTATAAGTTTTATTTCTCACTGTTTGTATTGGCTGTGTTTTTGTTCTAGATAACGACGATGGAGTGGAGCGTGTGTGTGATACTCTGCGCATGTGCATAATCACGGTGTTGAACCAAGGGTTACGCAACGGCGGCGGTGTGGGAGACATCCTGAGGAGACCATCCAAAGAGGTCAGACCATCTTTTAAAAAAAAAAAATTGTTGTTATGTAAAAAAAAATTCTAAAGTTGAGTGTTTCTGTTTGGTAAACTGATGAATTGCCTCCATATTTTATACCCAACCCTCCAGGAGCCTCTCTTTGCGGCCCGAGTCATTTATGACCTTCTCTTCTTCTTCATCGTCATCATTATCGTCCTTAATCTGATCTTCGGTGTGATCATCGACACGTTTGCCGACCTGAGGAGTGAGAAGCAGAGGAAGGAGGAGATTCTGAAAACCTCCTGCTTCATCTGCGGTGAGTGCTGCAAAGTCTGCCGTGTAGAAAATGGGATATCTCAGGAGAACGCTTCCTGATGTGCTGGTGATGCCTCTGCAGGGTTGGAAAGGGACAAATTTGACAACAAGACCGTGTCGTTTGAGGAGCACATCAAATCCGAGCACAACATGTGGCACTACCTCTACTTCCTGGTGCTGGTGAGGGTGAAGGACCCGACAGAGTACACCGGCCCCGAGAGCTACGTGGCCCAGATGATTGCAGTGAGTCTATCTATGCGCACACTGTTTATAACTCTGGTTCTTTTAATGCTGCCTCGTTCGCTGTGAAAGCTCCATCTTAGACACATGAAGCAATAAACAGTAATTATTCAGCGGTTAGACACTGCTGCTTGTCTGCAAACAAGTCCATTGCTGTCTTTATCGTTCCGGAGAAAAATCCTTTCAGTCTCTGATCTCCATTTTGCCGCTGAGCTGTACCAGATTTAGGAGCATATGAGAATACAGATTTCTGACTTTTACAGTCGGAAAGTTGCACCACTTTTCCTGAGTCGGACCGTTTGCAGATTCTGCTACACAACCCAGCTGATGAGTATTGGGAAAACAAGTCTGAGCCCCCAGGCCAGTGCCAGGCATCCCAATTTATTTTCCTTCACTCTTACTGCTGGAGGGAGACGGATCTCTGTGCCCAGGTACTCTTCACTGAGCCGAGCTCCTAACCTGCTGGGACACGGTGCAGTTAAATGGTAATTAAACCTGCTCCAGCGCTATTATCATCAGCGCAATAAGTAACTGCACTGACACGCGGACAACAAGCTGAAGGTTGTAGGGGCAGCGAGCGAGTTTTCTCCTAATGGAGTCAAATAAAGCCTAGCTGCATAATGGAACGTTTTTGTGATTTACCATTCGTCTGTGATTGGCATAAGAACAGTGGTATTATAAGGAACAATTAGCTTTACAAACAAGTAACAGACATTGGATTAATATGCATCAGCGGGTCTCCCAACAGGTCTGTTCCTAGGGTATTTTAGTGGGGGAGGGGGCAATCATGAGTCAGGAATTTAAATTAACACCTTCTAACTGGATGCAAAGAGAAAAACACACATGGGAGAGTAAAATATGACACTTGTTATTTTTCCTTTTACTGTTCATATTTATCAAACATTATCCCTTACGTTAGATCTTCAGAAACACCTGAGGTTTTAAATTTACAGTTTGAAGTCTTTTTTTTTTCTATATCCTTTGTTAGGGACATGTACAACTAAAAAGGCCTATTATCTTGGTCGTAATATTCAGAAACAGACGAGACAGCCATCTGTTCTGGTCAGGGAATCTGTTTGGTTTACTAGATTGAATTTATTTTTTTTCATATCTTCTAAAAGAGGGATGCCGTTATATTTCATTATGCTACACTAGCTAGGTTTACATGCACACAACTTCACGATTGGATTCAAATGTATTCGGATTAAATAATCAGATTGTACCGTTTATATGGGCACACAAACAATGAATCCGATCATAATGTGCGTTTATATGCACCTGGCTTTACTCAGAATAAAACCACTGTGACATGCACAGTTATCAAATTCACCTAAAAATACACAAAACTACTTTCCTTTTTTGTTAAATAACAAAAATGGTAAACAAAGCAGTATTATATGTCTTTGATTGTCTTCCAAGCGCCCAGGCTGGACTTGCACGATGTTTTAATTATGGTTGAAACGTTACTGAGTAAGCAACAATTTTGAGCTCTTTTATTTTTTTTAACATAAAGGTTGTATCGGGAGCGCCGACAATTTTGATTCCCGACGTATTTCCGCCATTGGTCACATTTGCGCGTTTGGGTCAGTTTGCCGCGGTCCGAATAACTTGAGCCCGACAGGCGTTTATATGCACATTGATCCGATTAGCGATCGGCATAAACCGCTCATTCAGAAAACAATTTAATTTCAATTGGCTTAATCCAATCAAAATATTGCAATTGGCGTGTTTACATCCCGCATTTTTATTCCAATCGACTCTTTATTCCGATTACTTTTGTCCATGTAAACAGCTATTTACCATTTGTGACAAAAAAATAAAATAAAATGTAAAACAATGAACTTCAAAACACAAATATTTGGGCAACATTTAGGTTACGTTTCGTAGTTTCGTAATTTCTACTCTAGTTCTGACGGGATTGTTACTCTGATCTGCTCCGGCTCGTCTTCCTTTTTAAAACTTTCACAAGAATAGCCTGTTTTTAAAATAGTCCGACGTTACATGCACATAATTAGTCTGTTTTACCAACACCACGATAATGTTGCTGTCAAAAGATTATATGGAAAACAGTCTGTCAAACCACTTAAAAGAGCAATAATCAGAATTTCATTATTTTAGATAGAAAGAGCTAAAAAAAAATTGTTTTTGTTGGTGTTACGGTCTTGTGAGAGTTGTGTTGCTATGTTGATTTGGTTCAACGTAATGCTACAAATGTGACATGTAGGTTAATTGTTGGAGTTTGACCAGCAAAGGGCCAGGCGTTACGGTTTATGTGTAGCCCAGCTAACACAGTTAGCATTGTTCAGTGTAGCTCAGTGGGCTTGTGAGCTGCCCACCATGATCCTTGTTTATATTCAGAGCATAAATCTGTCTACAGTTAGTTTCCCCAAAGCAACATTTAATGTGGCCTTTAAAAGCCACTTCCCGCTAATGCTGCATGCTTTGTGGATTAAAGAAAACTAAAATACTAATACACAGTGAGACTGCAGCTGCAGTGATTTGGCTCAGACACTTGGATAAAAAAAACTCAGTCACGACTGAAGCTAATTACAGCAAGAGAACGCATAAAAAGGACATAATAAACACATAATTGGAGAGTGATCATTGATTTGAGATCTGAGGACATCAGCAAACCTTTTTTACTGATAGATGTGTGAAAAGTAAAATAAAACCACACAGTTAAAGAAAGCTTGTTATATGTATATAAACTTTGCTCTCAAATGACACTGCAGTCACCTTGACGTCAGCAGAAACTGTATTTTGTCCTCGTTCCTCAGTTTTGGGCTATCTCCTCCCCTTAAACCCAAAATCTCGGATTACTTTTTCCACTTTAAAAAACAAAAAGGCCCACCGTGATTTATGCTTGATAAATTTAAAGGTTTTGGGTTTTATGGCTCTAAAGTATATTTGGCCTTTAACTTTTTTTTTTTCTTCCAACTTGAGGTAAATCTAAATCAAGGCTTGGAGCCTGTCCCTTTCAGGAAAAAAAAAACCCTCCAAGCAAAACCACTAACAAAGCTATTGGGACCTGAAAGGAGAACAAAGACAACTGGAAAGCGCCACACAGATTAAAATCATGTGCTTCTGCTGGGTTGATCCTGTATTTGACTGACCTGTAATAACTTTTAATTAGCAGTTACTGAAATGTATTCCTTTTTTTTTTTTTTTTTTTTTTTTAGTGATCTGAGATTACTTGTGTTGCAATCTAGCACTCTACGTTGGGGGGGGGTTGTCAGGCGCTTTTGAGGACGACGGCTTGTGACCAAACATATGGTTGCAAACACGGGATTAGTTAAAGAAACTGATTTGATTTAAAAGAAAATGTGTGAAACAACAGCCCTCGTCTGCCTGTGATGTCCTGAAGTAGCTGCTGTTGTTGGCCGTCCCATTTGAAACAAAAACTAAACGAAGGGATAAGGTCATTTGAAGGCTCCACAAGAAATGAGAACTATCTGAAATGTGTGGTAAATCACATGACCAATAATCAAACCTTGTATTGAAATGCCATCAAACAAAACAAATTTCAGCTCAAAGCACTTTACTAATAGGTTTAATGCTTGTGCAGTATTGAATGGAATCCAATGAAGTCCAAATTCAATTCAAGTCATTCCAACGTCGTATTTAGATCCAATTACTTGTTGTGTAATTTGATCTTTATTATAGTACAAAAGTTGGTAAAAAAGTTTGTTAAGGCAGCCCAGTAGACTGCATCGAGCTGTTGACTGTGCCGCAGTCCTGAGCTGCCACCATCTAAAGACGTGTAAGCAACTACAGCACTGGCACAGGGAGTGAAAACAAACGCATCATCAGAGATCTGAAAAACAGTCGGTTTAAGCTGATTAGGTGCAAAAATAAATATTGCAATTATAAGAAATGAGCTAAGTTTGTAATTCAGAGTGATTACAGTCTCCAATTAAAAAAAAAGACTTGTGCCCCAAGACAAGGACGCAGGGAGCAGAATGAAATCACTAACAGTTCGATGACTGATTGGAGGGATGATCGCAGTGTGATGCAACAGTTGTTTTGTTTTTATGTCCACCAAGGAATTAAAGTCCTGTCACTTCATCCCTGCGCCAGTGAACTTTTCTATGAGCCTCTGTGCCCCCCCCACCCCCACCCAAGCCTGCAGCTGCTGAAGTTGCCCAACAGATCATGTAAAACATGTTGTTCTCCAATGATATCAGAAAAAAACAGTTAAAACTCAGGAATTTAGTTGCTAACAAAAGTAGTCATGCCCCCTTCAACTTTTTTAAAACTCGATTTTACTCTTCTTTTTTTGGGGGGGAGGGAGTATTTTAATTAATAGACCAGCACAAAATAGCACGTAATTGTTACAAGGAAGGATGCACCGTTTCTCAAATCTTTTACTAATAAAACTCAGAAGAGTGTTGTGTGCCTTTTGTGCTCTGCGCTTTGTACTTTGATACCCCTAATTAAAGTTTGGTGCAACCAGTTGCTTTCAGAACTCACTTAATTACTACCTCTGTGAAGGCCTTTGAGGTTAGCAGAGAACATTAGTGAACAAATGGCATGTGTAGTTTTCCTTCTACATAGCAATTAGGTAGTAGCTTGTCTGTCGCATTAAATACACAGGAGTTTGGAGTTTTAACGTGACACAATGTGATAAAGTTCCGGTTGCATGAAAACATTGGCAAGGAGTTGTAGTTGAACTCTTCTTGCAACAGAAAATATGCCATCTTGAAATAAAAAAGCTCATCCACTTTGGTGGAGGCTGTCCTCTTTTTTTGTCACGGCTTTTCTTTAATTCATTGCAATCCGACTTTGCATTAAAAGTGATAATGGAGAATTTCCCAGTAGCATGTCAGCACATGGTCAGCAGCACTCTCACTGAATTGCTGTTAGTCTACCTAGTGACAAGACGGTGACTGCTGATAGGACGAACTCTGGCTGCTTTCAAATGAAATTGGATTTTCCAAAACGTGGAGTGGTTGGATTCAGTCGGTTCATTTCAGTGTTAAATAACACAAATAAGGCATAAATATGTGCTTTTTTTTAGTTGGGGTGTAATTTTTTTTTAAAGCTTTTACCAAGGCAGAAGTGTCAGATATAAAAATGCTATAGGTTGCCTCTAGGTTGCGCCCCTAGATGAAAAGTCTTAAGTATCACTAAAAGCAGCAACTGGCATATATTGGAGAAAATATTTTCCTTATCCAACACCCATCAGGAAAACCTCTGACGTGTCCATGATGCTGGTCCCTGGAGCAGCCTCCATGGCTTCTTTCCTCTTTCTTTCCTCTTAGCTCAGTCTAGAAAAAGACTTGTAAGCTGGAAAACTTTGCAGCTTCATCCAAAACCTTGATCGCATTGCTGTGTGCTGCAGACTGAGAAGTTTCTCGTCTTTTGACTCGCACAAGTAGCTATGAGCACATTTTAGCATTTTATTCTGGCTGCACACTCCGTTTAAAATCAATTTATTGGTTTTCAAAGCCCTACTTGATATTGCTCCGTCCTAGCTGCTCCGAGCCACTTCACCCTTCCACACCCTCCCGTTCTCCTAGGTCAGCTGACCAGCGGCTCCTCAGTGCGCCAAGGACTAAGCGTAGGCTTGGGGGGGACCTTGCCTTTTTAGTTGCTGCTCCTAAGATGCGGCACGACTTACCACTCCAAATTACACAGGCCTCTTCTCTCTCTGTTCTTAAATCAAGTCTCGAAACTCATCCCTTTGCTGTTGCCTTTGGAACCACGTAGGATTTTGAGATGAAGCTGGAGAAAAAAAAAAAAGAGAAACTTTTCTGAGCTGAAACCCAATGACCTAAAACACACCCATACACACGCACGCACAGAGGAGCACACACTCCTGACTCAGGATGATCGCATCTGCTCGGCAGCATAAAGCGATGCGGTGCCAGAGCAGGAGAGCCGGCCCATGCTACTCCGAGTGTCTGCTCTGTCTGTGTGTTTAGGGTTTGAATCGGTGAGTCAGTGAGTGTGCGGGTGTTTGTGTAAAATCATGACAGCGGCTACAGGCCCTGCACGTACTGCAGCAGCAGTCACAACGCCGTTACATAACCCATCTCAAGTGGCCCGCTAATAGCTCAGCCCTGCAGAGCACGTGCTCTCCTGTCCCTTTCTCTTTCATCCTCAGTCTTTCCTCCTTTCTCACACACACCCATATATATATATATATATATATATATATATATATATATATATATATATATATATATATATATATATATATATATATATATATATATATATATATATATATATATGCACTCTTCATTAAATTCTCAGTTACTGTGCAATACACAGTAAACAACTTAGCTGAAGCAAAAGCAGTAACAGAAGCAGATGAGTGCCAAATATTTTTAAAGTTAAATTAAGGAGGAGGTGATATTTTTGCTAATGGGCTATGGTGCAGCGCTAACGTTGGTGTGCGTGTTAAACTTTTCTACATTTTCTGATGCACTTTAGGCAGCGTGTCATTTCACCTCCAAACACTGATCAGCATCTATGTTCCAGTGGATCCAACTGCCTGATTGTATTTATTTTTTTTAGACTAAATCCCCGACTAAATGTGGGCAGACAAGTGGAGTAAATGAAACATGAACCTCAGTCACTCTAAAAGTCAAGCCTTTAAAAGCCGTATAGTGTTAGCAGTAGTGATATGTGTTTTTGTGTTTTTTATCTCCTACTGCCAGCTGTAAAATTCCTTCTTGGCAATAATAGCTGAACCTTGAACTTTAAACCTTCTAATATTTGAAGACAGGGGGAAGCTAAGTTTAGTAATAATGCGCAAATAAAAAAGATGTTTCTGGAAAGGGTGTAAGTGAAATGTCATAATTTATTCATAAATGACTTGCTATATAGTATTGAAGACCAAATGAATGCATTTATGAGACAGCAACCCCAGTCTTGCATAAGTACACAAGAATCAAATTCAATAAGTGTGTTTCCTTTTTTATTATTCTTGTAAATAGTCTTTGCTTCCACTTGCATTTCACCTTGTTGCAGGGACACATGAATTTCCCCACTGTGGGACAATAAAAGATCATTTCTATTCTTTTATATTCTATTTAGGCATCTAAGTAAATCAATATTTTCTCTGTATTTTATCAGGTTATAAATATTCCTATGTTGAATAAAAGTATTCCAGCAGGTTGGCAACATTTACAAATCCTTTTTCTAGTAAGTCTTTATTTGCTGGAGCTCCTTCAGTATCATCGTGCAGAGATCTTTCCCCAGTTATTACCAAAATATTCAACATGACCTTCACCGCTGTTGTTTGCACAAAACACAGAAGTGCCTGTCTTGTAAGTTTTTCTTAGAAGTCTAAAATATCCCCAAAAAGGCTACTGCTGACCAGGCACAGCTGATATCTGTGAATCTTATTAACAGCCTCAGCTATTGAAGAACTGCTTTGTGTAGCAACACTGGATCTGTCCAAACTCTTGTAAAAAGTACCAGTTTAGGTAAAGCACCCTGCAGAACTCCATAGTTGACTCTGTTGTTATGCATTTATATAAAGAACAATGTGTAAAAGATTAGCCTACATCAACTGTTTCAGCTTGATTTATCCCCAGAACATGTTCAAGAATATCTAAAATAACATTGCCATTGATTCTATCAAGAGAAGCAATAACTGTAACGATCACTATCATCTTGTATCAAGATGAAGATTTATTAACAAAAGGTTTGTTTATGTCACCCTGAAGCCTGCAGTAAAGAACCTGTTTTTAAAGACAAACGCAGTGGTGTGAAAACATTTTCCTAATTTCACCTTTTTCAGGTTTGTCACACTTAAGTGCTTCAGAACATCAAACAAATCTAAATATTAGTCAGAAACACCACAAGGAAACACAAAATGCAATACATTTTATTATTGGGGGAAATAAAATCTAAACCTGCAGGCTCGTTAACCCCCCCCCCCACCCCCCCCATCCAACTACTCACCATCCCGTATTACAAAATGGAGTGATGTTAGAATGTAAAAAAATAACAGTTAATAGGACAGTACCATTTGCCAGTGATTTTCAAAAAAAAAATAAAGCAGAATGAGCAAAGTAATTGTTTGGAAAGTGATGCTCATGTGTGTGTTTAGTGTGCCGTCACTGATCGCTTTAAAGCCTGACTGTACAGCAATCTCTGAAAGACTGTAAAGTCCAGTGATGAGCAGCGAGACATCGGTTTAATAAGTCAGATTCTGCACAGTCACACTTTGACTGTATTTCCTGAATTAAGTGATGATTCCTGAACTAGTGGCAGAGAACTCGTACAAAAAGAATATTCTTCATCTTTGAAATTGAAATCCATCAGTAATGGGTAATTTTAAGTTGAGCATAAGATAGCCCTCGGCTCCGTGGATGTTTTCGACTTCACAGAGCCGCCATTGTCTTTTGGAAATTGTAAGAAATAAAACTGTTCTTGTTTTTTTTGTGGCCCTTGATGCCTGAGGCCCCAATTAGCCGAATCATTTTAGGACAAGCTCTTTTGGAAAGGCTCTGTTCATACTGTGCAGCCAAGAGTATAAACAACAGGCAAGAAGAAAGTTAATAAGATGAAGAACCTGTTGTTCCTCAGGAATCTGGCTGATTGTTGTGCTTCTCTTTATTGTAAACAAAAACTGTGGGGAAAAAAAAATCTAGGATTTAGAGGAAAGCATTGAGAGAAAAATTAATACAACTGGCCGTATGAAGAAATGTAAGAAGCAATACATACAACGCTGCGAAATTTCACCTAGCTAGCGACAGCGCGTCATCAAAAAGGAGGCACGGCTATTTCTTCCTCTTGTCTGGTCAGCTCACCTCAGCAGACCTCGGTTTTACCGATCGAGTCACGGTGCTTTATGTAATGTGGAAAGCCGAACAACGCCGCCAACCTCGCCGGGTTCAACAGATCCTTCA
The DNA here is from genome assembly GCF_011125445.2 of Fundulus heteroclitus. Taxonomy (NCBI): domain Eukaryota; kingdom Metazoa; phylum Chordata; class Actinopteri; order Cyprinodontiformes; family Fundulidae; genus Fundulus; species Fundulus heteroclitus. The sequence continues at coordinate 22,665,675 of NC_046362.1, forward strand.
GAGATGCTCCCGGTTTTGGCGAGTACCACCACCTGCTCCAGGAGCTTCGTCTGGATGGCGGTCGCTTCCAGCGGTACCTCCGTCTGTTCAGGACCCATGAGGACCTGCTGCCTAGCATCAGGGGACGGACTCGAACTACAGGCACTCTATTCCCGCTGCAGATCGTCTGTTCATCTGTCTTCGGTTAGTAAATCAACCAGTGCTCAATAGAAATATACCCTACTGTCTAAATATTTAACATAAAAAATATTCCACCGCGCTGTTTGCAGTTTCGCTTCGTTCTATTCGCCCAATTTGCTCTTTTTACATCGCCGACCGTTAATTAGCTCCTGATCGTGCCTTTACTTAGGGGTAACATGTTAACCACTCACTCATTTCGCCTTGCCTTCCGCGTGAACGCACCTTAACACATTTCTTGTCTGTCTTGTCGCAAAATGCCGTTTTCAAGGAAATATTTTATCATGGGGAAAAAGCTATCATCCAAGAAAGCCTGAAACTATGTGAAAGTATAACAACCGGCATTTGTAAAACCACTAATTTTGGGAGGATGAGTTCAGTTTCACTGCCCACATCCAGCTCTGATTACTTCCTGACTTGTAAAAACGAGAAATCGTTTGAATTTAGCAGCATGGTCTGACAGCTTCAAAAAGGCTAATGGATTTTGAAAAAAAAAAAGCACCACACCACGCTTTCATCCAAATAACTTAAGAACAGGTTAGAAATATATATTAGTTGCCAGAGGGTTAGAAAGCCATTTCTGAGGCTCCAGAGAACCTCGAGGAGAATAATGGAACAATGGGTAACCAACATAACTCCAAGAACTCAACAGCAACTCAACTATGAGGTCACAGAGAAAAAACAGAACAGCCAAGAACCTGCAGGCCTCCCTCGCCTAAGTTAAGGTGAGTGGTGGTTCAGTGATTAGAAAGAGACTGAACAAAAGAGGTGTCTATGGAAAAATTCATGGGCAGCAACCTCTGCTGACCAAAAAGACACAAAGGTCCATCTCACAGCCACCAGTAAGCATTTTAAACATCCCGCGATGATCGGGACGAATTTATGTCGACCGACAAGACAAAAGTGGAACATTTTAGAATTTGTCAATCCTGGTGCATCTCCTGAAAGGGGATTTCAGAAAAACAACACCGTACTTACAATTAATCAAGATGTTAGTGGTGGTGGTGGTGTGACGGTCTGGAGCTGCTTTGCTGCTTCCAGATCTGCATTAATTGATGAAACCACAAATTCTGCTCTGCACCATCAAACCCTGAAGGAGAACATTTGACCATCAGTTTGAGATTTAAGGCGTGTTAATGTAGATGAACATTTAGAAAAACAAGAAGACGGTGCAAACAACTCATGTGAATTAAACACAGCATCATGGGATCAGACACAAACCTTAACACATGTTCAACGGGATCTTTATGTGGTTTGGAAGGGGGCGCGCCGTGTAGAGCAGCCTGGAGTCCGAGGAAGCAAACAAAGCCCTTATCTGCCTTAGTATGAATGCAACACTGAATGGCGCCATCTTTGTTCTATTTTGTGAGAGGCGGAGTTAGGACGTCATCAATTGAGAAAAGATGCGGCTCGCATGTACACACGGAAAAACTAAACCAGCGTTTAGACATTTCCCCCCTTTGGGACCTGGTTTACAGTCAAAATGCCCGATCAGTGTGGATGCACAGCCTGAACGACAAAATAGCTTTGTGGATGCGCCTGAACCTTATCATAATTTTTTTTTGTGTGGCTGAATAAGATACTTTGCCATGACCAGAAACTTGGTGCTCATGCACAAAACCCTCCAAAGGGGTTGAAATATATCGATTATATACATTTAAGTTCAACAAAAATTAAAAACAGATGGTGGGGGGTCCAAAAGTTAGAAAACAATTTAAGTAAGATTATATCATATAAATCTTCTAAATATGTACTTCTGTTGCCTGTGTCTAAATGCGTATTTTCCTACATACCTTCGTATCTCTGTACCTTTTGTGTGGTTTTTATGTTGGAATTTAACTTATTTGTTTATTTTTAGATCAGTTTTTGAATATTCCTGGAACTCAATGTTCTTGTGCACTTTATCACCCAGTAGGGGTTTTAAATGGTGGTTTTCCATTATTTGGCGTTCTGCGGCCCTTTTTATGAGCTCTATCTTGAATCTGAAAAGCCTCTCTCAAAGCTTGAGTGGACACACTTGAACTGAATCCCAGTATACACACATAGTAATGGACATGATTATGCCTCCTTTTTCAATGACATCAGTTTGTTACATATAAATAAATAAATGCCTGATGTTTGCAGATATTTAAGACATACGGTGCGGCTCTTGGGTGGGTATAGCATTGTGGTTGGATTAGAGGGTTGTTGTGTCAAGCAGTTGATAAGAGGATAATAAGGTAGAAAAAGCTGTAGTATCTAAAAAATAAACAATAGTTAGAAAGGATAAATGACGATTCTGAAATGGTTTTGTTTGTCCCTCTTTTTTTTCCCCCCTATTGCAGCGTTCTGTTAATGTTATGCAAAGTGACGCCCCGGTTGTAACCTTGTAGATAAACTGAACATCTGCTGTTTTAATACAATAGACCTGAAATATAAGTTATTAGGAGCATCTTTCTGGACTGATCGCTTTTAATGTGTCTGGGGCGTTTTCCAGGCTAATACTAACGATCTAAAAACAGAACCTTCAGTTCAGATACGTAGTTGAGCAGCTGCACATATTAGAGGAGTTTCACATTACAGTTTTGTTTCCCTAAAATTCAAAAGTGTAAAAAAATGTTTTCATAAATTGCTTCCATTTATAATATAGATTAGAACAAATTAACTTTATTTTATGCCATGTGTCCCACCGTAGTTGCACATCTTAGTCCCTTGAGATTTCCCTTTCGTTAGTATTTTATTTTGCAGAGCTTTCATTGTAAAAATAACCCATACTTGCACGGAGTCTGCAGACTGGAGACTGCTGAATCCTTTAGATCCAATCCTTAAAATCTCCCCTGCAGGCAAAAGCTTTCTTTCCATGCGTTTCTGGCATAATTAGTTGAAAATAGAGTTGGTCAGTGGAGACTATGTAGATTACTAATGATCTTCCTTTTAGGTATAATTTGCATTCACAATAAATGATCTTTATTATTTGCAGTTCTACACTGGATGATTTTATAGTAGTTTTACTAAACCTGGTAGTTTACCCTGGTGTTGCCTAAATCCTGCAGTAATGTATCTGTTGATTGTAGAATCAGCAAGAAAAATATATTTCATGAACTCTTCTGCCTTCCCTTGGCTTTGGGCATTTTGTTCAGTCAGAATCTTGACATACATTTCCAAATTTGTAGAAAATAGAGATGAAATATGTCGGTAGTGACAGTGTGTGGCTAAATGAATAAATATTTTTGAATTATCTTTATTTTCAAAAACTCCTCTGTATATAAAGTTTATTCTATTTACCCCAACACTACATATATTCATACACACTGGACCCAGGACTTCCAGCATGGAAAAGTCTGTACTAGCTTGGTACTTTTGTAGTATTCCGGGGTTTCTATAAATCACATTTATTCAATGTTTTTAGACTCCACATTGGTACTAAACAACTTTCCTGAGCCTTGCGGAATGGAAATTTTTTTTATAGAATTTGAATTTAATCCCTGAAACTCTGGTTTCTAACGCCCAGCTATCGCACAATCTCCTAAAATGATCAGATTTTGGGGTTTAATCAGATGAAGCACTGTATTAGCAGTTGTTCTTTTTTGAAGAATGAGCAACGGCGTGGCCACAACAGGTCACAGCCAACATTGCATCTCCCACCTAGGTGGGCTAAAGTCATTAATCAAACAAAAATAAAAACCAGCACACTCCAGCTCTTCACCCGCCCTCTGACTAAACTGCCCTCATGTCCTCTCTCATCCTCTCCGCGGCTCACACCCTCATCTTTCCATCTCGCCCTGCAGTCTGTTCTTATATAAGAGTAGGTGGGAGCAAACCTCGCTCGCTGCTCCTAGTGGACTTATTGTGGTGCCAGTCAAATCCGGCTATCGGTGCCGTGTAAATGATTTTTTATCAGCCGAACCGACGGGGGAATATTACATAACTGTCAAGCGATGGCATCTGTATCTGTGGCACCCATCTCACTTTGCACAAGAGCACGCATGTCGTGAAACACATTCTCGCTCGCAGTCCGCCAGGTCCACTCCCAGCACGCCCCCCCCCCCCACCCACACAAACACACAGACACATTACATAAACCTATAGGTGTATTTTACCCTCAGCTGTCTTAAAGCTTTCGCTGCTGCTGATTCGCTCTGTCCAGAGTTTTGTGAACAGATATAAAAGACGTTGCATGTGAACACACACACACACACACACACACACACACACACACACACACACACACACACACCCTCCTATAAGTTACACCATACTTCAAGTCCTGCTGTTGATGAGCGGCTGTGACTCATCCCAACATAAGCGGTGTGTTTGTGCAGTGGGTGAGAATTGAAATGTCAGTAGCTGTTCGTTTAGCGTGTAACCGCTGTGCGCGGTAACCTGGAGACGGCAGAGCTGCTTTAAATATTCTACACGGAGCTTCTTCCATTCTGATGAGATGATTAATGCTAAACCCTCCAACCACTGCCTCTCCGTTTGCTTTGCTCCTGCAGGACGGCCGCGGCCCTCAGATGCTCCTAGTGTAAATGCAAATCTGTTGCTTCGATGCCCTTGTTGTCTAGTTCTGCGTTCACTTTTTTTCCCCGTGTTTGCTTCTCTGCAGGAGAAGAACTTGGATTGGTTCCCTCGCATGAGAGCCATGTCTCTGGTGAGCAACGAAGGCGACGGCGAGCAGAACGAGATCCGATCCCTGCAGGAGAAACTGGATCACACCTCCGCTCTGGTATCGCAGCTCTCCACCCAGCTGTCTGAGCTCAGAGAACAGGTAGAGTGTCGCTCTAGCTTGGTTTTAGAGGAAGAAGAAAGTAAAGTCACTGCTTAGGGCCCTCAGGCCAGCAGGGGCTCCGTTTTCACAAGGCAGGTGCTTTTATTAAATTAGAATACAGTTGAAAAGTTCAAATATTTCAGTAATTCAGTTACAACAAAAGTAACCTGGAAATCCAGATTCATAATGTGACTTATACGCCTCAAAAGATCATTATTAAAAAAAAAAAAGCGCTGCATCCTTACATTTTGTAGGCCACCACACTACAAGGTTAAAGTTTATTGAGGGCATATAAAGTGCTGTTTCTGTGTTTATCATCCTTTTATTAGTATTAGTCTTAACCCCTAACCTCCTAACCCAAATAAATATTTTTAAGGAACTGAATCTTGATTTTCATTAGCTCTAAGTAAAGCTAATTTGTTAAGCACCTTTCACAGAGAAAACTGTCACAAACTGCCGTACAGAAAACCAGTAAAATAACTTTTAAAATCGAGTGCCGATAATCCACAACTTTAAACTATATGTATCAAAATTAACACTAAAAACACCTGAACTATATCACTGTCTGCAATGAAGTTATATAATAAATGAGAATCACTTTTTGAGTTGAATTACTATAGAAATTAAGCCACCAAGTGGAACCTAATGAAGACCAAACACACACGCTGGCGTTACGTGAGCGCGTCAGAATGATCTGCATGTGGGACAACCAATAGATGGTGAGGGCAGGACCAAAGCTCTGACCAATCATTGCCCTTCGGTCCGAACGGCAGGGATTGGTCAGAGTTTTTACAGGCCTGTAGCGTTCACAGAAATCACATTTTTTAACCTCCTTTTTCTGAACCTATAATATATTAACTACTATCAGGATGGAAGGACCATTTCACCCAGCATAACAAAAAGTGTTTCTGAACAGGATTACCAACTACAGCTTTAAATAAACTGCAGCATTAAATGAAGAATTCACAAACAAATACGCAAGTGGTTCAGTGGAGGGTAACGACAAACGAAGCTCTGCTTGGAGCACCATAGGAACTCGTGCTGGCCCTGCTTGGTTTTAATGTTACAACCTGACCTGGTGAACACATAGAATACCCCCCCCCCCTCCCTGGGATAATTCGTGCAGCAGCCGGTTTTCCTTGTTGAACTCTGAGTGCTCCCTGACCACGAGGCTTTTTTCACCTCAGAACAGCGGCGGAGGAAGAGGTCGACGTCATGTCCTCATGGACCTGCTCGACGGCTCCGGCGCAGCCCGGCAGGTGACTGTCGTGTCGGCTGCAAACACATCCGCCAGCGAGCCTCTGGCTGTTTGGATGACTAAGTGCGTTGCTGCAGTGTGACCGATCACTCCCATCACCTGCCTACCCTGCATGTGATCCCAGGCACAGGCCCGTCCTTGTTCCCCCTTCTGCCAGATGTGCAAAAAAAAACAGCTCCTGCTGTGGGAAGATCACACTCCGATTTAACAAAACAACAAACTCGGCTGACCTCGGCGGAGCTGGCAACAGCTTCCTGCCGCCTGCAGGTCCCTCCTCTGACAACAAAATCCGCGTGCTGCCAGAGCCCTCTTGGAATGATACACAAATGATATATCTTTAAACCTGCTTTCAGACCGGCGCAGACCGTCTAGTTCAAATCTAGCTGTCATGCATCTACTCGCTGATTGTTATGCTGCCAACATGCATTTCTCACACTGCCTATGCAGAAACGGGTGAGACCTGACTAAAAAAAAAACGCTTGTCTCCTTTGAGAATGTTTGGTTGCACCTTCAAGTCTCACCAACCCATCTGCTGACCTCCAAACATCCCAAACTCACGGCTGAGGCGTGTTTGCAGCTCAACTTATTTCCTTTACTCTTGTCAGATTTTTAAATAATGCATAAAGGGAATTAGGATTTGTGGAAGCGGAGCCATATGATTTATTCATAACGCGTTACTCTTTTCTTTTATTTGGATGTTTTGGTGCTGAATTTAAACCATTTCTTCCATGGTGGGAGGATCATGCAACATACAGCTGTAGTGTTTTTTGTTTTTTTGTTGCCCACACAAGACTTGGATTGAAAAGTTTGAATGTGTTATGGATTTCCTCCAGTTGGTTAAATGTCCCTCAGCAAGTCGCAGAGAGCTGCACACCTTTTGTAGGCTTCAACAAGGCCTGGGCATAATTGTGACTGCTTATGGGACCGCTCATCTTGACAGAAGTGGATGAACTTATTCAACTCCGTAGGTTTCCTGGCACAGACCTGGCTTTTATGCGCAGGCCATCGATTTTCAACAGAGTCGGGCTTGATGACGCTCAAGAGGCTCACATTAACCTGCTCTATTAACTTCACAAGCAGGTTTGGTTGTTTGGATCTTTGTTCTGTTGATAAATCCCAGATGTGTCTAAATTTCAACCATCTGACTCAAACGGTCATCCTGAAATGAGAGGAATATAGCAGCGCTATCTGTTGTCACTGCAATATTAATGCCATTATTCTACAATCACAAAGGACTCCTTCAATGCAGTATTTGGTAAGTTGATTTCTTTCCCCTGCCATGCATTCATGGTCTGCATGCCAGGAATATATTTGAAAAGAATAAAGTCATAAAGGAATATACAACGCAGTGAGCCAGATCCTCAGAACATCAGAAAGTTCAACATTCAAACAAGTTAAACATCAACATGAACCAAGAGAGACGCTACAGCTCCAAAAATGACTGAAATTTCCAGTTTCCTACCAGGACAACTGGACAAGCTTTTTGCTTTCTGGAGAAAGGGTTTTATGGCTATATGGGACAAAGATTAAATGTTTTTTTCCCTTAAAGATAAATTAAAAAGAAAATAAAGTGGGGGTTTTCATGCCAAATCATGTCAGCAGGTTTTTAAAGGCAATGTAAAAAGTCAGCAGATTCCCAACAACGTGCTAAGGGACATTTAACCAGATATCAGTGGGAGTGTTTGTTTATAGAGTATCAGAGATTATCTTTAGCGTTTCGATCCTGTGTGGATTAGAAATTCAAACATGTACAGCCAGTATTCGTTTTTCTAAAATTCTTTGAAGTTAGTTGGATCGCCGTTCCAACCCAGAAGGAAACACGGTTCAGAAAGTCCTTAAACGCCCAGATTCTCTGACTCTCTTGCTGAGGCTCAGTGAGCGTAAACTTCTCTTTAACTTTCTGATCATAGCGCCGATAAATGACCAAGCATCCCTCTGGAAGGCGCTAATTACACTTGAGCCAATGGGACTAGCTTGTTTTGCACGTTCAAGTGGCCACTAGACCAGCGACAGCGCAAACACGGGTTTGCATGTAATGCGCGTTTGCTCCACGCAGAATTAAAAGCCACTCCAGCCTGATTGTGTTCTCCTCTCTCTCTCTGCTCCGCAGATGACGGAGCAGCGGAAGAACAAGCAAAGGCTTGGGTTCCTGAGTCCTCCGCAGCCCAACCAACACTTCCCAACACACTGAGGGGGCGACAGCCGCTCAGCTGCTGCACATGAAAGCGGATGAAGCGACACCAACTTTAGCCTCAAGAACAACGTGCCTCCTCAGATGCGCTCCTGCAAACACTGGAGCCGAACTGCAAGCAGCCAGTTCTGACGCGACGCCCTGGCTGTGATACAAACACTGCCTTTTTGGGATACTAAACGTGCCTAATGCGCTGTAAGACGCAGTCCACATCTGCCCCTGTAGTATTAGTGCACCAGGTAAGGGGTCTAAGGAAATGTCAGAATCGGGTAAATGGGTCGGTGAGTCGATCGGCGGTGCAGAGGTCACTGATTGGCCTCCGGGGGAAAAAGGGCGCACACTCAAAGTATTCTCCTCTCTACCCTTTAAGTTTCTTTTGGTATTTATGAGGACATTTTCCATTCATAACTGGAGTATTATTTTTCTGTTCTGAGAAGAAATCACGCTGCCTTACTGTTTTTTTACAAACAGCACACTGCAATGGCTGTAAGTGCACTTTTTAAAAAAATAAATAAATAAATAAATAAAGGGAAAATCTTATGGTTGTAACTGGATGTACTGGTTTGCTTGGGATATCACGTCGTCGATCGTTATCTTTAGTGTTGTGTTCAGATGTGCATTCGCTTTACCTCTTCAGTTGCCTTTCACAGATTTCTATGGTATGTGAATGTGAATAAAAATACAGAAAACCTTTGGAAAACTTACTTGAATTTTCCTAATGATCTTTGTTGTAGTGAATAATGTAGTGAGGGTGGGTGATAACGTTGCTTTTTTTCTGTTAGGTCTCTATAAATATGTCATCTTGTAGTATAATATTTACATGATTTGCTCATTTCTGTTGGAGGGGGTTTAATATCTTTGTCACTATTTTTTTTTTTTGGACTGCAGCTGTTTCTAAGTCAGAACTTGCTTTAATCTCACACAAACTAACAGCTCAACTGGAGAAATTTGATTGTGACTGTCCTGTGACACTTTTTGCTCAAACCCAGCGTACAGAGAATCTATTTTATTTGCTCAGATGTTCTAATAAATTTGTAACAACAGTTGTCTGCTGGGATGAGTTTGCCCTTTTTATTCTAGCAGGTTTGGATGTTTACTTAGACCACCTCTGAGTTCATTTACTCACACCTGAAAACACAAAATAAAAGGGAAGAAATGTGTCCTTGTTTACAAAAAAAAAGTGTATTTTGGCTCATGCACTGTGTGTTCTTATAATAAAAGCAAACAAGTTGCTTTTATCCTGTTCTTACATTGCAACAGCAATTTTACCTCCATTCACATCACATTTCATTTTTAAAGTATACAGCCAATTCGCTGCAAACATTGGCGCTCCTGGTTGAAATAAATTTAAAGGAATATTTTATTTCTGAAACATAATCTCACCTGATTTTAATTTTTTTAAATCCATTATTTATCTTTGAGAACATTGATGGAGTAAAGCGAAAAAAGGCCCATGTTAGGAGATACATTTGTAAAAATCCCTTCTGCCACAGTTATTGGCGCGCCTTTCCATGACTCCCTGTCTCCCTGATATGAATAGGTCAGATCAATGATTTAGAATATAATAAAAGATACGTTTATTTTTTAGATTCAGTTCAAAAAAGTAAAGCAAAAACAGATGCATTACATACAGTAACAGATACGAAGCATGCCATTTCTTTTAATTTTAAAGCTGGGTTTTAATCAAAACCCAGAATTATGTGTCTGTGAAAATAAATAAATGGGGGGGGGGGGGGGGAAGAATTACTACAGAAAGGCTAAATTATGACCATGTTGCATCTCGGATGGAAGGTAATAAACAGCCTACAGTAAATCTAAAGGTCATTAAGAAATAGGACAATTTTTAGAGCAAGGTTCTCATTCAGGACCCGAGGGAGGCATCTTACATCTGCTGACTTTCAGTCTGGAGAGGTTTTCCTCCATAAGCTCTTTCAGATCCTCTTCTTTGGCTCTAAATTACAGATTTATGTGTAAAACCATATAGTGTGTGGTCTTTTACATTCATTTGATAGCCTATTGCAAATAAATTGCTTTATCATGATGCGATGTTATATCGATTTGTTTGAATTAAAATATTATGTTTGCCCATGTCACAAAGTCTGTTATGATGCGATTTCCATTAAATTCAATTAACACGACTGCGATCAATTTGGTGCGTTATATACCCATCTAACACAATTTGTTTTACACTATCAGCTCACAAAAAGAGGATTTGACCATTTCTAAGCTCTTAAAGACATCACAAATTTTATAAAAAATTCTTTTATATATATATATATATATATATATATATATATATATATATATATATATATATATATATATATATATATATATATATATATTTGCTTGTCATTTGATGAGAGTAAAAATTGTCTTTAGTGTTTCTCATATGTTCCACTGATAGAGTGAAAACAAATTATGTCTATTAGCAGAACGCCTAAATATCTCATTACCTTTTGTGCCAAGGTGCCTTTAGACATTTTGCTGGAGTTTATTGGCTTTTTTATGACTGAATAAGTTGGAGTTAAACTGTGTAACAAGCAGTAATGTGCTTCTGGAAGGTGTTAGGTGCTGGACAGGAACATTTGGTCAAAATGCAGCCAAGCTCTAAATAAAAACTTGGAAAGACCATCAGAAAGTACGAAGAAATAAGAACCGCTCAGGATGTTTTGAGTTATCTGTGCAAAGTTACAAAAACTTACTTCTCTGCTATAAAAAAAAAGAAGTATTTTCAAAATCCCATTTTAAAACTAATACCACTGTGTAAACTGAAGGTTTTGCATCAGAAAGAACTGAATTGATTTGCAAGCGGGCAAAACTGGAGTGTTTACTGAAGAGCCGTCGTCCACGGTGGAAAGCCAGCGCTCGTGATTGTGGCTGGCTGATCATCTGTACGCCTGTTTGAGGTGATAAACGAATCACAGGGAGCAAACTAGAGTTTCATCCCGTCCCCGTCGTTTGCCCTCCGCTGAGAGGACCATCCGTCTTTGGCTCCGGGTTTGTTGTTTACGCTGGCAGGCCTGCGTTCGCTCCTGCTGCCGGTGACAGCCATTAAAATTAGTTCATGCAGTGCCGTAATGGTGAGCAGCTGTCACTGTGTAGACATGAGGGGTAAAGTGCAGCATTACTGGAATGTGTTGCAGTTATGGAGAGAGAGAGGGAGGGAGGGAGCTGGTAATATCGGGACCATCATTACCGTCTGGCAGAGCTATCATATTTGCCATATTGAGACACTCCTGTCAGTCTGAGTGGCTTCCCAAACTACCCGGCTCAGTTTTACTGATTTTTCCTTCTTTAAAGGACATTTTACCTTCTCGGTGTGGACCTAGTTTACGAAGCAAACCTTTTGGGAGTGTTTTTGAGCGTCTTTGCAGTCAGAGCGCGGTGAGGAGTCACATGCCCGCCCTTTGTGTATTCAGTGGCGAGAGGGAGAGAGAGGGAAAACAGCCAGAGAGGGCGAACAAACACAAGATAACACAAACACCTCTGTGGCTGCGGGCGGTTTGACCGAGTCAAGTCTTTCACCGACAACACGCAGGCCAGACCTCTGCACATTCTGAGGGAATATTTCTGTCAAGTAAAAATTAAAAGCTATAAACAAATTTGTTAAGATTTGAGCAAATGTGAGGCCTTTGTGTCCTTTCGGTTGATCAGCACGGGGTGTTGGCCTAGAAACTGCATGGGTGTCATCTTTTTCCAGTCTCTTTCTTATTGTTGAGGAACACCAGACTGCCACTGAGGCCAGAGATGTTTCTGGATCTTTATCGATCTCATGATGCGTTCTTGAGATAGTATTGGCAGGCCAGCAAGTCCTGGGAAGGTTCACCACTGTCCCAGGCTTTCTCTGTTTGTAGATGGTGGTTCTCACCGTGGTTTACTGGAGTCCCAAAGCCCCAGAAATGACTTTATAAACGGCTCCAGACTGATGTCTGATTGCCAATGATTGTTTTTTTTCTCTCATCTAGTTTTAAATTTCTTTAGATTAGGATTAGATCAAGTTAAAATGCATTAAACCTACTTCATGTTGTCAGCCAGGTGCTATTTAAGTGATTTCTTGATGCTGCGTGTCTGGCAGTTTTCATTCTTCCATCCTCTTCCACTTATCCGGGGTCGGGTCGTGGGGGTAGCAGCTTCAGTAGGGAGGCCCGGACTTCACTCTCCCCAGCCACTTGAGGCCAGCTCCTCTGGAGGAATCCCAAGGCGTTCCCAGGCCAGCCGAGAAACATAGTCCCTCCAGCGTGTCCTGGGTCTTCCCTCTGGGTCTCCTCCCGGTGGGACGTGCCCGGAACACCTCACACTGCAAAAAGGGAACTAAAAATAAGTACAAATTTCTTGAAATGAGTGTATTTTACCTTGATTTGAGCAGGTAGATAAGACTATTTTCCAATAGAATGAGATTTTTGCACTTAAAACAGGAACAATTCATCTCTAAAATAACATAATTAGACATCCTGCACTTAAAATAAGACGATGGAGATGAATTGTTCCTATTTTAAGTGCAAAAATCTTATTCCATTGGCAAATAGTCTTATTTACCTGCTCTAATAAAGGAAAATTACAATGATTTCAGCAAGATTTCACTTACTTTTAGTTCTGTTTTTGCAGTGCACCAGGGAGGCAAAATTATTGCCACCTTATCGTGGTGGAGGGTTTGAGTGTCCCAATGACCCTAGGAGCTATGCGGTCAGGGGCTTCATGCCCCTAGTAGGGTCACCTAAGGTAGACAGGGGAGGCACCAGACAAAGAGTAGCCCAAAACCCCCTTATGGTGAATAAGACAAATGGACGTGGTGTCCCCCCCGCCCAGACACGGGTCACCGTGGCCCAACTCTGGAGCCAGGCCTGGAGGTGGAGCCCGGCCAGGCATAGCCCCAAGAGGAGACATGGGTCCCCCCTCCAATGGGCTCACCACCTGTCAGAGGGGCCAAAGGGGTCGGATGCGTTGTGTAATGGATGGCAGTCGAGGGAGGGGACCTTAGCAGTTTTCAGCTGCAAGTAAAAATGTAACCAGGAAAAATACAGTAAATATCAATTGCATCTGCTCAAGTTATTGTTGTATAAAATTAATGTGATGATCTAAAACATGTCACAGGAGTGACAAAAAAAAGCAAAAACAAAAAGGGAAAACAATTTTTTTGGGTGGTGGGGGAGGGGTGGGGGTTACTATTTAACACCACTGTAAATATTTACCACCTTATCATGTGACGTTTGTTTTTTTGTTCTTTTCCCTGTGCCTTAAAAGATCAACTGACCACACCTAAAGCTCTTACTCACAGAGGGATGGCCGCCAGTCCCTCCTCAGCTGTCAGGTTTATAAATAAACTTGCCCCCATGATGACTGGCATGTGACTTCCAGCATCTGGCTGCAAACTTTGAGCCTCAGTGGTCACATGACGCGCTGACATCATTGCACAAAACGAGCACGTGAAACAAAGTCTCTGCCTCCGGTCAGGCTCTTAGCTGCGGTGCAGCGCGAGCTCATACTGTCAGACACAGCTCAGTTAAAGATAATTAGCTAATTGCCGGTTTCTGTTTCGTCATTACAGACGCTTTAAATTCTGCCGTACAGTATTAGCTCGTGGGTTGGTCCTATTTTACGTGTTCATTATCACAGTTCAGCACGTTCCTAGAAAGCCAAACATTGTAATTTTGTTTTATTTTAGATTAAGAACAGCACTGTTGCTCCGAACTCAGGAAACTCTAGCAACATTCCCTCCATGCGTTTAGGTACGCCGCCCATTCAGCCACTGTTTGAAATTGATGTAGCTATAAAATGCCCATTTAGTCTTTTCTCATATTAGGTCTGAACTTTGACTAGGCCAGTAAAACATGAATTTGCCTCAATCTAAACAGCTGTCAGGCTCCAGTTCTCGAGGACCGGTCTTTTAGATGAGTCTCTGCTTCAACCCGCCTGCATCAAATAATTGGGTCGTTATTACGACTCTTGAGAACATACTTACATGCTTAAGGTATTAAACAGGCCTTGCTTGTTAATGAAATCTTGGTTCTCAATGAGACAACCTGTATCAACAAAAGTTCAATAGAAAAATAAATACTGGGGGGGGGTGATTCAGCAGTTTGATTCAGCTGTGTTTGACCAGGAGGCAGGGACACATTTTAAAGTCACAGGACACCATCCCTCGAGGACTGGAGTTTGACACCCCGAACCAATCCACCACAACTGTGGGTGCATTTTTACTGTCAACATCCTGCTAGCAAGTGAACCTCTGCCCCAGTCTCCAGTCTTCTCCATCCTGTCTTTCAAGATTGCTCTGTAGCTCCATCCATCTTCTCGGCTCTGAAAGGTTTCTCTTTCCCTGCTAAAGAAGAATACTCCAACGTCACGATGCTGCCACTACCATGTTTTACCACGGCAAGAGGGTTTTCAATGTGTTTGGCAGTGCTGTCTTTCTCTCACATATTGCTCAGTTTTGATCTCTGACCCGAGTGCACCTTCTTCCACACCGTTGCTGCGTCCCCCTTCATGGCTCAATTGCACATTTTAAATAGGACTTCTGTTTGCTTACTTTGAACAATGTATTCTTGTCACTCTTCCATTAAGGCCAGATTTGTGGAGCCCACAGCTAATGGTTGTCCTGTCGACAGGCTCTCCCAGTCAGCAAGTCCTTTTCTTTCTCCCTAGAAGCAGATGTAACATCCTACGGGTTACACTGCTGCGCACTTCATCAGATTAGCTACGGAGACAGCGTGAAGTTTACCGTTCAAAGCACTGCATTTACAGGCCCTCGCTGTTGCTGAGAGCCCGTAAGCTGAGAGATACAATAAATTGAAGTTTGATAAATATTTTCCTGTCCTCCGTGTTTCCTCCTTTTGGCTTCACACTGTGTAAATGAACATAGGTGATAAGATAAGAGAGGAAACTTGTGAAGTTACGTCACTCCAGCTGCCTGTCTGAGTCCCCCTTTCCTCCCCCCAAGCCTGTACTCCCCCCGCCCTCTCGCTTTGTGGCTGCAGCAGTTTGCCTCCTACAGGCGGACTGAGTCATGCTGGCTACTGAGTTGGCCTCCACCTTCTCAAGTTAGAGCCGTTTGGCTCTCCCTCCAGTCTCATGAAGTGTTGTCTGCCCAGACTGTGTCACCAGAGTCAAGATACGCTTTTGAAAAATGCCGTTCAGAGGTGAAAAAAGCAGACACAGTGCTGCTTAAAGTTTTTGCCCCTCTTTGTTGCTCTTATGTGTTTTGAAATCATATTTTTTTTATTAGAGAATATATAAAAAAGGCAGTTTTCAAAGGATGGTTTCATTATTAGTGTAAAAAAAGCTGTCCAAGCCAACCCGGCCCAGTGTGAATAAGTAATTGCCTAAATTTTAAAATTATTTAAGTACTTATTTAACTGTGATTTACCTCATTTAAAAACAAAGGTTTATTCAATTTGATCTCCAACACCTAGACCTGATTACTGCCAGACCTGTTCTCATGATTTGTGATGTTGTGACTGGACTCAAGAGTGAGCAGGAGCCTGAAGCCATCATTAAGATCATTATGATTTAAAAAAGACCAGAGGCGTAGAAAAAGTGAGGAGCAGGGAACCGTACAGGTGGTAGAAAACGGGAGGATTAGACTAATGAGGATCATGACCAGGTGGTATATGTACAGGGGAGGAGATGAGAGAACGCACGTATTTGTCTTAGTTAAGGTTAATATACATGAGTCAACATAATGAAAGAGAATGGGATCCATGGGAGAGTACCAAGGGCAAAACCACGGCTGACAAACAAGATCACAAAGGCTTACATCACATTTACAAAAACAAAACAACACTGATGAGCCCTAAAACATTTGTGAAAATGTTCTGGGAACTTGTTGTGGACAAAAGTGGTACTTTCCAGAAGATGTGCATCCTGCTGCATCGGATGTAAAGCTAACGGCGTCTCAGTGAAAGAAACTCATACTTCAACTCAAACATGGTGATGTTGGTATGATAGTTTGGGGCTGGATTTCTAATCCTGAACCTGGACTATTTTCTCTAATTGATGGAACCAGGAATTGTGCCGTCTAGCAGAAGATCCTGAAGGAAAACAGGTGGCCATCGTCTGGGTTATAGACGATGACAAGGATCCAAGTCCACCTTTGCGTTTCATACAAAAAAATAAATGAAAAGGAATGTTACAACTGGCCTTGTCAAAGTCCAAACTTAGTATAACTCTGTAGCAAGTTATTGCAATTACTGTTTGATGGCAGTCACTGCCACCAAGTGGGACCTAAACACTTCTTCAGTTTAGGAGACACACAACAGTAGCTTAATTTGGAGAACTTCTTTAATTTTTTTGGAACCATCACTTAAAAGTGTTTTCTTTTTCTATTAAATCAGGTAATCTTTGTCTGATAATAGGATTTTAATGATCTGAAACCTTTAAGTATGGCAAATAGATAAAAGCAGAAGAAGCCTATAAAGGGGCAAATACTTTTTCACAGCACTGTTTTTTTTTGTTTTTGTTTTTTTTGTTTTTTTACCACTGAGGACTTTACTCCGCCACTGCAGAAGGACTCAGTCATGAAAGTTTATATGACTCTAATTTTTAAATTACAACTATAAAGAGCACAGAGCTAAAAAATGTATGCAATATTGTTATCAACTAACGAAACAAGGATTTAAGTTAGCAATAACAGAAATCTGAGCAAGCATTTCATTAATATTTGACCATTTTATTCTGTGAAAACAGTTCTTTTAAGCTTAAATCTTACACTGATAACACAACTGAACAAAGTTGCTGACACAGAATCATAACCAATCAAATAATTTGCATCAGTTATGGATGTGAAAACTTGAGCACAGAGCAAAAGGCTCTTTGAAACGCTTAATCCTGATCAGTAAACCCCAGCCACAAAAAAAAAAAAAAAAAAAGCAAAAGAAGTGCAGTTTCGGTGTTTTCAGCTACATCACGGGTGTCAGTGACGTGTCTGGGATTGCAGGTGGCATACACAGGAGAGAACATCAACATATTTAGAAACAAAGCAAAACTCGTGGAAAAGACAAATAGATAAATGATGATTCTGTTCTTTTTGGGTTCTAAAATCATCATTTGGCAACACTGGAAACTCCAAGAAAAAACGTTTTGTGCAAAACGCTCCGACATTATAAAAGCACCACATATTATGTTCAGCTGCAGAAGGACGACAGATCAAAGATTGGAGCTGCCTCTCATTCATCTGGTGAACATGATGTGAATCATATCTGTTAAGGTTTTATTGATTAATGATCTCTGTCACAATTATTAAGTAAGCGAAGCAATAAAAGAAACAATCTGCTTCGTGGAGAACTGATCTTCCCATCTGGGCAGAGACGTTGGGCAGGAATCAGAAAAAGGAAAACCCAGCCCAGAAAACATCCCTGTTGGGAGGAGGTCGTTGCTACTGAGGACTACCCTGACCTTTTGGATTGGTACTTTCTGACTGGTTGAATATTCCACGTGATTTATTACGGCCGTTTGTCATCTCGTTTTGTTTTCCATCGCAAATTCTGCTAACGTTGGGTTGTGCCGGGGGAAGTACTGATTTGTGATCGCAAACGACGCTGAAAGTCAGCGATTCACGCAGCTGCAATCAGCTGAGATCACATCGAACCAACCCCCCATTTTCCTGGGAATATGAAGAAAACATCTGGACGGTAGCAGATTTTATAGCTGCATTGCCCAGTGGTCGTATAAAACCTCCCCGGGTTGTTACTTTTTAAACTGCTGCCGAACAGCAGCACGCTGTTGAAGGGGAGCAGCACATCTCAGCAGACTTGTTTTTTTCTTATCCGCCCTGTGCCTCAGTGAAAATGACGCAGAACAGTAGCATTAAAAATTCCTGAAAAGATTATCAAAAGCAGTACTTTTTGTCACCTGTCTGCAGCTGACAGACAGGATAAACACACTAAGGCACACACCCAAAAGGCCCCTGTCCTTGAGAGCTTGATCGCACCGGAGAGATTATGACCTTGGTTCTACGCGGACATCTTAAACTTTCTGCCACTGCTGGGTGGAGGGAGAGCTGATCTGGATCCCGGCGAAGAAGACCTGATAGCGATGCTTCCACATGATGAAGGCCCCGACGGCGCAGACCAGCGCCTGGGCAAGGTTCAGCAGCACCTGGAGCAGGAAGTAAAAGGTGAGGGTGCCGGTGATGGCCTCGCAGTCGGCGACCCCCACGTAGTCAAAGGTGCGGGCTATCGGGTCGCTCCGGTCCAGCACACACACGCAGTCCTCTCCCGCCGGCTGGCAGATGAAGCTGCTGGCCTGGGAGTGGTGGTGTCCAGCAAAGGCCACGACCAGCACCGAAACGACCAGGCCGATGGTGCACAGGACAAAATACAGGAGCTGGAGAGGGGGCAGAGAAGTGCTGTGAGAAAACCAAATATCTCGCCCGGGGAAGTGACTGTGTTCAGCTGTGCGGACAGTATCAGACTAAAATAAGTGATTAAATAAACTTCGCAGCCAGTTGTGACACAGTACGCGCAAAGGGTCATAACATTACAGGAACCGTTTCTACTTTTAAATTGACCAAACCTTAATGTCTGTGTTTTATCACATTTTTGTCGAGTCAGTTTTGTCCTCTCCTGTAGTTGGATGGGTCGGTCCTTTTTCTCCAAAAGAAAGAGAGTGCTTAAACCGCAGAGCTACACAGTCCTCTTACTGCAGAGCCTCAGCTGCCTCCAGCATCCCTGGACTGTACACTCAAAGGCTAATATCGGATTTTTGAGTCAGAAACAAAGCAATGAAAGCATTAAACATGAGTAAATTGTGTTTTTACTTTTTTTTCTTCAAAGTCCATCAACTAATTTCAAAGTAATTTTTGAAACGTAAAGAGAAAACAGGAAATCTCCACCATAACTAGTTTTCCCCGTGTACGTTAGAGTAGCAACTGCTGTCATATTCCTTTTTATTATTATTAAAATTTTTGACATTTTGCTTTAAATCCCTGCACAGGGTGCTGGTTTGTTAAGTCTCCTAACTATCAACCCTTAGGAAACATTTCTTCTGACTTCTTCCTTCCCTCTGGAGAAATGTAATATTTGAACTGAAATTAATTTTTGGGACTTTGGCATCGCAGCTTTTGCCTTGGGTGAACATCATCTTACACAATGAACCTTAATTTTGGATTTCCAGATGTAAGGCCGTTGCTGGTAGTTTCAGCTGCTTTTTTTTTTTTGTTTTTAACGTTTATGCTCTTTTAAAGCATTTCTCTTTTTTCATTTCAGACACAGACTGAATACAACCAGTGTTAGCTGCAACCGGGAACACAGCTTAAAAGAAGATGCTTAGAAAATGATGTATGCACATTGGGTGAATATAATTAAAAGCTGGATGCATTTTGAAAAATGGCTCCCACCTTTTGCAGACCCTCTGATGTCCGTCTCTTCACTCCAAAGAGACATTTTAGTCCCCAAGTTGAGAACTTAACGGTGCAACAAACAAGCTTTCTGAACTGTAAATGAGTTCAGATTCAGCAGTTTTCACTACCGTAATGCCTAAATTCAGGTTCATATGTTTTAATAGCTCTATTTTCTTTTATCACATGTCCATTATGTTTAGTTTTGTTAGTTTTTTACGTTTGATTGCTTTATCATTTACTTACGCTCTATACAGTGCGGTTCTGCAGAAGGATTTTTACCGTAGAAATAAAAATACCGCCTCAGTGCCTGCTGAAAAATTCAGCTCAAAGAGATTACCCACAAAACAGCAGGGCGAGGTCTGACCCTCAGAGCAGGAGCCCAGCTTTTAGCACAAAGGAGACGCGACACACAGCCAGCCACCGTTAATGCAGGTCCTGTGTCGGTATTCTGACCGGCAGAGATCGTCTAAAAATACATCTGTAAAATGTGACAGAGGCTTTGTGTCCTTTATGCAATTGCTCCATCTCAACAACACTAGACCTTCCGTCTTAATCCACCCGTTATGTAACGGGAGCTCTCATTCAGCAACACGTTTTAGCCTTCGTTGGGGAATTATGCAAGTGATGAGTAAAGCCTGATTTGGAAGGGTGTTTATGTTAATTGTTCTATAGCACAAAAAAAAAGGTTTGAGTGGACAGGCTGCATGAAAATGTAAGGTAAGATGCTGGATTGACTAACGCTGCGTGAAACATCGTCAAATAAATCCTTTTATACCATGAAGCGGGTTAAAACTGAATCTTTTTTTCTTCTTCTGACTTTTTAGGGTGCCCCCCCCCCAAAAAAAAAAAGTGTTCACACCCCTATAACTTTATTCCATTGTTTTAAATTGACAGGAAGTAGCACATGACTATAAAGTGGAGAGAAAATAAAGGATGGATTTCCAACATTTCTGAAAACAATGCAATGCTTCTTTCAAAATACTCAAAAGGTGTAGCGTGCTCGGTTCATTCTGACCTCACTGATATGATACCTACAAATGAAATTAAGGGGCCAAAATACCTTCATAAGCCACCTTGTTAATAAAAAGAGGTCGTATGCATATCATTTTATCTTAGGATGTACCCAGAGGTTTGTTAGATAACATTAGTGAACAAACAGCCTCAGAAAGAGGATCACAGCAGACAGGTCAGAGGAGACATTTAAAGTCGGGTTAGTTGATATTAGAAACAGATCGGCAAGGAGCACAAGGTTATTTGTCTAAACTGATGAGTTGGTGGAGGGGAGCGTTAATCAGAGAAGCTGAAAAGAGACCCAAGGTACTGCTCTAAGAGCTGCTGATATCCAAAGATCAGGATGGAGAATCTGTTAGTTGCGCATCCTACAAATCTGGTCTTCATAGAAAAGTTGCAGGAAGAAAGTAATTTTTTTTTAAGCCACAAGGAGTCAAATCATCAGTTTGCAATGTAGAGGACATATGAAACATACGGAGGAGGGTGCTCTGGTCAGATGAGACCAGATTTCAGCATTTATCAGCTGCAACACTACCCCCACAGTTAAACACGGCGGTGACGGCATCATGCTGCGGGGACGCTTCTCTACTCCTGGGACAGGGAAAGCCGACCTTATCAGCTTCTTATTTATTAAAACTTACACCGCTTCCCTTCACTTCATAATAATGGACCGCTTTACGTTTTCCTAGCACAATAAACCTTAGTATGATACAACGTTGTAGTTTCTACTTGCGATGCGAGAAGAATGTAATGTTGACGCCCGCAACAGTGCATCCGCGAGCGCTGTGTGAAACATGAATAAACAAACACGACCTGAAACAACGGCGCAGGCAGAGCCCACACTGCGGATTTGACTCACCGCTGCACGTCTGACCTCTGCTAAGAACAAACTGAGATAAATAAGCTGGCTGTCTGGAAAGCCATAAATTCTTAAGCCTGAACTAAAACGATGACACTGTTGGCGCGGAAACGGCATCAATAAATTACAGGCACATTTGTTTCGAAAAGGCCAGAGAAAGCTATTCTGATGTTCAAACAATTAGCAACGGAGCGCTTTGTTTGTGACACGACACCAGCTCTGAACGGCGAATGCTGGCAAAGGGAGCCACGTGCACGGGCCTGGAGAAGCATCCTGTTCGTCTGGATGCTAAAGCAGAACACAGGCGCGTTTCTCGTTGTGGGAACCCTTCTGTGTACCGACTCCGCTTTACAAGATCTACCCCTAAGAACGCGGATAGAGTCCAGCCCTCATAATGTCAGTGATTCAGAACAAATGCATGAATTTGTGCTAAAGAGCTTGGAGTCATCTTTGCATCCTGCAGTATTTACATATTTAAACATACACATTTTTGTACACAAGGGAGAGCGATGAACAGGGGGTAAAAAAAATAAATAAAGCGATCCCTCTTCTTTGGAAAAACAACAGCGATTTTAATTGCTTTGAAATTCCAGCTGCATGCATTGTGTGGCTAATTAAGCTGTACAATCAAGTCGCATTAACGAAAGTGCTCCTCTACTCATAGGAATCCCTGTGGAGCACTTTCATACAGGAATGCAGTTACATTTTCTCTCTCTCTCTCTCTCCCCAGCAGCCTGTGTGAGTGGGTAAAACAATGTTCTCTGCACAGATCAGCTTCCAGGGGGATAAAAAAGACAACACCTGATCAGACCCATTTCATGCCTGCAACCTGACGTGCTCCAGTCCTGGTCGTGTTAAGAGAGACGCACGCACGCAGTGTGTCTTTACTTTAAATCCAACAAGTGGCCCGCAAACTCACCTTGACAATGAACTGCGCAGACGTTCTTTCATCTGGCTGGTAGGTGATGCAGTAGAGGAAGAACCCAACGATAGAAACTAAACAAAGCTGCAACGACAAGGAAACTATTTGAAATGATTTAATCAGATTTAAAAAAAAAACACAGAGAAAACAGCACTAAAAAAAAGGGTGTGTTTAACAATTTCAGCTAATTGAAAGTCTTTAACACACTCATTACTTGCTGTTGTTTATTGCATTATAGGCGCAACATAAGGAAAAACAAGAATCGTCTAATTTGCCTCTTAATATTTTATGATTCAGCAGTAACCAGCTCTCTGATTTCATTACTTAGCTTTTCTCCACTCCTCTCTCTGAGACACACACACACACACGCACACACACACACACGCACACACACACAGACCCACACGCTCCTCGGCGCAATTGGAGTCTTGTGACCAACGTGCAGCATCTTATTTGAATGTTTTTTTCCAGGTTCTTAAGCACCCAGGATTCTCTGGAAATTTCTTGATGACCTCGATGTTTTTCACTCGGCTGAATCTCGTGAGGATCTAACTCGGGATGTTGGTGTCGAGGGATGTTTTCCAGAGCCGATGGCATCGGCGATTGGCCGAAATTACAGCGCCGAGCGGGAAAAACATGTTTGTGTGACCCGAGGCCTTATGTAAACCGTGACCTATAACGCTTTGATTTTTTTTCTTTTTCTTTAACATTTTGTCATGTCACAGCCACAGACTTCCGTGTGTTTTCATCACATCTTGTGTTTTCAAAACAAAGCATCTCATAACATAGAAAATGCTAATGCAGACCACGCCTAAAAGTAAAGGTGAGATGGAAAAGGAGAAAAGGAGGAACTTTGATGATATTTGATTGGAGTTGACGTCTCTTTCAAAGACAAGTCTGAAGTATGCGGGAATATCTGCTGACTGAAAGTTTATTTCTGATTTCTGCACGGGGGGGGGGGGGGGGGGGGGGAGTGGGGTCTGTGAACAAACATTTTCCTCTCACAGATTCTCAACTGGATTTAAAGCTGGACATTAGACCTTGACTGGGCCACTGTAGCTCTGGCTGTATGCTCGGTGCTGGAAGGTGAATCTCTCCAGTCTTTTGCAGCCTTCTTCCAGGAATGTTCTGCGCTGAGATCCATCAGTCTCCCCATCAACTCCGAGAAGCTTCCCTGTCCCGGCTACAGAAAGCACCGTCACGTGCCTTGGTGGTGCTTTCGTGCATGATACCACCACCACGTGTCACTGCGGAAATGGTTTGTTCAGGGAGAGGTCCGGTTTGGTTTACCTCAATCTCCTTCTCTTGCCTCTCTTCTGTGAAGGCCACATTTGTGACGTGCAGAACTAATGGTTGTCCTGATAACAGATTCTCCCACCTGAGATGTGGATATCTGCAGCTCCTTCAGAGTTACAACTGGCCTCCTGGGCTCTTCTCTGATTAATGCTCCTCTTACTCAACCTATCAGTTTACACTGCAAAAATAGACTAAAAATAAGAATTTTTTCCCTGAAATTAAAGTATTTTTCCTTGATTTGAGCAGATAAATAGGACTATTTGCCAATGGAATAAGATCTTTGCACTTAAAATAGGAACAATGCATCTCCATCACCTTTATTTCAAGTGCAGTATATCTAATTATCTTATTTTAGGGGTAAAAACACTCATACCATTGGCAAATAATCTTATTTACCTGCTCAAATCAAGGGCAAATACATTCATTTCAAGAAAATTTTACTTATTTTTAGTTCTCTTTTTGCAGTGTATAGGTGGACAGATGTGTCTTTTTAATGAACTTATGATGGACAGAACAGAGCTCTGTGAGAAGTTCAAAGGTTGAGCGGTTGTTTTATGACCTAACCCAGATTCACGCTTCTCCACGTTATCCCTGATGGGGTTTGTTAAACCGATACATGGAACAATTTTTCAGATTCCTAATTTTGACGTATAAACGATTTTTTGAAAACACCTTTGTGTTTTTGAAAACACCTTTTGAAAACACCAGTGCTGTCGATAGTAATGCTCTTACAGTAACTGTTAACGAAATGTATTTAAATCCAAAAAAAAAAAAAACATTCTCAAAGTGTTTTGCATGGGATAAAAGGAAATGCATGATATGTATTCATGTTTGAATTTGTGACAACCTCCAACATGAATAAATATCACGCGTATGTATTCGCCGTGAAGGGATGGAGATGTACGCACACCAAATAACCGCAGGCTTCCTGGGGCTGCTAATGGGTTCACGAGGTGAGGGGGCAGACGGCATGCTGGGATTGGGCGTTTTGCTTCGCCCGCCAAGACTCTTAAAGCTTCTTGAACGTCCAACGCAAACAGCGGAACATGCAGAATCATGCAACTGAGAGGGATCACAGGCTCATGTGTATTCATCCAGGCGGAGGTTTATCTGAATGCGTGAATATATATATATATATATGATCAACCTGCCGAAGGCGTTGGCAGACGCCGTTGCCGTCCGCCGTGGGTCATGCAGCAAAATAAGTTATGGGAGAGTCACGTTCCATGCAAAGAAGCAGCTTATGGAAGAGCTTACAATGATCCCAGCCCAGTGTGGAGTCTCCCGGGCCGTGAGTGAGGAGCTGATGGCCAACATGAGGAAGGCCACGGCTGTGACAGCCACCCCTAGCAGTAGCTGCAGCAGGGCGACGAGCAGAGGGAAACGGCAGACTCTGCACTTATTCCCATCCTCTGGTGCCGGGCTGTCATCTCTGTTCTTCTGCCTCTGCTTCTTGTCTGAAGAACCTTTCCGGCCCTGTCCCATTTTTTCCTCCTGCCTTCGCAACTCTTTCTCTGTTTGTCTCCCAGACTTTTTTTTTCTTTGCACAGTGTTTGGGGCGGATGTGCCTCTCCTTTGCCTCCCCCTCCCCGCCCCTCCCTCACTGCCTGCCTGCCTGTGCCGAGCCCAGCTAGGCTGCTATTTGAAAACAGAGACGGCTCTGAACTAATATGGAAAACATTTGGACTGGATTCCTACAGCAGCTCCAATGCCACATATAGAGCAAGCAACACGCTGAGGAGAAAAGGAAGAGGAGGAAAAAGGGGGGAGGCGGTGTGAGACACAAAGGGGGGGTTCCAACACACGACAGGGAAAGGGGGTTTCTCAGGGTAACACGGGGAAGGTACGGAGGGAAATCAGCAGGTATGAGTTAATAAGAAGCCAACAGAGAGGGAGAGAGAGGAGGTCACACTTGGTCAGGGAGCAGGAGTGACTGTATCACTCTTTGTGTCAGCCCTGTTACACAAGAGCCATATGCTGCCAGCCACAAAACAGTCACATGACTAACGAGAAGCAGTAATGTGATCGGCAGGCATGTGAGGGCATTACAAGGGCTCAGAAATGAGCACCTAGGCGGGCAAAAAGCGGCGGCAAGTGTCACCGATGAAAGAGCTCCACGGGTCCAGCATTTGAATTACTGCCATTTCCTGTGAAATGTTCCTATTTTTTTTTTTTTGAATGGTGTGAAAAAAAAACAGTGTCTGCAAGATTATTAAAGAAGCACAAAAGCAACGCACGTGTTTGTGCACACAGCTGGGTTGCTGCCATGGTTACTGACAACGCAGCTCAGGAGGACAGCCGTGCCGCCGCACACGGTCACAGGCGGCACACACGCCACCCTCCGTACGCAGATCCCCGCACAGGCACAGAGCAGGCATAACATTATGACCACTGACAGGTGAAGTGCACAAACTTGATATTTTTTCGTCATCACGTCACCTGTTAGCGGGCGGGACACGTTAGAATAGGAAAGTGTACGGATTTGAGCCAGTTTGACGAGGGATCTTCTCTTGTGGGGAGTTCCCAAGTCTGCTGTGTCTATCAAAAGGGGTCCAAGTAGGGAACACTGGCAAACTGGCCTGCAGAGTGATGGGCGGTCTTGGTGCATATGGGAAGGGATGTCTAGCCTTTGCAGTCCAATCCAACAGACGAACCCCTGTACCAGCAGGCGCTAACTGAATAAGTTAATGCCGGTTCTCATTGAAATATATCATAATACACAGCAAACCAAAGCTTAAATAACAGAGTTGTACCTTATAGATTAAAGGGAGATATTCAAAAGTGTCTCACCATGAACCAAAATATATATATATATATATATATATAATCATAAAAAATAAATGAATGTTGCAACTTATTGAAACTTGTCTTCTCTCTTAAATTTGCAGCCAGAAAAAAAAAAAAAACATTATGTGTATGCAGACACATCTCAATAACTTAGAATAGCATTGGGACAATAATTTAGTTCAATAACGGAACTCGGAACGGACATATTTCAAACTTTTACTTCAGATTTTTTTGACTACGACTTACTGCGAATGAAAAGACAAAATTCGCTTTCTCAGAAATTTGAACATTACATAAGACAGATTGGCATGACCAGTCTAACTCCACATAGCTACACAGAACAAAACAGCACCAAAAGATTATAGCTTCACAGAAAACCCAAAATAACCTTTAACCATCCTGGCAGTGCAGCCGGCTGATCACGTCCACGCCGCGCCGCACCGATGCAGTCATTCATGTAAAGAGGAGCCTTGACTGAGTATTGAGTACAACTGCTAGACACAGTATTTTAATCGGTTAGCATTTCTTCTGAGAAACAAAATTTGAGGTTTTAATTAGTTGGAGGCTCCAGGCGTCAAAATTACACACTTTAAAATACCATGTTTAATAAATCTCTGTGATACGTTTGTAACTTTTCCCATTGGATTACTGAAATTAGTTAAATTTTCAACAATAATTTATTAAGATGCACCGATAAAAACATTCAGCTAGTCCAGGTCATTGGAAATGCCCAGAAGACAATCGAAGGGATCAGTTCCACATTGTAGACACAGACCATCTGCCCTGGCTGGTATAATGTCCCGAGTGATTCTGTTTCTGGACATTGTTGTCCTCAAGCAACTTTGTTGCTTTTCTCAAATATTAAGGTGTTTGTTTTTGTCTGCAATTGCAGACTTTAACCTGTCCTCATATGTGGCTTTTAGAGTAGTGGCTTCTTCTATGCTGAGTGGCATTTTAAGCCTATGTTGGTGCGGGAACTGTTTTACTATAATCTTGACACTATATTAGCAACTTCAGCCAGCATCTTTACAAAGTCTGGTTTTGTTGTGGGGTTTTTGTACCAAAAGATGTTCATGTCTTGGACACGGAAGCTGTCTCCTGCCCGAAGAGTATGGAAGCAGGACATTTGCACGCTGTACTTGTAATTGTTTAAACAGATACTTGGGGCATCTCCAAGAGTCTGAAAATTGTCACCAAGGATGAACCAGATTTCTTGAGGACCGTGGTTGTCTTCCTGATGAATAGCCAAATTTAATTGGATTTTTCCTGAATCTTTTCCTGAAAGAATAAGCATTGTGTTTGAGGTGTTGCCTCAAAATACATCCACAGCTGTGCCTCCATTTAACTCAGAAATTCAAAAGCTTACAAAGCCATGACATTACCAGCTGGGCTTTCCAACTGTTTAAAGGGAAAGTAATCTTAATTGTTGTAAACTTCTGAATGCGAACAAAGTTAAAAACAGATCTCATTATTCTGACATTAGGAAAATAGAAATAAATGTGATCATTCTAACTACCCTAAAACAGAAATTGCCTGATGTATTTCAGCCAGTGAGAATTTTTATTTATTTTATACAGTGTAAATATATGGTTAAATTGTAGGCCAATATTTGAATAAGAAATTGACATGTGAATTACAAATACATGTATCAATGTAACTAAATCAAGATTTAGGTTAATAGACTTTGCCAAACGCATCTAAGTTTAGTTTAGAAAATGTAGAATTTTCTAGGCATCATTTGGGCTATAAAACGGGTTTTCAAATCAAAACGTCCAAATTATCAATTCATAAATCAATACAGTGAACCATGAAGTAAACGGTACGCTGTAAAGTTGTAGGAGACTATAGTGCTGAGTGCAAGAAAATGAAGGGGGGTAGGGGGATCATTTGATCCGCGTCCAGAAGCTCCAGCTCTCACCTGCATTCATGCATTTTGCGCATGAATCACTTTTCAGCAGCGACCCAGGTCGTAACGGCGGTTCGCTGCAGGAAGAGCGACACGGTTAGCTGCCAGCCACACACACACACACACACACACACACACACACACACACACACACACACACACACACACACACACACACACACACACACACACACACACACACACACACACACACACAAGGCGTAGTAATTACTGGACTTTGCGCTGGTGCAGCCTACACGTGAGACGGAAGCTGTTCCCAGCCAGCGGCGCGCGTGCGCTCTGACAGCAGAGCCGAGCTCTTTTTTTTTTTTTTTTTTTTTTTGCAAAGTGGCAGCTCCGGCTTCTCTCTCCAGACATCAGTCTGAACCGCAGCTCCACCGGAGGACACGCTCTGCGCACCGTCTCCCGCAGCCGCCCGAGTTTGAGCCGCAGAGCAACAAAACATTTTTCTCCCCGATCCAAAAATAGAAGAGAAGAAGCTCATAGCCAGTTCAGCGGCTGCAGAGAAGTGATGGATGAAAGAATACCGCACTTACAGGACAGGCAGTTCATGGAGCACGCAGATTTCTTGGGGTAAGAATCGCTTTTGGCAAACTGTTTCAAACTAACCCTAAATCGGCACAACCCGTTTAATCGCCGCACTTTTCTTCATACTTTAGGATGGATTTCCCTCCGCTCTACATGTGCAAATCTAAACGAGGCATAAAGCGTGAGGACGGTGGGAAGGTGCGAGCTGTCTTATTATACCAATCATGATTTCGAAGTTATATTTAACCCCTGTCTGCTAATTGAACTCATTTGAGCCTATGGAAGGCTGTGGCATTTTAACCCCATGGCTATATGTCTGTGAGCAGGACGCATACAAGTTACCGCACCGGCTCATAGAGAAGAAGAGGAGAGACCGAATTAACGAATGTATTGGCCAGCTGAAGGACCTGCTGCCCGAACATCTGAAGCTGTCGGTGAGAGCAGGAGCCTCCATTAAAAAAAAAGTTTTGACGCGCTCTGGAAATTGCGGACGCCACTAAAATGTTTTATTCCCAACAGACGCTCGGGCATTTGGAGAAGGCGGTCGTGTTGGAGTTGACGCTGAAGCATCTGAACGCGCTGACTGCCGTCACCGAGCAGCAGCACCAGAAGATCATCGCCTTGCAGAATGGTAAGAAACGCATGCCACGCTTCGAAACTTTCCAAACATGTGCGCAACCGGCTCCTTTACATACCTTGCCGAGCATAAAAAACCCAGAGCGAAACTTGAAAAACTTTTTTTTATGTGGCGCATCCTAAACGAGCTCCTTTCAACGTTCTTTCCCCCGCAGGAGACCGATCAATGAAACCCCCCATCCACGCTGATCTGGATGCGTTTCACTCAGGGTTCCAGACCTGCGCCAAAGAGGTCCTGCAGTACCTGAGCCAAGCCGAGAACTGGAGCGCCAGAGAACAGAGATGCGCACAGCTGATCAACCACCTACACAAGGTGCTGGCGCAGTTTCAGCCTGATCCGCCGCCGCTCCAGCATCAGCTGCCCGCCGGAGACGCGCAGGACGCGCAGAAGTCCGACGGTCAAGCCAACTGCGTCCCGGTCATTCAGAGGAC
The DNA here is from genome assembly GCF_011125445.2 of Fundulus heteroclitus. NCBI lineage: Eukaryota > Metazoa > Chordata > Actinopteri > Cyprinodontiformes > Fundulidae > Fundulus > Fundulus heteroclitus. The sequence continues at coordinate 22,695,784 of NC_046362.1, forward strand.
CCAGGGCGGGGAGCTTAACGAGAACGACACAGACACGGACAGTGGATATGGTGGGGAGGCGGAAAAGAGCGACGGCAAGGACAAAGAGTGCGAACGCAACAAAGCGGTGAAGATCAAACAAGAGTTTGGCGACGACAGGGTGGCCAAAAAATCTAAGATGTGCTGGTCTGGGAACGGGGACCCGTCCAGACCAGATGTGGCGTTCGTGAACTCTCTGATGGGAATAAGCGGTGTGGGACAGCAGACACCGATTTGCATGCCTTTCTACTTCATCAACCCGTCAGCCGCGGCGTCCTATATGCCTTTTTTCGACAAAAGCAACATTGAAAAGTACATGTACCCCGCAGCTGCCGCCATTGCGTCCCCGTTCCCCTGGCTGTACCCTGCACACGCGTCAGCCGCGGCGGCCGCGGCGGCAGCAGCTGCCGCTGCGTTCCCCGGCCTGTCTGCGCACTTTGGAGCCGCGACTCAGCCCAAAGACTCCCAGCTTCAAGACGACAGCGGATCACGCGAGGCCGAGGCGAGCTCACCTGAGGAGCGCGAGGAAACTCCCGTGAGTGACGACGGAGAGGGTGACGTGGACGACGCGTCCCCAGACAGCAGGAATAGCCCACAGGAGCAGTTTTCCGCCTGTCAGACGAGCTAATAAGTCTGCGTACCTCTCTGAGTTTCTGTATTTACATTTTGTATTATTAAGGCGAGTTTTAAAATGGGGAGTTTCTCATGTATATCTTTGGGCAGCAGGGGACGGTAATATGGAAGCCCATATCTGCCATGAAAGTATAAAATGAAACATGGTATACCATGGATATGAGTTCAATGGTCATAGTAATGAGATACAAAATCATAATTCGGCTGCTTGTTGCCGCAGTTTGTAGCACTGTTGCCTTGCAGCGACATGGTCTGGGTTTGAACCCTGGTCTGGAGTCTGCAGGGAGTATGCATGTTCTCCATGTGGATGCTTGCATTCTCTCTGGGTACCCCAGCTTCCTCCCACTGTCCAAAAACATGATTGTTAGGGTAACTGATTACTCTAAATTCCTCTCAGGTGTGAGTGTGTGGATGCATGGCAATTTGTCAAGTGTGTCCCTTTGTTGGCCTGTAATGGACTGGCGACATGTCCGGGACGTACCCTGCCTCCCATGTAATGACCGCTGGAGCTAGGCACCAGGCCCCCACCCCACCCTCATGACCCTGGAAGAACAAAAGGGTACATACGATGGGAATATGGAAACTAATAATGTGGACTGTAAAAAATATGATTTAGAGATTTAAAGTCACATACATCACATTATAATTGTAATTATATGTGATGTAAAGATACATAGTTTATTATTACATTCAAAGTTTTGACTTTTAGTCCACTTTCAGGCAAAATTGCGAAACTTTCTGTGTTAGAATTTTTGCTTTGTTTATTCAGTTTGCCTTTTGAATTTGGAAATCATAGTTATGAGACACAACGTCATAATTTGGACTTTCAATATTATAGATATGAAAGAAATATATACTTTTGTCTTTCAAATATGGAATTATGAGATGCCAAGTTAAATCTTTCACCTGAGAAGTACTTATTATGAAATAAATTCATAGTTTTGAGTTTCAAAGTCATAGTTAAGACCTTCAAATGTATAATTTTATCGAAAACTCTGAATTCTGAAATTCACAAAGTCTGAATTTTCACTTAGGTGTGCAAATTATAGCTGTGAAATGTACTCAGCGTTTTGACTTTGAGATATAAAATAATTTATTTCAGAGTGATGCGTTTCTTATCTCAAAATCATAACTATTGATTGAGATTTTACATCATAATTTTAAATCCAGACTTCTATATTTGGTTCTAGGACTTTTTGTCTTACAATTATCACCTTAAAAAGTAAAACTGTAATGTTGCCAGTAAAATAATGATGACTTACAAAGGAAAACAAATAAATAAAAACTGACTGAAACTTATAACCATGTCCAAAACTCACAATTATGATATGCCATATCCCATTTTTCTTAAAGTTGGCAAGATTGGGCTTCCATATTTTTGTAATTTTGTGTGCCTTCTGCACTTCTGCTTGTTTTAAACAATCTGAATGACTATCGACAATGATTGACACTTCACGGCTGTGTTGTGTTGCAGTTATTATTATTATTATTATTTTTATTAAATCCTCTTTCATAAAATATTTTGACATGGCAGCATTGGTGCCAAAACTCTTAAGTAACCAACACAGCAGTGCGCAATGTCCCAACCAATGATTTTCCTTATATGTGCATGGGTGCCTCCAGAAAGTTTTGAGGGGGGGGATGACGACCAATAATCTTGGGGTAAACCCTACACACACAAAAAAAAAAGAGAGAAGACGGAAGAGTTTTCAGAAATACACATAATACCAAAAATCAGCTGACAACTGTAAGCTTGCCTTCTCCTCTCTTAAATGAATTTGAAACAGTAGGCAAATAAGAGTTTCTGGCTAGCAAACGTGTAGCAGTGGGCATCCCCCCCCCAGGCCCCCCTTTGGTGGCACCCCTGCAAATGTGGGATCTGAAACCGACCTCTGCTTATAAATAACAACCAGGCGGACTCTGGCTGTAAATATTAGCCTGAAGTGTAAATGTGAGCTACAGGGGCCTGAAGAAGACGTGTAGTCCTCATTACCTCACTAACAGTGTAAGGGGCTGGTTGGGAGGAGCATTAACTGGCTCCTCCTGAAAGGAAGCTCCCCGACATGCACACCATGCGACCACGAACAAAAGGCGCAGATCCGTTTTATTAATCAGACTTTCGTTATGGGAAAAGGCTAACATGTTGAGCCCGATTTCCTTGATTTCATCTTTTATGTTTCGTTTGAATGCCAGTGCTGTTGAGAAAAGACAACGAATCTGTCAGAATAACTGGAAGACGAGACTCTCGGGTTTTCTTGACCAGAATATTGTAGTAACCACCTGTACCTCCAGGAAACATTGTAGGATAGCACCTTATAGATCTTTGATATTGAATGTACCTGTATTTTTCCCAAGTTTCCATGTAGGATGAGATGCTAAGTGCACTTTTTTCTGGTTTGAATCCCTCCTAAGCAGTCACCTTATCATTCAGAAAGTCAATCACTGTACTTCACCGTTGTGTTTTGGTTTCTCCTTAAAAAAAAAAAGATCCCAGTTGGTTTGTATTTTGTGTTTTGTATGCTGTATGGCGCTGGCTGATTATGTTTTTTTCTCAGTGTTTATTTAAAGGTATTTCATTGTAAGATGAAATTTGAAAACTTTGCTCCCTGCTACGCATCAGGCAATCATTCCGTAAAAACTGACATAGGCGGGAGAAAAACTGCGGTCATTGCCATGTTAAGAACTTTTTCTGCTCCTCTTTTCTATTCTTACCAATTCCTGCAACTGTAATATTGTTTTGTTTTTCTAAAAAAAAAAAAAAACTTTCACGTGACTAAAGAGGCACAAACGTCATTGTGCTTTGCAAACCGTTTCAATGCTTTTTTTGTAGTTTTTGTTCAGTTGGTTTTGCCTCGAAGCTCTTATCAACTCTACACAGTGGTATGTGTATTTGTTTGTACATAGTTTTTTTTGTTGTTTTTTTTGCAAATATACCATTAAGTATACATGTTTCGTCAATGTTGTAGAGGTCTCTAGATTTCCTCTTTTTTTAAAGATTTACCTGAGCAACTGGTGCACATTTCGCTGGCGCTTTACACGTGAGCTGTTCTAAATTATTGCTGATGAGTTGTAAAATAAATATCAAAAATGAAACTTTGGCGGGGTCGTCTTCTTCTCATCTTTGATCTCTTTGTAGTCTTACAGGTGAAACAGCTTTATACTAATGAACGCTAGGGAGTTTTTTTTGTGTTTGGAGGTGTTAATCTGCCCTAAATTAACAATAATGCTGGAAGTTCAGCAGACGAAATGCGTTTGAACAATCAGCTCCCGGCAGAAGAATGTACAGTGAGCCAAAGCTTTAAACAAATGTCATGTGATAAAAGGCTGAAGAAGAAAGGTTACAGTCAGTCTGTGCAGTCTGATGGAAAAACAAGAGGCCTCCTTCCAGCTTGTCAGAAGCTTTAAGTAAGATGGAGACCGGGCTTTTGTTCTGATCTTCAACCAGGTCACTGTAACGCTGAGTTACTCTTTAAAAAGAAATCAACTGTGCTTGCTTGAACCCATTTCTCCTGTCTGTTTCTTCCCCAAATAAGTCAACTAATTAATATATTTTAATATCTCAAGCTCATATCCTAACGTCTTATTTGAGTAAAACCACCAACGCTGCCTAAAATCTACTTTACATTCGCATCCTACAGTTCTCGCTCTGTGAAAATCCCACAAAGATCAGGTCGGCGGATTTTAGTTTGGTCTGACCTTTAACGATTTTTTTTTCCTACATATTTCTTGATAAATACAACAACATCCCTGTTTTTTTTTTCTGAACTTAAAGAAAACACAACAACGTAGAATATCACTAAAGTGAACCCGTTACAGGCAAAAAGACATTAATAAAGATATTAATAGTTTTTTATCAAAGTTAAATTTGATGTTGGTGATTTTTTATGTGTCTGTGTAAAGATCCGGTGCAAACTTTATTCCTCCGTCAGGGATGCCTGAAGAAGGCGTTAAGAAGGCTTAAACTTTTTGGCCACACTACAGTCACAAACTTCATTGTATTTTGTAAGGCTTTTATGCGACAGATCAGCACAAAGTAGTGCATGAAATAGAAATAAAAAGAGCAATTTTTTTACAAGTGAAAATATGAAAAGTGTGAGAAATGCATTTCATTGTTCCCCACTGACTGAGGTCTTTCTTCTTTAGAAGATACTTCAGGCTCAGTCAGATTAGATTAATCTGGCTGAGCATCTGTGAATGTCAATTTTGAAGTCTTGCCACAGGTCCTCAATTGGATTTAGGTCTGGACTTTGACTGGGCCAGTCATACACATGGGTGTGCATTGATCCACACACCAACCCATTGTAGCTCAGGCTTTAGTATATCTAGGCTTATCGACCCATAGAACGGTGATCCTCTGCTTCACTCTCAAGCCTCCAACAAGTTTTCTTCCAGGGCTGTCCTGTATTTACCTCAAACCATGATCCAATTAATTCTGCACAGCTTTACTGTTCCGGTTGAAGAAAGTATTGCCACAGCATGACCTCCATGTTTCACGGTGAGGATTGCATGTTCAGGGTTATGTCAGTAAGTTTTCCTGCACACATTGTGTTTCATTACGGAGCCCGGGAGAGCTCACTTTAAGTGATATTTTTTTTCAGGTCGTGATAATTTGTGAGCACGTTTTCTTTTAATTGAGTCCTCGAATTAATAAAATTTATTCGAGCACACGTTTTAATTATTCGTGGGTGCGTTTTGGTAGATCGAGATCTCGAATATACTATAACGTGCTCATGTTTACATGTGTCAAGACAATATTGAGTGCACGTTTTACATATTGTGGCCACGTTTAAGTAGATCGTGCACACAATGCTCTATAACCATGTTCACTAAATTGTGCTCTCGTTTTAGTATGCTTAAAATGAGAGCTCAATTTAGTAAAATGAGCTCACACTATAGTAAAACGAGAGCACAATATAGTAAATTGTGCACACGATTTAGTAAAACGAGTGCACAATTTAGTTAAACGAGTGCACATTCTCTCAACATGCTAAACATTTTGCGATGACACCTCTAGGGCTCCGTATTCCAGTGTTCCAGATGTTGACCGAAAGTGTCAGAAGTGATCTCATCTGAGCAGAGCAGCTTCGTCCAAAGGTTTACTGTGTTCTCTGTTAAACTATACATTTGATTTCTTACAACTTCTTTTCAACAGTGGCTATTTTTTTGCCACTTTTAAGGGCTAAATTTGTGGAGCCAAAAAAGGCATATCATGTCATAGAGTCCTCTTAAAGTGTATAAAGTAGCTAAAACAGTGCCCCCTGTAGTGAATGTTGATTTATTTAACTGTGTAGGAACAGCTTCCTACCACAAGATGTCAGTCTTTCCACAACACATAAAAACAACCCAGAAATGTCCGAAAAGAGAAAAGCCATGCAGAATGATGAGAGTTTAAAGTGTAATTCATACCAATAACATTTAAAATAGATTTTTTTTTGCAGATAAGCTATAAACTGGGCCTCACGGTGCTACGTTTATGTTACTGTGCTTTTTTTTTCTACATTTTTCTGTGAACTGAAATGAAATTATAAAATCAAAAGTGTCATCTATACAGGTGCAATGGGTCCTTTTAATGACTTAATGATGCCCAAAGTGGCCCAATATAGAAATACCTACATTTTGTTAAACCTTAAGACAAATAACACACTGTTTATTAAATATGTAGACATTTCTTCTGGATATTCTCATTTTATATTATTAACTGCAATTTTATTCCTGTGGAAATACCTCCCTCTGCTGGTCTGGCTCTTAAACTCTTGCTGTCAGTCAGATGATAATTTTTTCAGTTCTAAGCATTTTGGTCTGGTCTTCGTCACTTTCAGTTTTCCCTCAAGCCTGCAAAACAAGACATCAGATCCCACGTTGTTTTTATTTATTAGAAAAGGCCTATAGAGCCTAAGATGAAGCTTTTCACTAATTTACAGTTTCTATGATCATTGCATCATTTGACCTTGGCGTGGGTTTGCTGGGATGTCACCTGTGGGAAAACAGGCAATGAGTATCAATCTTTTTCTCTTCTGTACAATGATGGACTTGAAATTGGGAATTGGGCAAAGTCCTTATAACCCTTTGTAGATTAATGCACAACAGCTACTTCGCTGAGGTCACCGCTGCCGTCTTCCCACACAGTTAGGTGCTCCAGAGCAGCAAACGGACAAGACATTTGAGCTGATGCTCAGACGTCCAAGTTAATAGGCCACCCCTAAATGCTACTTTCCCTCTTAAAATTGACAGAAGCAACATTGATGCACTAAGCATTACCAAACACTGCTTTCCCCTATTGGAATCCTAGTTCCAATAGGCGCTATATAAATAAATTGAATTGAATTGAATTGAAGTTTATTAAATAATGCGACTCCTTTCGGCTGCTCCCTTATCCAGAGGTCGTCACGAGTCAGCATGATTTACACGCAGATTTGGCTGTTTTCATGCAGGATGCCCTTCCTGAGTCAACCAGGATTCATACCCGGGTTCCCTGTAGCAAGGACACGGACTTAGCCCACTACACCACAGAGGCACTTAAGTTAATTAAATAATAACCGTGTGGAATCTGCGGCCAGATAAACGTTCATCATGTCCTCGGTCATTTTAGACAGTTCCAGCACACACCAGTCACAAAACAGGATTTTATTCCGATGGTTTATTGAACCATGCAATCCATGTCATATCTGCATTCTGTTACAGCCATACACAACTGGCCACAATTTGCAGTAGATTAAGGCAAGAAAAACAAAACAAGTTATTTAAAGTTGACATCTTATTGGAGCTCTAGAAGATATGAAGTTGTAAACAGTGACCACAACAACGTGAAAGTTCTGATCCAAAGTACAGTACATGTGTTGAATGTAAAAAAAAAAAAAAACGAAGAAAAAAACAACCAAAAAAAAAAAAAACACCTTAATTGTTGCTTGTGGTTTTATGATAACTATACAGCGGCAAAGGACAGAGGTTTCTTGTTTGCTTTGACATTCCTACAAAACATTTGTAAAAAATGGTGTAGTTTCCTTTCCTCATGTTGCATACCGGCACTGATTTCTACAGGTTTTTTTTTTTTTTTTCTCTTGACTATTCCTGATTTTTCCTTCAACGCCCTCCGTAAAAACCTCCTCTGTGCTGTATCTGGAAACACTGTTAATGGAATGAGGATAAGGCACTTGGATGTGTTTAGCAGCTTATCTACAACCTAAGTGAAGCTTCGCAACTTGGCTATTCTGCACGCGCACGCACACAAACACACACACACACACACACACAGGCAAATATCTTGAATCACTGTCATATATGCGACGATTTAAGAAGTGCTTCAAACCTTCAAAGTTCTGACTACGTGTGCGCGCATGCAGACGAACGCAGACGAGCTGCTGCAATGACAGGCTCGCGCTCTTACTTCACATTGCAGCCGTGACCGTCCGCTTTATGACTGCCGTTGCCACGTCGACCCCTACAGCTTTGAGTACTCTCTGCACATTCAAAGATGGCCGACACAATCATGCAACGAGCAACGATCTTTGGCCACACGCAATCCGTAAGATAAAACGAGCATAAAATACATTCGGAAAATATAGATATATTTACTTTGTTGCCATCGAGCAACAAAAATACAGCTAAAAAGGAGAGTTAACACTGCTTTAATATGCAGCCACGGCTGCAGGAATGCACACCTTTAGAATAAAATGCACTCACTGAATAAAGCTAAAGAGTACAAACATCTACAGTAAGCCTTCATTTTGGTAAGTACACACAGAAACATTCAGTAACAAAAAAAAAACATGAACCATTTGTGCATAGTTTTAACTTGAGCCAACTGAGCACAGGGAGAGATTGTTCACAGTTCTACTACAGAGACAAGTGGATCCTTCACTTCAATAAGAATAAGACGCTTTGCTGGAGAGAGAAACGCACATAATCGAAGAAGACTCTCATGGTCACTTTCTAAAAGGCAAAAAAGATGCATACAAATCATTCAGCAGGTAGTAAAGTGAAAGTACAATAAGTGGATATGTTGATGTCCACAACAGCCAGATGTTTGGGAGAGACATGAGAAGAGAGGGTGCACCATTCCAAAGGGTGCAGTGGTTTTTGTTGTCCATCACTACAAACTGGTGTTCCCTTCAGGGCCAGTGCTCAATCATTTCCAGTCCGAGACCGTATGCTCACCGTATCTTCACACTTCACACTAAAGTTTGCCACCGGGTTCAAAGGATGCATAGTCTGGAGCTGCAGGGATGTGCTGCGTAGGGTGAGTTCTGGGGGGGGGGGGGGGTCAAACGTAGATCCCCTCTGGGTTCAGGCCAGAGCTGAGAGGGTTGGCGAGGACACGAAGGTGGCTGGACACAGGCTGGGTCGACATGGGACGCTTCAGCGAGCCCGTCAGGGCCGCCAAATCTGATGAGGAAACGGACAAGGGGGGAGAATGAAACGGCACAACAGCTTTTTCTTGTTCAGCATCGATATGGTGCATTTGACAGTTTAGCAAACTTCAGCTCTACCACACAAAGTGATGCATTAAAAAAAAAACGCGTTAAAATGCACCAATATAATATTTACCAATCAAATTTTTAAGTTTCTCATCTTTTCAAATTACACATGTTACCCAGAAGCTCAATGATTGAGTAGTCCCTTTTTTAAAAGCATATTATTTTGAATATACTTTCCTGTAAAATAAATCAGAAAAGCAATTTTTGCGATTGCATAACATGCAATGTTGTGCAGCTCTTCTTAGGATCCACCAGGGGGCAAGGCTGAGCTTTGCAACAGGACTGCAGTGAATTTTATGATTCAAAGACCACAAGGTTACCAGATCATGCACTTATTAATTACTTATTAATTATCACTTCTGTTTCAGCCGACATGTCAGAATCCCAAAGCAACGTTTTCATGCCATCAGCACAAAATCTAGTTGCATTTAACAAGTCTGCTTTTCAGTTTCAGGGCCTGTAAGGAACACATTAAGGACCAGAGGTGTGTTTAGAAAGAAAAAGGCTTAATTCAGAGTGTGTTCTGATATATTTAGATTTTAATGCTCATGAGCGCTAGCCCAGGAGTTGATGAGGCCCCGAACAGATCTTCCTTCCCATCATCCACCTCAGCGCCGTCTACTTTCCTTTTACTTTGTCCATGCTTGGTCATATTTGCATTGTTTTGCTGTTAACTCGTGAGCAGACAATTAATTACACTGACTGTATGATAAATGTGACTAGAATTCAGTAATTTCATCCTATTTACTTAAAAAAAAATAGTACTTGAAATACAATTTTTGTATTTCAAGTACAAAATCATAGGTATCAGCCATGGCCATTTTTTTTGAGGCTAGTTTTAAACAATTGGGGGGCAACTTTTTTTTGCACGGCTTGCAAAACTATAGTACAATTTATGCACATAACTGTAAGTATAAGCCTTTTTACCCTTTAAAATGACTTTTACAGCGTCTGAGGCTGCTCCACCTCCCTGTCCGCCTGTGTCATGTGACCTGTCCAGCCAGTGTAAACCCAGACAGCTACCAGACAAGAGCACAGCTTAAAGACTTGTGATTACGTTTTGTGATGCTCAAAGCAAAGCTACAGGTGTTTCATACAGGTGAACCTATTCCCTGAGTTTCGTCTGATTAACGGGAACTGTCAGAAAATATGCTATGAGCTAAATAATCAAGAGTTAAGATATCGAAACAGACAGTAAACATGCCAACAGCTTAGCACTAAAGCAAACTGTGCTGCATGAAGCGAGTTACATGTGATACTGGGGAAATGTAGTGCTTTACTTTACTGCGCTTTCAATGTTCCAGATTTAAAAAGCATTGACATGACTTATTTTATTCTTTTTAGTAAGAGAGGATATTTCAGTTTCCAATTGTTAGGGATTTTTTTTATTCCTGATCTTGACATCCATGTTTTCAATATTTAATTCCAGTGGGGATTTTATAAATCCTTTTTAAGATCTAAAAATAAACAAATGTGCAACAATTTGCACGAGAATCTTAAGACAGTTTGTCTTACTTTTTTTTTAAGCCTTTAAAGTAAAAAGTTGCTTCATGTCACAGCCTTCTTTTCTGAGCTTAGAGAAGAGCAGTAAAAAATGTGAATTAGCTCTGAAAATTTAATGAATTATGCGTACAACTGGCGCATTGCTCAACCTGCCCTGAGCAGAGTGAGCAATGCGCCATGAGCACTGCTGTTCGGTCCCACAGACCAGCAGGGGGCCCTAAAAAGCCTCAAAGTCTGTTTTCATCAGGACTGGTCCTGCTTGCAACTTTGTTGTTTTTTTAAAGCATATTTTAGCTTTTCTGCCAAGAAATGTATTGTTATTCTACTCAGACATTGGAAAAAAAAAAGATTCAAAAATCACTAAATCATTGTAAAGTTTTTAGGAACCAGCTTGAATGCAGCCTTCACTTCCCCCATCAACGTGCATGGCTCTCATGAGGAGCATCTGCTCTCCGCGGGTAATTTACCAGACGGCAGAGCTGCTGCAGCTCTTTGCAGGGAGTTCAGAACCACCACTTAGGCAGGAGCAAAGATTCGTACTGCATGTACTTTACTGCTATTTTCCGCCCTTCACATACTGACGCACAGAGATGGAAGACACAGAACTCAGTCATTTTCTCTCAGCAGGCTGTCAAGAACCGAGGCTTCAGAACAAAGTGCGCCTTGACGGACAAAGTGATTTCTCTAACACTCAAACTGAACTTTGCTTTCATTCCCACACTTAACATGCACAAAGTGTTTTTGAAGTCAAAGAGCACCATTATTCTCCAACAGACTACAGTTAGAAGTGATCTAATCCCGGGTCAGATCTATCACAATGACACTTCACCGGCCTGTCAGAAGCTGTTCGTCTCATTTAGGGTTTGGACCTGAACAGAATTTCCCTACAAAAAGCTTTCATGTAATATTTAAGACAGCCTTCATTACCTGTACCAGAACTGCTGTTCGCACAGTCCTCCTCGGTTGGTTCAGCCGGCAGAACTGTGACCTTGGTTCCAGTCTGCTGGATGAACTGCTGCAGGTTCACCTGCCGCAGCTCCTTGGTCAGCTGCTCCAGCTCCTGCTGCATGTCCTTCGATGAAACGACAATACAGAGACACAAAGACAAGCCGCTTGAATCTGAGACCTCGACCCATAAATACATACTCCAATCTTTTGTTACTGACCTAAATGGATTTTCCAGGATGCTTATAGCGTGTACTCAGAGGATATGTTATCAGGTCAAGCACCAGAGATTTCAATTCAGTTAATCTAAACAGCACCAGTTCACAAAAAAAAACTGTTCTCATAGCACTTTACCAGACAAGCAGATCAAATTTATACAGAGATACGTAATAAAATGACATACATTTCAATTGGATCACAGTTATAATACATTGCTGTCAAATTCAGTTTACAATGGCAGTAGGTTTATCTAACATATCCCAGCTGATTGTATCCAGTCCCTGCCTTTCCAGCAATTTCCAAAGAAAGCTTGTATCAACAGTAGAAAAGAGGCCGGAAGGAAGAAACCCAGCTCCAGCAGAACCAGGCTAAGAGTGAGCAGTCACCAGGGTTGAAAGAAAGAAAGAAAGAAAGAAAGAGAGAAAGAAAGAAGTATTGTTCAAGCACTTCTGATCTTAAAAGAAAAATATTTCAAAGTGTTCTGCTTCAAGTTGCTCACATAGCCTTGAAGTGTTACTTGTAGACAAATGGTTTCTCTAAGTTTCAAAAGGTTAAATTATAAAAAAAGATGTTTAAATTTACCTAGTTTTTGAATCCTCAACTTGCTAAACTTAACAATTTACATAAGTAAATCTTTAACCTTTTCCACTCATCTTTGTGTTTGTTGGCTCTAGCATGTGATTAAATTGTTTTTTCATTTAACTTGCCCATGTTTAACACCTTGTAGTTGCCTAAACTGAAATCCTAAAATATTTTTTTTATAAATTATAATAAAACAAATTTTAAGAGTGTTATTTTGAAACAACTTTTTCAGTACTTAGTAAATTTAAGTAGAATTTTAATACAATTAAAATTCAATTCAAAGTATTGATTTACTTTTGTGTGCTGAACTATAAGTATAAGTGTACAACTTTATGTACACTTATACTTCAATTATATTTCAATTTCTGTGTTTATCTTATGCCAGAATAACACATTTAAATGTTATGCTGAGTGTATTTATAATGTTCTTGTTTAGTATTTTTATTGAAAATATAATATATTGTAAATATACTAAAATTCATTTCTTAATACCTTATAAAATGTATCAATAAGCAGTAATAGAAGAGGTTCGTACATTTAAACGATTTTATTATGCACTAACAGTTGCATTTTAGAAAATAAGTATATATTAGGCAAGCAGTTATTACTTATGTATTTACATTTAACTTTTTTTAGTTCTTTCTGTCTGAAATACTGAAATTTCACTTATTGCTCCTTTAAATATCCACTTTCCTGGATGGACTGATTGAATCGAAGTAAAATGAAAATAAGGAATCAATGAAAGTAGCAAAAGGGCGAACAACCCTAAAATGTTACTTTGCGTTCCGTTACAAAATCTTGACATTTTTAAGACATTAAAGACTAAAATTGAGATGATTAAATTAAAGACTCTTAAAAGATTACGTTACAGACGTCTTATTACGGTCCCGCTTATCCAAGCTGTGTGAGACTTCACAGCTGGGTCCGTCTCTCCTCCTCTTTCACTTTCTCTTTTCAGAGCCCAACTATGATAACGACAGCGTTAAGGCCAGTAACTTGGTTTCTATTCATTGTTGCGCCGAAATCTCTGTCTGACCTTTCTGAAAAGATTCTGCAGCCGGATCAGATCAAACAGTCGGGGATCTTCCGCCTCACGGGGGGACAGGAGCTTCTCTCCAGTTTTTATAATGTTGAGCCAAGGCAGTGCGACTTGTTGGAGTCCTACAGGGTTTCTGGGCTCATGCAGTCTGGGCTGGGCGTAAGGCAGGGGTGTCCAGACTTTTCGGCATGTGGGCCGAAATTGTCAAGTCAGAAGTACCAGAGGGTCGAAAAATGAATAAAAGAAGAAAATAGGCAAAAACAAAAGCAATTTTTTTTATTTGATCATTTTAACTAAACAAATTAGTCAGATTTTCTGTAGGAAACAGGTGTGTAAATGGTTGAAGATCCAGAAGTTAAAAATAGGTTTGCTCTTTTGTCATAGTAAAACATGATCGCCCAGTTTGCAAATTACTTTAAGCTTTAAAAAATGAAAAATTTAATATTTTAGTTCTAATTTAAGAATTGGTCAGTGGTTTTATTTGAAAACACTTGCTGCATTCAGCCAATTTTAATAAATGAATTCAAAGCAGATTTTAATGTACCAAAGTCTATGTTTGAGTAAAAGTCATCGGATCAATGGGGTCCTGTTTACAATGGAATTAAAAAGAATGTAAAAAGTGTGGTTATTAAAATCCGAATGCATTGTGTTGTACCTTCAATTGTAAGATTTTGTCTTGCCTGTAATTATTTTGCCCTTACTAAAAATAAATAAGAAAAAAGTTTCCATCTGTACCAGCCACCTCTGCTGGTTGGCCAAATCTGTCTGCATAGGCATCATAACAAATGGCCCCCTGGCCACACTTCAGAATCAGAATTCTGATTCTGATTCTGATGAATGATTGACGTAAGGCGAGACGGACAGAGTGAGGGAGAGACGGATGAACGGAGGGACAGAAGCAAGGAACGGCCGGAGGGAAGGATGAACCGATGGATGGAAGGAGATACAGATGAAGAAAAGGAAGGATGAATGAACTGGTCCAAACTGGTCATTGAATCAGAAAAGCTCACCTGCAGTTTCTTACTGCTTTGTCCGAGCGATCTGTCCACAGCCCTGCAGCTGCTCTCCAGCTGGATGGTCTGTCTCTCTTGGGCCTTCAACTCCGCCTTGACCCGGAGGGCCTGAGCCCGAGCCTCAGCCTCACTCACCCACTGGGTCTCCTGGCGCTCTCTCTGCAGCTTCTCCTCTTCGAGGCCTGCTTCTACCCCCTAGTAAGCAAAAGAAAAAAGGAAAATGCTGAGAAAATGAAAATAAACCTATCACTACATCTAACAGTATTGTACCGTGCACACCATTTTGATACGTCAGATCATTTTTGCCAATTTACAGAGACAATATACCTTTAACATTCCAAGCTTTTCTTCAATTTCCATCTCGCAGCCCTGCAGCCGCCCTCGCAGCTCCTGCAGTCGTTCCTCCAGCTGCCTCTCGCTCTCCATCTCAATCTGCAGCTCAGTGGCCCAAAACTCTTCCTCCTCCATTTCCACCTCATTCTTCCTGAGGTGCTTCTCCAGCCTCAGGATCTCCTCCAACAGCCCTCCTCCTCTACCCAGATCGGCAGCGCACCCGGCACCCCGTCGTCCTCGGCCCTCGGACCAGGCCTGGAGCTCGGCCTCATAGGCCTCCAGCTTTTTCTCCAGCACATTCAGAGTCTCCCTTTGCAGACTGACCAGTCTGACCAGATCTTCCATGCGACAGGTCCACAGGCCCGGGGAAGCCGTCCCAAAGGCCGGCCCCGCATGGTGGTGATTCCCGCCGTTACCAAGGAGAAGTCTTCGCTTACCTTCGGCCTCACTGATGCGGCCTCCGCTCAGGATCTCCCTCAGGCTCCTCGGTGCACCGGTGAAGGTCAGGGACTTGCGGCGCGGCTCGCGCCGGCGGAGAGAGCCATCGTTGGGATAGCGAAGTTTGGCAAGAGGAGGCAGACTCTGACGATAAAGCCCCCGTTCAGGACCCCTAAGAGGGGGGCCCTCTGAGGGAGGGCGTTCTGTCAGCGAGGGGCCCGTGCGATGAAGGATTAGCTGCACGTCACCAGCATACTGACCCCAAGTGTTTAGAGAGGCCACAGGGCTCTCGTGAGGGGCTAGGTGGCGCTCCGTGTCCCGCCATTTCTCTACTAAAGTGTACCTCCCCGTGCGACCTGTGAACGACAAACACGTTAAAACAACACATGGTTAGCGATGACATCATAGCGCTTTGAATATAAAGAAGAACAAGATGGAAAAAAGCAGTTCTGATCTAAAAGGGAGAAGAATAACTTCAAAACAAACCCAACAGTTCATTAAGCAGGAAGTTCCCCCCCGTATCCATTTGAACACAGGTATGTTTTTTAAAAGCACTTTTGTTTTGTAAAAATATAAAAAATGTGAAGGTTAAATTCACACCATTTTGTTTTGTAGTTTCTTTTTAATCTTTTTATATAATAAATGAAAACCAAGTTTCAAAGAAAGCTAAAGCAAAATGCAGAATATAAAGAATTGGGGGATTTTTTTTTATAACCAACATAAAATAGCACCGTAAACAAAATGTTTTAGAAACTAAAGTCTTAAAATGTTGACGTCCATTTGTATTCAGCCTGTAAATGAAATTGAGTGCAACCAATTGCATCCAAAAGGAAAAAATTAATGTTTTTAATTTAAAACCCAACACACACACACATACATTCTGTGAAGGCCTCAGAGGTTTGCTAGAGAACATTAGTGAAGAAGCAGCATCAGATCAAGAACATCGCAGACAGGTCAGAGATGAAGTTGTGGAGGTGGGAGAACCTGTTTACTGAAGCACTCCAAAAACCTGCCACTTCTTGAGTGGCAAGAAGAAAGCCACAATTAAAAGAAAGCTTTCGCCAGTCCTGTTTGCAGTTTGAAACATGGTGGTGGCTGCGTCATGATGTGGGCAGTGTTATAATGTGAGAATGCTTTTCTTCACCAGCCACAGAAGGGCAGATCAACGTTAACGGGTAGATGGATGGCACCAATTAAAGGACCATGCTGGAAGAAACCTAACAGAGAATACTAATCTAATCTAATACTGTAGATTAGATTAGATTCAATTTTATTGTCATTACAGAGGTACAGGTACAAGGCAACGAAATGCAGTTTAGGTCTAACCAGAAGTGCAATAGCAGCAAGTGCAGGATAAACAATGGTTCCATAAGTACAGGACGTGGGTTATTACTGAATAAATATAGAGGTGGATACTATTATAAAAATAATTTTACTGATAGATTTGCCCTATGAAAATAATATACAAATAACTAGTATTGTCAACTAAATTTACAGCTGGATATGTACCGAATATAATATACAAGTGGATATTACTATAAATAGAGTTTTACAAATATGTACAATAGCATAATATACAGATGATTGTTATTATAACAGAGTTTACATGTACTATGAATATATGGACAGATGGCTATTACTATAAGCAGAATTGTGAGCATGATATACAAATAATATAATTTGAGTTGGTTTGTCTGCATAAAGCAAGAGTATGAATACTTTTTAAAGGTGTGGCCTCTACAAAAAAGAAATAAAAAAAATAGTGAAACAAATACAGATCTGTAGATCAGCAGTTTCAGCACTTTGAACAGCTGCTTTTCCCATTTGGCTCATCGATTATAACATACATTCCTTTGAGCTCTGACAATAAAAAAAAACTCCAAAAGTGCACACACAGAAAATGCTCAATAAACGTCAAACACAAAATCAATATTTAGGTTTGATCCGTTAGAGTGCTGTGTATGTGGGGAGCATCGAAAGGAAGGGGCTCAGAGGAAGTACAGCTTTCAGAGTTTGGCAGGATACGAAGGGGATGAGTCAGACTTTCCTTCCTCCTCCCCTCGCTTAGTGGGAAGTGATGTCAATGCATTATGCTCAAGTGCCCCCATTTCTGCAACAGCTATAGGAGAGCGGGGTGCGTAAATCCAAGAAAGCACCAATATAGCCCCCTGATTATGGCCCGCCGTTTCTCAGCGGGAGCTGAAAATGAAGGCGGTAGAGATGACAGTTACTTACCTCACAGGTCCTCGTTTTTCTGTCTAAAAACAACAGCTTGGCATTTTAGGAAAACGTCCTCTATGATCGTGGGAGGATGTTTGTGAATGCAAAGGAGCACGCTCATACACAACTACAGCTGTTCACGTCTTCATAATAGGGTCATAAAACCATCTGGAGAACAAATATGGCACAGTGATTACGAACAATAGGAATGAAATCTAGCTATCATTGTTTTCCAACAATAGTTAGAGCCTGGCCCTTTTTTCCTCTTAAACAATAAGGCAGTGATAAAATGTGTTTATCAGAAACCTCAGCGAGGAAGGCCATGATTTAAGAATGGACTTCTAACAACATTATCTCGGGATAACATTATGTTTTGTCCCACCATTTCAAATCAACAAAGCTTTTAAGTTTATGATATTAGTTTTGTGCAATATCTAAAAATAATTATGAAGTCCCAATTAACACCAAACAGAACCAGAACATCTTCCCTATCAGAGATCAAGACAGTTATGGTGCTTTATAGATTCTGTAAAATGTCACACACACACATTATATATATATATATATATATATATATATATATATATATATATATATATATATATATATATATATATATATATATATATCTATATATATATATATATATATATATATATATATATATATATATATAAATAAAACTGAGAACAGATCTAAACTTTTCTAGATCAAGAAAACAGCACACCCCAAAAAAAACTAAGGAAGTCATACGTCTCCATTTTACCCGGCAAGCATGTTGGATACTTTCATGTACAAGATTTAGTTACTTTTTGGGAAAACTTTGCTCTGAGTTTATCTAAATATCACATATTCTGTTTATTGATAAGCAGGTAAGTTTTTGCAGTTTAAATACCCACAAAAAACAAAACTGGAATTTTTGTAGCCCATGGTTACTTTCAATCTAACAACTCTGGTTTATGTGGGGGGGAAAAAAGAAGTTTGGACACCGCTGATTTGAAAACACAGCCAACAAAGCCCAAACATTTGGAAGCAACTATTCTCCAATCTTTTCTGAAAAGCTGGTTTGAGTTTGGAGTATTTTGGGACGGATTTACAGCACAACCACACCTTACTTTCAGGTACACTGTGATGTTACCAGATCAGTGTTGAGGAAATGTTGGGAAGGGATAAAACGATTTGCAAGAGTCCCAACTTTCTCACAAAAGTGAAAACAATTCAGTTTGGCTACTGTATACATCCCAAGCTGTTGTAGAAGCCAGAGGAGGCTGACTTAAAAACACAAAGTTTAGGCATCAGGATTAATTATAGTTAAAATCTATTCCGATATGTGACTTTATATAGTAATCAAGCTTATTTTGTTGTAAAGAACAACAATTAAACTGACTGTAATGATCGTCTTTACTTCAGGACTTTTGGCTTGTAGTGTAATCCGAAGTCAGCCGGAGCAATAATTAATGAATTTTACAACGATTGTTTGAACAATTTAGGTGAAATGCTCGACAATCCTGGTACTCGTGTAAACTGTGTGGGACTCAGGAAATGTAGAGTTATATCACTGTACTTTAAAGCTACAGAGGTTTCAAGTGCAAACACAACATACCTTTCTTAATTTCAAAGTAGTAACGGACCGGTATCAAAGTTGGCCTAAATTAGCCTAATCCCATGTCCTTGGACGGACATTAGGAACAAAACTTCAGGATCAGGAGATAGTTTTTTTTAAAAAGCTGCAAGTTCAGACCTGAAAAAGGTTCTTTAAAAATCATGATTTTCTAAATCTTCAAACTAAACCACATTCCAGATCTTTCATAAGAGCCTGGAACATTTAAAGAGTTAATAAAAGCAAAACACACAAACATCCACATAAATAAGCAGGAAAAAAAAAAGAGAACACGTGCCTGCTTCGAAAGCTAGTGGACAGGTTGTACTGGCGGTCTGTAGCAGTAAAACAAAAAAAAAAAAACAACAGGAATATTTACCTATAGCCTGGGCCAAAGCAATCACCACTTCCTGGCAGGTGGTTGCCTCTGTGACCCCGCACACGACCCTCTGGACGCCGTCCACCCAGACCTTCAGCTCCATTTCTGGGTCAGAAGCGATCGGGGCCGTTATGGTGAGCGGGCCCCAACATTATTCGAGGCAGGAATGATGGCGGCTCGCAGGAAATCCCTCTGGCTAATGTACTGCGTAGGAAACACAGGGGAAAACAGGAAGCGTGAGTCACGACGCACTCGGACGGCCAACGTTACAGAGCTCGTGTGATTTGAGCCTCCAGTGGGCAATTTAGCAGCAAAAATATACATCAACGAAGAACACACCAGGAGAAAATGATTACATGTGAGACGGTCCAACTAGGGAATGGACTCCAGGCAGGCCCGGCCACCTGGCCTCAACAGCGTTGTTTTGTTCCCCTCTATGAATAGGTACATGACAGTTGGGGGTGCAGGAAGAATCTGCCAGCAGACATTCCCAAGGCCAGTTCCTGCTTTTGTACCGGGAATTAGATAGAGGCTGAGCCGACAGAAAAATTACCTCTGAAAGGACTAAAGAAGGAAATTCAAGATTTTTTTTGTAGCATATCGCTGCATTTTTTTAAATTGCTCTCCACACACTTTTCCTTTTTTTTCTGTTTTGCTTTACCAGAACAACAACAACAACAAAAATTCACTTCATCAGATCAAGAGATCTACAAGGCAGGTTTTTTTTAAAAAGCCGCGTAATTACTGACAGGAATCCTTCAGCGCGTTCTTCAGGACAGTAAATCCGGTCACAATGAACGGCCCATCTGTATCCCCCTCCATGAATCTAACCTTCACTGCACTGACACAGCTGTATGAAAAGGGGCCTTTGTCCTCCCCAGCAATTACACCTCCCCCAGCTCAGGTATTCCCTGTTCAGATTCCCAAAGTCATCCCCATCAGTTGGTTTGTCCTTACCTCAGCCAAATGTGTTTCTACGCGCAATCAAGTCACCATGCAGCCCTGCAAGGCGGCAGGAGCAGAGAAGGACAGACGACTAGATTTGGATTAAAATGAATCTTTAAAAAAATAATAATAAAAAGTCCATAGAAAGGGAAATTGTTTGCCTGGTCCTTTCACAAAGAAAAAAAAAAACGTGGCCTCAGTTCAGTGCATCTAATTTTTGTCCAACTCTATTAAACTCGGCTTCGCATTTGCAGGTACAACATTGTCGCGTCGCCCGCTCATGCTATTCTCGGCACACTGGCAGCTGGTCAGAAAGGGCTTTTGTCCTTCTTTTCAGACTGCCCTTAAATGGCAGCGAAGCACTGGAGGACAGGAAGAAAGGAGCTGGAAAACACTCGCAGTCAAGCGGTCGATGAGATCTTTATGATCCACGAACCCAAACTTTGTTTTCACAATTAATTTCAAAAGCAATAATGGTGCTGGTTCTGAGGCAAAGAGACCACTGTGGCTCAGCCGTGGAGGATGAAAACGGAAAAAATAAAGGGAAAAACACCAGCAAAGCTATGACTTTATGATAACTTTTTACATTTTGTTATGTTACCACCAAACATTTTTGATTTTGTGGTTATATTGTATTATATTGGCATTTTCTAAATACACATTAGATAATTAGTAGCTTTAAATAGCAATATTCATGCATTTCCACAGATTCTCAGTTGAATTCAGGTCAGGACTTGGACTAGGCCATTCTAATGCATGCATATGCTTGGACATTAACAATTCCTTTGTGGTTCTGGTTGTATTTGCTACCGTACTACTGAGGAAAAGAATCCCCACAGCAGAAAGTCGCCAACTCCATTTTTCACTGCGAGGATGGCGAATTTAGGGTGATAAGCACAGTTACTCTCCTCCCACAAACAGTGTTTCACATATAGGCCAAAAGTTCTGTTTTGGTCTTATGTGACCAGCGCGCCCTCCATGCACACGTTCTCTGTGATGTCCACATGCTTTAACTGGGAGTCCTTATGGCGTTCTTTCCAAAATAGCTTTCCTCTACCCAGAGAAAAGCCAGATTTTTGCAGAGCATGACTAATGGTTTACTTTTCAAAGGAACCTCCCACCTGAACTGTAAATCTCTGCAGCAGCTCCAGAGTTACCTTGTGCATCTTGGCTGCAGTTGTGTCTTAGTCTTTTTTCCATTTTAGGATGATGGATCGCACAGTGCTCAGTCAAAATGTCCACAGCATTGGAATCTTAAATGTTTTATAACCTAATCCTGCTTTAAACATTTTTACCTCATACTGCCTGGTCTGTGTCTTGGTCTTTATGATGCTCTTAGTTGACTAATGCACTCTAACAAACCACCGAGGCCTTTGCACAACAGCTGTATTTAATCTGTCGTGAAATGACACACAGATGGGAGTTTATTTGCTAGTTAGATGAATTCTGAACGAACTGGATTTTATTTTGAGGTACAGTGAAGTGGGCTGAAAAGAAATGTGTGTCACACTTTCAATTTTAACGTGTACATTTAAAGAAAAAAAAAAAAAAAGCCATGCATCATTATCCTTCACCTTCCCAATTATCTACTACTTTGGGTTGATCTATCGCACAAAATCTACATTGAATTTTCTAGTGACAAAATATGAAAAAAATTTCATATTCAGAGTCAAAGCTCCTTTCCTCTGTGTTGTATTTGTTGACATTAACCCAGAAAACCCAACTAATGATACAGACGCAGCGGTGCAGGGCAGAGTGCCATCCTGCAAGCTCTGCTCTGTTGGCCCGCCAAAGCCGCAGCTTGGGGAGGGGGGAGGGGGGGATGCCTGCCTCCTGATTTTTGCAGTGTGCATTTTGCCAGAAAAGCGTTCCACGAGGCAGATGAGCTCTTGGATTTCTATTAAAGCTCAGCTGAGATGATAAACTTCTGCAAAAGCTCAAATCCAGATGATCTGAGCGCCTGCTCTGATTTGTTACAGTCTGGTGTTGAGCAACAATGACTGGACCCGCATTCCTCTCAGAGCAGAGAAGTGTGTGAGGAGCACCGAACAGCCTGCCTCACCCGGCTGCTGATGACAACCCTCCAGACCTACAGGGGCATACCAAGCTGGCAGGGAAAAGGCTTCAGCTGGCTGCTGGTGTAAACATTCTACCATATGCTCCTGTGGGTGCTTCAACACAACCAGTATATCCTCAGTAGCACAGAAAAAACAAACAGGGGGGAAAAGGCACGGGCTATTTAGTGAATCTACAGAATTTATAAGCAGCCTCGCGTCGCAGGTTGTCAGCGGATTGTGCAGATTAGGACTTTGATCTGGGCTCTTTCAAACAAATCCCCAAATAATCTCCTTTTTACCCGTTTTTGTTGTACAAACACAAAACAATGTCAGGCTTTAAATATTGAATGCGGAAACCCCAGAGACTGTGCGGATGGCTAGATAGAGGTACATATAAACAGTCGTGCAGATAGATCGCTAGATGCTGAACAGGCAAACCGATGGATGGACGGATACGGTAATGGAATAATGGATGATCGATGGATATGTGCACGACCTAGCGGATGGACGGAGGGACAAACCGATACAAGGATGAACAGATGGGCTGATGGATGGGGCGGACGTGCTATCAATTGGGAGGACAGAGTTGCAAATGGCTGGATAAAAAGAGGAAGGGGGTAGCTGGATGGAACTTTTGGATACAAAGTTAAAGAATAAGGTCTAGAAATACAATGTTTGTCTAGACCTGGAAAATACCAAGGTTTTCTTCTAGAATGTGCATGAATCCCTTTTTCTTAACAGCGGCGAGTTTGAGCAAAACTAAACGAACATTTATAACGTGGCACAAAAGGGCCTGAGCAAAATGATCTCACAGGAAAAAACACCAAATGTTCTAACACTTGCTGCCGCACAAATACATGCCGTTCTGCTTCCTGTCCACATTCACTGACCATTGTTCACCCACAACAGAGGACAATTCATCCATACAGCCAAGGATCGAAAATTCTTCCCTGTAATTAACTGTAAAGCCAAGTAGTCGAGTCAAACTAATTCGGAACAAAAGGACCCTGATTCCTAAAAAGTCTCCAACACTGCCGGGTAATTAGAGACAGAAGGGCATTTCTCACAGACTTGAGCAACATCAGAATAACGTCTAAACCCCTCCTCTCTGTTGGTTCCCAAACTTTAAGTCAAACTGTGCACCCAGTAGAGCAGCATGTAATTACAAGCAATTTATACTGAGCTGTAATTGGCAGCAGCTCTGTTGTGAAATAGATCTCTGCGAGCAATCAGAGCCAGACGGCGGCTTTATTGTTGAGGCACCAGTGGCAGAAATCTCTTTCCGCTCCCCCAAAAAACCAATATGTGCAAGGACTGCACAAGCACGTCTAATTTAAAAAAAGGCCCCAAAGAGATTAGGTTATGATCTAATGTACAGTTAGCGTCCTGCAAAAGTCATCACGTCTCTTTAATTTTTTCTAAAAGGTTTTTTTTTTTTTTTTTAAATGCCAAAACCACAAATCTGGATTTTAAAAAAGCAAATGGGTAAGAGTCTCCCCCTGGATGATTACTGGCGGATGATTATGTTTCAGCTGGAAACAAGTTGTTTAACCCAAAATGATGCGGCAATTATCTTTTTATGGCTTAAACATGCGTCTAAGACACAAGCTGTGGTCGTGGAACAGAAGATGATCTGTTTCAGATGGGTCAAGTTGTTGGAAGATTGCTGAAACTAATAAGAACGACCCCATACCATTGTTCAAATCTGGAAGGATATCGAGGAAATGTGCGGAAGAAATGCGGTCGGAAAGGAAATCTTGAATGATTGTGATCGGCGGTCACTTAAACGTTTGGTGAAATTAAATCGTAAAAAAAAACAACAACAAGAACAACAACAGCAGAACTCGCAGTTCAACAGTGAAAGTGAGAGCATTGCGACACGCACAATGTGAAGTAAACAGCTGTGTGACCTTAAAGAGAACATATCAAACAAAATCCACTTTTTTTTTTTTTTTTTTTTTTTTTTAAAGATGTATACTTAGAGTATCTAGGAATGGGGAAAAAATTTTTTTGTAGTCTCCTCAGGTGCTGCATGGATATCTTTATATTTGGTTTCAGTCCAATTATTGAAGCCGTTCGGTTTTCCGTTCAGTTTTTTGAACAATTCCTACACAAGGATTGCTGCAGAACTGCTAAACAAGGTCATGGACTTATGGCTTACCGATTTTGCGAACCCGCCATTTTTATTTCTCCGAGATATTTTGTAGATGTTGGAGATTGTGCCTGTAATGACCTCCCAAACTGGGTAGGAGGAGGTGGGGGATGGGGTGCTTCAGCTCCTTTTAGTTTAATATCAACCAGGCAGACGCAGAGAGAGGGGCCGAAACTACAAGTGGATAAGTCTTAATGTTTGGATGTTCATTAAGACGTCAGTCTTGTGGAGGGCATAAAGACTGGACTCTGGTGCAAATGGGAGTTCATGGAGTTCATGTGGTCCAATGAGCCCGGATTCATCCTGCTTCAGAGGGATAAACGTAGCAGGGTAAGAAGAGAAGCACATGAATCTATGCACCCACCATGCGTAGCGCCTACTATACAAGCCTGTGGGGGGATTGCTATGATTTGTGGTTGCTCCAATTGGTCAGGTCAAGGTTCAGCAACATTATGTGCCCAAAGAAAGAGATCCGCACACTGCCCCAATGACCAGGTTACTCCATCAGTGTAGATCTTATTCCCCGTTGGCAAATTGTGCAAGACCAACAGTTATCGTTTTCACACATGGTGGGCACCAGAGTCCAGACCTTAATCCATTGAGTCTCTTTATGATGTGCTAGAAAGGACATTTGTGTGCTCCAATTCTCCAATTATCTCAGTGAGAAATAAATGCAACTCTGGATAGGAATACATGTCATGACAGTGCAAAGGCATATGGAAGTGATACCACAGCAAACGCGTGCCGTAATCAAAGCTACAGGCGGCCAAACGTAAGATTAAAATATGTGACTCATTTTGGATTAGTGGTGTATTTTGAAGCGATGTGGAAATCAACAGTGGAGAGAATAGCTCAAACAACAAAACTATCGCAGACAGTTTTTCAGGTTTGCAAACATCATCAATTAGATTTTTTTCTTAATTATGATGCTTATAAATCATATTTTCCCTCTAATAATGATAAATGATAGAATAAGTGCACATCTCTAATTCAAACGTCTTTAATCTGGCATCCCACAAAAAAAACAGAAAAACAAAAAAACCAATCCTTGTTCAACTTAAAGTGAAACCAACAAACCAGACTATGTATTAAACAGTTTGACTGGTACTTAGTGCTATGGTGCGATTCCCTAAAGATTCTGGTAAGAAGTATTAATTATAGAAACTCTTCAGGCAAACCCACTTTAAACATATTACCAACACTATGTAACAATTGTGACATAGCCAGGAATTGTAGACCTCTGCTATTTGGAAATTGCGTTTTTTGAAATTACGATTATATGGCAAATGTGATTAATTGTGAAGCCCTAATTGCATGCCTAAATCACTTAATTGGAAAACAAAGTCCACCTATGTGTAATTTAACTGCAGTCTAAATACAACTTATTTATGAAGAACTCGAAGGTTTGTTAAACCGTCAGCAAACAAACACAAACAGAATCAAGACCAAGGAAAACTGCAGACAGATCAGTCAGAATTTTAAAACAGGGTTGTGCTTTAAAGTCAAAGTCAAACTATCTTTATTGAAAGAGTAGCCCGAGGTTTGGACACCTCACAGAGTGCTGTTAAATCAATAGTCTGAAAATTGAAAGCCTATGGCTCTACTGAAAACCTCCCAATCCATGTCTGTTCGCCTAAACTTACAGACCAGACAAGGAGAGTACTGATCAGAGAAGCAGAGGAGCAGGAGAGATCCGTAGCTCAGGAACAAACATCCCTTGACAGGACAGCTATTAGATGTGGACTTCACAATCTGAAAAGTTGCTCGTCCGTCATTGAAAGAAAACTATGAGAAGTCCAGCGTAATGTCTGACATGTCATGAAGAAGACTGATCAGAGGAGATCAAAACTGAAGTTTTTCTCCTTGTTGCAAAACTCTATGTGAGGTTGAAAAACGCTGAACGTCTCCCTAAATATATCATCCCCACAGGGAAAGAAGGTGGTGGCAGCATCATGCTGTGTGGAGGCTTTGCTTTACTTTTTTACAGTGACAGGGAATTTGGTCAGCGCTCCAGGTGGATTTAGCTACACATGGGGCAGATCCTGAAAGAAAGCCTGTTGTGGAAAGTCTTAGATCAAAGCACATTTGCATAATACAATGGTCTAGTCAAAGTTCAGACCTCCAGACGTAAATCCAATCTGTGTTCAGAGACATTTTCCGTTCAACACAACTGAGTTTGACTTAATTTGCCAAGAAAAATTGGTGAAAAATGTTACCAATTTCTCCAAAGAGCGGGTTGAGAAGCATCAGAAAAGACTTGCAGCTGTAACTGCACAGAAAGGTAGTTTTACAAAGTATCAAATGGGTAGGAACATAAAGGCAAGCTTTACTGTTTAGATTTTTCCAGGATGTTTATTTTAGTTTTTTTGGCATCCTGACACCATGGAACCTTTGCTGTCCTCCCAGTATTTGTGACTGCATGAAGGAGTTTCTCATTGCAAACTATGCCCGCTTAATGTGTGTACCATGCGACAGACAGAGCCTTGAGAGACCAGGCCTTGATCCTGGAGGGTGGGAACTGATAGCAAACAGAGGATGCATTCCTGCACTGTGAGAAAGCGACCGGCCACGACAACAAGATAAGAAAGTTACGGGTTGCTCTCCAACAAAAGAGACTTAAGTTAGACGTTCACCAGCACGACAGCAGAGTGCATCCACTTTAACGTGCGTTTATTTGAAATATCTGCAGAGAATTCTCACCAGATTTTCCTGCAATGCTCATTGATATTAGTTGCTTAACTGCAAACTTAAAGTTGAATAAAAATATTGAGCGATTCCTGCCTAAAACTTTGAAAAGTAAGTTATCTGAGCAATCCATACCATCAAAGTGACACTGGAAAAAAAGAGAAGAAAATCTAAAAAAGGAATAAGTAATTCCCCGCACTAGCTTAGAACTATTTAACTCTACTTTAAAGACTGGGGAGTTTGGGATTAAACCCACATCCAGTCACGCTACGCACAACACCCACAGCTCCTCTGAGCGGTTCAACAGCCCCCGCTCTGGAAGTTACAGGCCCCTCTCTCTGCGTCTGCCTGGTTGATATTAAACTAATAGGAGCTGAGGCACCCCACCCCCCGCCTCCTCCTCCTACCCAGTTTGGGAGGTCAGTCCTGGCAGAATCTCCAACATCTGGACGGCACGTTCGGCCGGCTATAATGCCGCCTTTGTTCCCCTGCCATATTCACTGCTCGCTGGGCCGCTTTGAGGCAGCAGCAGGGGCGGGCAGGAGGCTCCCGCAGCGGGGGCAGAGGCGCAGCAGCAAAACAGCGGGGCTGTGGGAGGCATCTGGCCAACTTATACATGTTACTGAGGTTTGTAAAACATCATCTGGAGCCGACTCCTTCACGCTGCTCACACAGAGCTGAACTGCCGGAGAGGAGCAGCGGGGATGGTCACATTTATTTACTGTTCCAGCAAAAAAGGGGATCGTTTTCAGATGCCATCAAAATACACAAATCCCTGCAGTCTAATCTGTAAAGAAAATTCTGAAAAGTTTAGCCTGGGCCAAAGCAATCACCACAGTTACAATATTTTGTCAAGGAACAAGAATTAGCAACGCTTAAGATAAAGGTAGACTGTAAAACTCAATACGACATGTGACCTGTCAGGCTGCATGTGGGGTCACTATTATCTAAGCAGTTTGGCAAGAAGAAGCGATTCCGTCTAATAACGTTAACTTGAGTTATGTTATTTTATGCGTGCATTAAAACATGTTTGCACTCTTAAACTGTACTTCCAATTGGTTTTGTAGATGAAAAGATTGCTAGTGGAGAAAGTGTACTTTCCTGATTTACCACGACACTTAAGGTAGAGAGAACAATTTTTCCCATATGTAGGTGAGAAACGTTCATGTCACTTTTTGAACAACTGCAATACGGTCTTAGCTGCTCATTCGCTCCTCAAGGGGATCGCATGAAAGAATCTCCCAAACCCACTCTGGTCTCGTTTCTTTCCTCTGGAGCCTTCCTATTCTCATAAACTTGTAAGAGAGTTTGCTCCTTGCGACTTTCAGCCATTTTCAAAGCATACGGTGAGAGCAGCGGAGCTACAATGTACGGAGCAAACTGAAACCGAAGCTCGCTGGATACATAAACACTTGGAAGTGTGCATGCGCAGCAAAAGGAAACTAGCAAGAAACGAGTACAAACGTTGGCGTTACGTGAGCGCGTCACAATGACTGTCATGTGGGTCAACCAATAGATAAGATGACCCCCCCCAGAACTCAAAGGCACCAAAAGTTCATCCACTATGCCTTTACATGAGTGGTCACGTTAATAATGTTAATTTCAATTTGAAACTGTACCTTTACAATTATCAAAATGGGTTAGCACTGAAAAAAATATTTGTGATTTTCTACATATTTTACATTTGGCTCAGCTCTAGCTCTAAATATTATTACACTGCAACCAATTGCCTTTAGAATTACCTAACTAGAGTTGATCTCTGCATAATTGTATCAAACATTAGGGCGAAAGTTGTGAAGAAGTTTAAGGCAGGCCCCGTTTTATATAACAATATCCAAAACTTTGAATCTCACAAAACACCATTTAATCATGCTGTCGGAAATGTAAAGGAATATGGCACAACTGCAATCTACCAAAACATGGCTGACGGGGTGGGCAAGCAAAGCACTGATTGATCAGAGAAGCAAGAAGAAATTCATTGTTGAACTAAAGCTATAAGAAGTTATATTTAAAGGTATGGCACAAGTCGTGCTGATCAGCTCAGGAGTGAGCTGAAGGCAAACACCTTGATCACCTTGAATTCACAAAGATCTCAGTGAAACTTGGTGGTGGCAGCAGCATGCTGTGGGGTGGCTTTCCTTCTGCAGGTTTGGGAAAGGGCAATAGTGTTGATGGAAGAAGGATGAATTTAAAAATTATTTTTTGAAGGAACCTGTTTGAGGCTGGAAACGACTTGAGACTGGGGTGGAATTCACCTTCCAGCCGGATAATAGAACCAAGCAACAGAAAGGGTTGAATCAAAGCATATTCATGAGTCTGAACGGTCCAGTCAAAGTTCAGACCTAAATCCAACCAATAATCCGGGGCAAGCATCAGAAATTGATGTTTACAGCCGCTCTCCCTCCAATCTCATTGAGCCTGCGTTATTTTTCCCAAACAAGTACGCCCAAACTTTTTCATTTTCAAGATGTGAAAAGCTGATAGCTACATTACATCTGCATCGGCAGCCAAAGGTCGCTCTACTGAATATCCACTCAGGAGACTGAATACAAATTCATGCCAAACTTTTTGGATGCTTGTTTGCAACATTTTTGTTTAAAATAACGATAATAAAAACCGTGTACAATTTTCCTCTCCAACTGTGCATCAACCTTGTATTGGTCTGACGCACAAAACCCCAAAGAAATACATCAAAGATTGAGATTGTAACGTGAATTTTTTTTTTTTTTTTGGAAAAGTAAAGAGGGGTGTGAACACTTTCGCTCTGCAGTGTATCATCCTCCTAACTCTTCAAGAGTCTGACTTAGTTACAATCAGAGACGGAAAAGAGGCTGAAAATGTAAAACATTTGCAGACGATGCTGAAAGAAACGATGGGAAGGCAGTAGTGAAAAAGAGAAAAACATTTTTTTTTTTTTTAGGAGAACCTTGTGCAAAACATTCGGCCTGTTGAGCAACAACCCAAGAGAACAAAAAAACAACAAGCCTCAGCTGGGATCACACCCAAACATGTTGAAGTTTACGCCAACAGCTGAGCGCTAAACCCCCCGGACGCGGAAAACGCAGGAGTCCTGGCCGTAGTTGCGCGTCTGCGTGGAGGCTGGAGGAGCCTCTAATGGCGTTAGGGGGGCTGTAGTTGGATCGGAGTGGCACAACTATCCCACTATGGAAATGTTTCCGCTATCCCAGCCCCACGCTACAACAAACTGGCTCGGCTGCAATGAGGCTCTGCAGCGGCGGCGGCTCCCTGGCGATGCCCTACCTTGGAGGCACGAAGCAGATCCAGCTCAGCTCTCTCTCTGCGGGGGGAAGTTTGTGGGGAAGACGCAGGTAAAAGCGCGGATTGCGCGAAATCTGTCCCGTTTCACCATTGCCTAATAAATCACTTCCAGGGATATTGCGTCAAAAATGGGAGATTTCAAAAAAACCAAAAACAACAACAGTCACGTTTGAGAAAGAGAGGGAGGCCGTGGTTGGTTCCTAGATGAAAGCGGGGATCCGACGCTTCAGACCGCTGTCTGAAAGTTTGTGTTTGTCCTCTGCGGTCTCGGCGCTGAGCTGCGGAAAATGCTCCTCTCCCTCCTGCCTCCCCTCTCTCCTCTCCTCTCCTCTCCTCTCCCAGTTTCATTACTCCTGCTGGTAGAGAGCTACATCGCCTTGGAAGAACTGGGACACCGCAAGGCATTGTGGACCCTTTAAAGCTGCAATAACACTGTGACGGGGGGGAGGGATGCCTCCAACTTTTACAGATACTAGACATCTGAACAGAACATTTTCTCCTGGTGAAACACGGAGGAATCCATATCTCGCATATTTAGATGAGGGATTCTTCGCCGTGCCTGTGTAGAAACAAAATGGCTCGGTGTTATCACAGTAACCCAGAATACAAATAAAAGAGTGCTTATTCAGGGCCAAAAAAAACCCCATAGAAACAGCAACATTTCAGGGAAGGGACATTGTCAAAAAAAATCCTCTCTCCCTCTCTTTCCTTCACCTTTGCAACTTTCCTTGTGAGGTTGAGCCCTGAGCATGTTAAATAATGTTATTAAAAGTAATACTAATAGGTACCATACCATACTTATTTATAAAGCACTTTACAAGACCAAAGGTCAACATTAAGCCATTAAGAGATGTAAAAGCAAGTAAAATAACTTTAAAATTGATCCTAAAACGTAGCGTTTTCAATTTTTTCCCCCCCTAACATAGCTGCTTAACAGGTGAAATGTTATGATTGGTCTTTATTTTCAATTAGGGTTCAGATGCAGATGTACTGCCGCTTTAAGATTAAGAAATGAAAATGGACAAAAAGATCCAAGTCAATCCTACGGAAGAGGATTAGGGCCATTCAAAAAATTCTGAGAATTAAGTCAGAATTGAATAGACTTTTTTTAATGGCCATAATCCTCTTCTGTACAATCCATATAAAAAAATTATGAATTTGCATAGAGGATAAGGATAAGTTTTTCATCACATTATGAAGATCTAGAAAACGATCACCTTTACCATATGTGGAGAATGACATCATGTAAGATTTATATGAATTGTTTTATTTTTATAAAAAAGCTCTTTATTTTTGCTACCGATGGGAGTAAGTTCTGGAATGATTCATATGTGCTTTTAAAAATCAGTTCTTTCAGTATGAATCAAGCTATCAACGTTTCTTGACCAAACACAATATTTTGCAGCAAGAGCTACATTGATCTTTGAATTAGGAATGGGTCATTTACGGAGTTGACATAAATGCATCCAAAAGTAAAAGAAAATGATGAAAAAAGAACTAATAAAAAAAACAGTACCATTAAAACCAAATGCTTCAGTAAGTAATGTGTTAGAAATAGAGGAGAAATGTGAAGGTCAATAAAATAAATGAGATGCCAGAGAAAGTCCTGGAGTAATTATTGAATAATTATAGCTATAATTATAATTATGAAAGTGGTGAAGTAAATAAATTGGATTTTTTTTTTTACAAAGACATTCATAATTATAAAATGATGTACCATTTTTTAATTGATTGGCACATTGTATTCATTGAGCTATTTATATAGTTCTGCTTTTATTTATAATTATGTCACTTTCAGTACTCCGTAAGATCCCCTCTTTCCAAGCATTGCCATTTCTTACCGGAAAGTAAAATCAAACTAAAGAACCACACGTTTGAATCCATGTGGGCTACTTAAAGCATTGTAAATCAGTTCATGACTAGTGTTGATGAAGGTTTAAAATTTCCAGATAATAATTTTTATCTCTAGATCAACTTTAAACCCTTTAAATGTTCTTCATCATTTATGAAGAATGTATTTTTTTCCACCAAAAATAAAAATAAAAAACAACAACTAGAAATTAACAAAAGCATGTAATAGTAAAAGGTATATACAAATCTTTCATGTCAATGACTTTGGATCAGGAAATGTAAAACAATTAAAATGCGCTTGTCTTGTACTGTGAGCATGTTTGCATTCTTACCATCTATAGAAAGTAACATAACATTATGGAGCCATTTCAAAAATCCTTTTACTATTTAGTTTCAAATGTAAATGTGGAATTAATAAATAATAAATTATTCACATATACCTTCAAAATCTAAAAAGACAATTGAGCTGTTTTACTACAACACCAATTCTCAACATCTGTTGATAAAATACATCCCCTAGTCACTTAATAGACTCACCAATGCACACAACAGCCTCTCAGTGATTCATTCTACTCTTCGGGTCATTCTCCGTAAACCGGAGTGATTGTTGAGCCTGAAATTCCCAGTTGATAACCAGTTTCTGAAACACTCAGACTTTACCTGCCTTGCTCCAACAGCTATGCACCGTTTAAAGTCACCTAAATTCTCTTCCTGTTCTAAGGTTTGGTTTGAACTTCAGCAAATCTTTTTCCCCGTGTCTAAATCTATAAATCTATTAAGTTACCGCCATAGGATTGGATGATTTGCAATTACTATGCAGAAAACGAAAACAAGTGTACCTAATGACGTGGCCGGGGAGAGTATTCCAATACACCATAATGAATGAACTCATGCAGGCTGTTAAACCCAATGTTTATCCGTTTATTTTTCATTTTCCGTAATTATGGGGATGAACTTTTCAGAATATTGCTTCAGCTAGTTTAACACGTTTTGACCAAAATGGTAACCTCTTATTGTTTCTCAATTAGTACTTCTTAACTGGTGTTGCTGCCACTTTTGGATCTAGCCTTTAAATATTCTCCATAATAAAAGCTGAGGTCTCACTTTTTTGGAGATGGCTGATGTTTCTCCAGGTATCTGTTGGAGCCACTTCTCAATGGATGGATGCGAGTGTTTTGGGCACAGTGGGAGTTACTGCTCTGGTGCTCCGATGACCACGGGCACTGCTGTTGTCTTCACTTTCCAGGCTCTTTCTAGTTCTTCCCTGAGCCATTGGTGCCTGTGCTGCCATGATCAGTGCTTCAGTGATGTCCTTCAGTCCAGCCCTCCCTAGCCATTGGTAGGATTTGGTATATATATATATATATATATATATATATATATATATATATATATAATCTATTATAATCTTTTTGAAATCTTTTTTACTATACACTTCTTTTAATGTTTATGAATTCATGATTCATCTTTTGTTTGGAGACAAATGTCAAAACCTCTATTCCTTGTTTGCCTTGAATGTAACTGTGAAGGAAATTCTGTTTCCTTCACATGCATTTATAAATGCATTTAAATCTAAAAATAACTCTGTTCTTTCAATATAAAACAAACTCTTTATTTCTGTGGACAAAACCCAGTTCAGTTTTAAGCTAACACCACATTTTGCAACCATCAAGTATTACAAAATGTTACAATTTCTAAGTGTGCTCGACATTGAGGCAATAAATACTTCCAACCTGTATAATTAGATAAAGATTTTAGTACGTGGCTCCTGAGAAGCAACGGTGGACATAATAGAAAAAGGTAAAAAAAAAAAAAAAGTTTCATAGAACGGGGAGAGTATTCCAATACACCATAATGAATGAACTCATGCAGGCTGTTAAACCCAATGTTTATCCGTTTATTTTTCATTTTCCGTAATTATGGGGATGAACTTTTCAGAATATTGCTTCAGCTAGTTTAACACGTTTTGACCAAAATGGTAACCTCTTATTGTTTCTCAATTAGTACTTCTTAACTGGTGTTGCTGCCACTTTTGGATCTAGCCTTTAAATATTCTCCATAATAAAAGCTGAGGTCTCACTTTTTTGGAGATGGCTGATGTTTCTCCAGGTATCTGTTGGAGCCACTTCTCAATGGATGGATGCGAGTGTTTTGGGCACAGTGGGAGTTACTGCTCTGGTGCTCCGATGACCACGGGCACTGCTGTTGTCTTCACTTTCCAGGCTCTTTCTAGTTCTTCCCTGAGCCATTGGTGCCTGTGCTGCCATGATCAGTGCTTCAGTGATGTCCTTCAGTCCAGCCCTCCCTAGCCATTGGTAGGATTTGGTATATATATATATATATATATATATATATATATATATATATATATATATATATATATATAGATATATATATATATATATATATATATATATACATATATATATATATATATATATATATATATATATATATATATATATATATATATATATATATATATATATATATAATCTATTATAATCTTTTTGAAATCTTTTTTACTATACACTTCTTTTAATGTTTATGAATTCATGATTCATCTTTTGTTTGGAGACAAATGTCAAAACCTCTATTCCTTGTTTGCCTTGAATGTAACTGTGAAGGAAATTCTGTTTCCTTCACATGCATTTATAAATGCATTTAAATCTAAAAATAACTCTGTTCTTTCAATATAAAACAAACTCTTTATTTCTGTGGACAAAACCCAGTTCAGTTTTAAGCTAACACCACATTTTGCAACCATCAAGTATTACAAAATGTTACAATTTCTAAGTGTGCTCGACATTGAGGCAATAAATACTTCCAACCTGTATAATTAGATAAAGATTTTAGTACGTGGCTCCTGAGAAGCAACGGTGGACATAATAGAAAAAGGTAAAAAAAAAAAAAAAGTTTCATAGAACGAAAATAATTTTTAAATGCAAATATTTTAAGCATTTTGAAAACTAATTTCACTTAAAAATCTTTGTATTATGTTTGCTTAATACCTTTTTTGACAACACAGGTTTAATGTCAAAATATGTCAAAATTTTAACATTTATAACAGAAAAAGAATCTGTTCAGAATAAGTGTTTCAAAACATTCAGTCATTTAACTAATGTTTTTACAATGGCACATCATTTCTTATGACAATTGAGCGTAAAGTACATCTGGAACAAATGGAGAAGAACAATTTTTTTTTTTTTTTTACCAGGGGTCCTGCACAGTCTTGAAAGGTTTGGGGAAGATTTTCTTTAACTGTTTTCCTAGTTCTGGAAAATATGAAAAAAAAAAGACAATAATCATGGAAAAAGTTTTAATTTCCAGACTTTTTTCTGGTCAGTCTAAAGGCAACAGGTCCAGTTCAGCCATTAAGTCTAATGTGGCAAAAGGCTTATTTTTGATTTTATTCAATGGAGTCAGTTCATACATCAAAAACCAAAATACTGATGGATAAATCAAAGCTAAAAATCAAAGCTGTGATGTTTTTAAAACATAAATCTATTCAAAAACCAAGGTGTTCAATAGGAACTATTAGTTTTAACTGAGGAGAGTTTTGTTAGGATGCAAAACATTGAACTAAAACTGCTATGTTTTTGTATCTTTACCATTGACATAAAGATATCAAAGCCCAAACAAATTGGGCTTTAAAGCATTTGTATTTATTATATCATGTTTGGAAAATACAAGATTTACAGTATTTAACAAAAAAATAAAGCCTATCTAAGTTAGCCTACATGGTAACAGAGCAGTGAAATGGAATTATCTCACATTGTGAAAATCGAGAATCAGTTTCAGCATCATGTTGTTTTTTATTTGAGGAACCTACTGATAAGACTACTGTGAAGCAGTTCATGGTAAATATTTTATACTCAAAATATACAGAACGTTATATAAATCGCAGCAAATGTATATAAAAAAAACTCCAGACATTGAAGTCTGCAAAAGTATGGCATTTTGACAATCAAAACGGTATAGGAGCCCACGGTTTACATCATGGATACTATAACTGGAAGATAGGCTTTAAGTTAAATACGGCTCCATAAATTATTTAAAATACGTTAAATATGTATATTAAAAAACATTCAGTTTAGCAGTGAGCTGTTGTATAAACAGCTGCGTGCTGCCATCTTGTGACAGAAAATATTTAAAGCATTTCTTAGATGTAAAAACTGGTACTGTTTCAGATGTACAAAATCCAACAAGTACTCTTAACCGTTAAGCCTCACATTATTGGAAACGCTTTATTAGATGTCACTTACACATTAAAGCCTCAAGGTTCCCCTTTTATATTATCACCTTGCATAAAGTGAGACAATTACTATAATAACCACAATTTTTCATGACTCAGAAAACCTCCACGAAAGAAAAGATTTCAGTTTTTCCATAGCTGCCGAGCACAATGGCAAATAATAATGTTAATGATGGCTTTTTGTGTTACAGCCTCAGTGGTGAGTCACTCTGGATAAGTGAAGTATGCAGCCATTGTTAATGTTAGCAGGTTCACTGTAGTTTTCCCACCATGAGGTGTACAGATACTGAGCTTAAAAAGGGTCAGCTTTTTAAAAGTCAATTCATCAACATTTTCTTGCCAAGTTGGGAATTTGTCAATAAAATTATGTCAATTCAGTTGCTGGGGGCTTAGAGTTTGGTACCGGATGTTTTTATTTTTTACTGGTGTGGACTTTAAATGTCTCTGGTTCATCTTTTTTTTGGGCTCCTATTTAATGGGTTTCACCCCAACATTATTCAATCAGAAATGTACAAACAAATATGGCAAATAACAATTGTGCAAATCCACAATGGATAAAACTGAGACATACTGAGGCATTTAAAGACCAAACTTAAACACAATGAAATTAAGATAACAAAAGTATAAATAAAGGACCCAAAATGAACTTAATTATAAGCAAAAATTACAGAACAATTGTGAAAACTTATAATTACAAGGGGGAGGACGTCAGAACACATCAGTAGGATAGGACTCTTTGTTTATGAATAATAAAAAAAAAATTGCCAAACAAAAAATTATATTACAACGTAGTTCAGTTTTTTTTCTTCGATAATATTTCAAATGCGCTCTGATTTAAGACCATATCATGAAAAAAAAAATGTCGGAGCACGATAACCAATAAACGAAACTGTGAGCAAAACACCAATATCACATTTAAAAATGTTATGAGAAAGTCACATAAAGACTTTATATAATCTTCCATCTTGTTATTAATATAACAATATTTCTCACTGAGTCAGCCCTTAATAACTGAATATGCCACTTTCACTGTGAAACATAGTGGAAGCCACATTATGCTGTGGGGGATGATTTTCTTCAGCAAGTACAGGTGAGATAGAGTTGACGTAGAACATATGAAGAAAATGCATGACAATCCTGAAAGGAAGCCTTAAGCTGCTTAAGATGTGAGACTGCGGTGGTTGTTCTGGGTCCAGTCAGGGGCGGATTTAGGAAATTTGGGGCCCTAGGCAAAGAAAGGCATGGGGCCCTCTGAATTGTGAAGACAACACATAAAACAGACCCATTGTACAGATACAGGAATTTTAATATACT
The DNA here is from genome assembly GCF_011125445.2 of Fundulus heteroclitus. NCBI lineage: Eukaryota > Metazoa > Chordata > Actinopteri > Cyprinodontiformes > Fundulidae > Fundulus > Fundulus heteroclitus. Next base: position 22,733,718 of record NC_046362.1, read on the forward strand.
AGACATACATTATTTGTTCTACCTTTTGTCCCTCTCTTATACTTTTTCGTGTTGTTTTTCACTCATTTTCATTTGTCCCTTTTTCTAGTAGACAACACATGATCTGCTTATCTGTTCTCTATTTTTCATTTGAATGAAATAGTAGTTGGAAGTAAATCTGCGCCCGTCTGATCCTGTCCTTCACCTGGAGCGGTCCTCTCCATACTATTGAGCAGCGTGGATGGTCAGACAGCTGATTGGTCAGAGCTGGGTCATCTTCAGGAAGTCTACTGTGCTGACTGCTTACCAGCAGAGTGGATGATGCTATACCCTCTCACTCTGGTGGAACATCATCATTATCAAAGCCTGGCTGGATCATTTTGGAACTCTCTCTGTCACAGCCCATCTCTGTCTCATTCTGAAAACAAACACAGAAAACACAGTATAAGGCTTTTACTCAGTGGTTAAATGTATATTTACTCAAATGCTAAAGTACAAATTTGAGGATTTCATGCAACTTCAATCAGAAATCCTCTGACAGAAATGCAGAAAATAGCTGAGATTGTGAAATACCGCCAACTAGTGGTCAAAGGTGGTAGCGTAAGACACACCGGGGGAAGCATACTAATAAGTATTTATTATTTATTTATTAATTTGCTTTCTGTACACAAGTCTTATACACTGTGTGTGGTTAGGAAGTAAAGGGTGTATTAATAATTTTATCATTTTATGCATGCCATACTTCTATATATGAATCAACATTTTAGATTTTGTGTTTGCTTTATATATATATATATATATATATATATATATATATATATATATATATATATATATATATATATATATATATTGCAATGAATGTACATATGTTTAAGCTTGATCGGTTTGTCTAGATGCGAGAAAAAAATCATAAAAAACATCACGAGATACAAGTTACTATTCTTATTTATCAGAACATTTATTTTTTTATTTTTTTGCGTGGTGTCATTCCTGTGTTTTTTTTTTTTTTTTTTAAACATTTGTAAGCGTCATTTAAACGTAGATCAGTAGCCTTTCAACGAGCCTTACATTCCAGTCATGCACATGTGTTGCGCAGCAGCAGCCCCAATGAGCACGTAAGGAAACTGACAAGGGATTGGCAAATCACTTCCTGGCTTTGGGAATGACGTTCCTCCAGCACATTCCAGTTATATTTAGAAGCTATATATACTGGAGTCGCCCTCTAGGCTTTGTTGACTGCAGCAGCCAGCCAGGCAGTAGCGCGGTGGCAGCGGTGACATCGCCGCGGGGCATGATACTAAAGCAGACTGCATTATTGTATGCGTGCATTGCAACACAAAGGTGGAAAACCTGCATTTGATTTTTGTTTTTGTTTCATTGTGATAAAATGAAATTGTGACGTTGGACGTAATTGGCCCGCATAAAAAACAAAAAAAAAAATTAAAAAAAATAACAACACAGTAGCGCCTTGGCTGCGTCCTGTAAAGGCAGGGTACACGCAGAGGCGACAAAGCGGAGCGCCTTGTTGGGGTCGCATGTCGCCACTGACACGGTTGACCGATTTGCCCCAGATCGGTTAGAAATCTCCCTGCTATGATTTCTGGGTAAAGTGCGCCCTGCTTTGGTATCCGCCCATATTCTCGTAAAGCAGGCCAGCCCGAACAGCAGCAAGAGCAGCTAGGCCAAAAAAAGGGACGCTGGATCAGATGGAAAGTTCAATCGATTGATTCCTCCACCCTTTTTCTTTTTTTTTTTTTAAATATATATATATATTTTTTGGTTTAGTCTGCATGTCCCCGCTTGCTTCCGAAACGACGTCGAGCCGACCGGAATGCGGGCGTTTTGGTGAGAAGCAGAAGTAGGAAATGCGGAGATCGAGTGAAACAGGAGGATTATCTGCCTGACTTCTTCGGTCGCTGCTTCAGACGCGGAACTCCACTGGCTAAAAAAAACGGTAACGAACGGAGGAGACGGTGTCGTGTCGTAGGCATTTGTGTGGCTCATTTCACCGGTTTTTGTTCGCCTCCCCCCGCTGACACACACACACACGCGCAGGGCGGCGGACATGTAATAAAAAAACGGCGAGCTGCAGCGCCGTAACAAAAAAAAAAAAACGCTTTTAATGTTTTAGTCCAAACTACGCCCAGTGTTAGTTAGACCTGCCGCTTGGCCCTGCACTGCGGGGCTAGCTAGCCTCTCAATGGCGGCCCCCCTTCCCCTCCCTTTTTGAATGAATGATACGGACCGGGGAACGTTAGGCAGACATGTAGCCGTTTCCTGACCCTAAAACCAGCCGTGGCTGGCGTTACGTAGACCGGGGCCAGCTAGCTTCCAGGGGCGGAATCTGGCTGCTCCGGTGCTAGGCTAACTAGCAGGCTGACAGTGGCTGCAGGATTTAAATCAAGTTCCCATTCGACTTTAAACCTTACGAAAGGGCTCTGCCTGAACACCAGGCAGGGCTGCCCAGGTTCATTTAGCCCATATAGCAGCTCGGTTTCAAAGCCACATCATGTTTGTTCGGCTGCTAATCAATAAAGCCTCTGATCAGCTTGTGTGGCTGTGGGCGACCACTGTAGGCAAGGGTCTGTGTGTGAGTTTCCCACAATGTAACCTTGAGTAAAGTATACTTAAAAAAACAAAAAACTACCACATGATCCAGTTGCTGAAACAAAACCACAATTATTCATATTATAGTAATTGTTATATTATATTATATACAGTGAAGACTCACTGTATATAACTGAATGCACCTTCCCTACTCTGCACCTTCTTGTATGAGCCGATGTGACGAGTGAATTTCTCCATTGTGATATCAATAAAGACTATCTTATCTTATAATGCAGCTAAAATAACATTAGTACTGTCATAGTTATCCATGACCTTTTTTAGTGTTATTTAATAGCTAAATGTACTTAAACAAAAGTTCAATCAGCAGCTTCCAAGAAAAGGCTCCCGTTGTGTAGTATATTTAGGGCTGGACGATAATTCAATAACGATATATATATCGATCAATAGACGCGTGGTTCGATATAAAAAAAAAAAAACAGGGTTCAATAATAAGTTCAATAAAAGAACGGTGCATTCTAGCCTATCATGTAGGTTAATACTACAGTCATTGCATCCTCCCAACCAATCACAAACCCAGGAAAAAAGCTCCATCAGCCTTCATAGAGCGCGTGTTCTTTTTTTCTTTTTTAACAGTTTTCGTAAAAGGTTGGTTCAATAAAGAGTTGTTTGAATCCATCTATTTAAAAATAGCTCATTAAGCAACAGCATAAAATGGCCAGGACTGCACTTAAAATGTATATTTTGAATTAATTTGATAATTATCGATATCAATCAATGATTTCTATTTTATCAATATGCTTTTATTCTATATCGTCCAGCCCTAAGTATATTATACCTTTTTACTATTGTGTTTTACACCATTACACGTGATATTAGCCGATTATTATATCAGCTCAGGTAGCCAGTCTGCAGTCAGCTGCTTAACAGCCATGTTGCTCATAGCTTGATAACTGCAGTTTTAAAACAGCATAAGCTTAAAAATCTGGAGCTCCTTTAGTGTCCAGACTAGGGCTGGGCAATAGGGCCTAAAATCAATATCGTGAAATATTGTGTAATCACCTCGATAACGATAAAAGGACAAAAACCCGACAAGAGCCTCTTCCTTGATGTCCTATTCAGAGAGCTCAAACCGGGTCACACCAGCTCCCCGGTACCGACCGGTAAGTATGGCGTCTGGAGCATTCTGGTGTGCAGTCCCATTCGTCATTGATATAACGCACACATCAGACTAACTTACAGCTCCATTGTGCGACTGGACCAGAGGTCAGATGTGGCCGCAACATATTTAACAGCTGCTCCTCATCCTTCTGGAGCAGCTCTACCGCCGCTTCAACATTTGAAATTTCCTCCATTTTTCTCTACCTCTCCGTCTTCTTTTGCTTCTTGTTTCTAACTGGACGGGGTGGAGTCATGTGACCATAGACTGTACGCGTGGGGTCTTAAAGGGACAGGAGCATAGTCTTTCTTTACCTATTTAAAAATACCGACATGGGCAGAATTACGTCGGTTATTGTCGAAAATTTTGGTGTTGGTAAATTTTTGATTTTTATCGCCCAGACCATGTCTGTCCATGTTTTGAATGAACAGTACAATTTTTTTTTTCACAAAACAGCAATCAGTGTGGTAGTATGGGTTGGCGATATGGACTTTAAATTTTATCGCGATAAATTGTGGTACTATTGTGATAACGATAATTGATGATAAAAGACCATTACCAATTAGTTGTCTTTTTTTTTTTTTGTTAACTTTGTGGCTGTGACTTCATGTTTATTATAGCCCCATAAATACAAATACTGTCCTTTTTAAAAAAACAAACAAACAAAAAAAAAAACACAATTTAATAATGTAACATGTATTCAATTCAGTTTTATTTAGATGGCAGCAATTCACAACACATAATTTCAAGGCACTTTACATATATTAAAACAAAATTATGAAATATATTTTACAAGGACAGGTTACATAAAGTGTGGTTTTTATCACTTACGGTAATTGCATTTTTGCAATAACGATAAAATGATACGTTAAAAGGTCAGCCCTATGTGGTAGCGGCATGCGTGTTGTTTACCCCATGCACCACAGAGCCAGAGAAAACTGGTTACTCTGGCACTTTTTCTGGCATTCCAATAGAAGGACTTAAAATCCTAGGACTGGCATTAAATAAAAAAAAAAAAAAAAAAAAAAAAAAAAAGAGCCACCCAACAAAATGCCTTTACACTTTCACTAACACCACTGTCTGCTAACTTAAATGTAAAACAGTTTATCAGATTTTCTAATCCCTGATGCGATTACTTAAAAATAAAAGCAGCCGAAGCCACAAAATGTCCTTGTGATTACATAGGCCCAAGCCATGCCCCCTTGCTGCTGGCGGTCAATCTGAATACTTGTTCGTACACGTATTAAAAGATTATGATTTATAACACACCAGCCATATCGGGACCTTAATTATGACTCAATCTGGCTAAATTAGTTTTAAAATGCCTGGGTAGGTCTCAGTAGATGAGTAGCTGATGCTTTTTTTTCATGGGTTTGTGTAATGAAGTGACGGAACTTCCTCGTTTAACTGTGCGCCCCCTAGTGGAACATTGAAGTAACTGCAGTGAAGGTGGGTTAGTGAAAGATGTGTATAAAGCGCCCTAACTGGGTAAAGTAGTCAAGCAGAAGTGTTATATTTTTTCTAAGTAAAATACCTCCACAAACGTCACGGTAGACTAACTAAAATGAGAACCTCTGCACGTTCAATACCCCTGGCCTAAGGCCACCACCTCTGATTGACACCGTCTTCAGGAAATTGATTTCCATCGTAACTTCACTCCTGTGCAAACATTTTAATGTTGCGGAGGAAGAAAAATGTAATACAGAAGATTATCGGACACAAAAATCACTTTACTTACTGGCTGTGAGTCAGTTCGTCTTAATCCATTTTTTTACCGTTACCTCTCTTCATACATTTTGTACCCATGTCCTTAAACGTTTGTTTAGCAGTTTGTTTTGTTTTAGTCAAGTACTTTTATGATTTGTATTTTTGTAGTGTAACTTCAGCTGTTTTCTAATGCATCTAGGCTAAAATTGTAAGTTTTCATTAATGTTTTATGATTGTGCTTGTTTCATTTAATAATCTTTAGCTCCAGATCCCCAGCCGCTTCAAGATGTAATGTAATATTGAAATGATTTTCATAATTACAAAAAAATAATAATCATACACTAAAAACAGTTCACATCTAAAATTTGACAAGGGATTTTGGGCTATTAAGTATTCTAAAAAGCAAACCTGGGTTGTGGCTGTATGAGGCCCTCCAATTCAATGCCCTATAATAAATGCAAAATGTAATATTAGGGCCTTGTTAAAAACGGTTCTGGTTTTGCTTCCAATGTTAAATAAAATAACAATTAATTAAATGTTCTTTCTATAGAAAGCTAAAATAAACCAGGATCATCTTTTATGATCAAGTGATCTCCCAATTGGCTCTGGGTTAATTCTCCACTCTGCCATTTGAAACACGTTATATATAATAATCATCTTTTATTGTCATTGCAACATACATTGCAATGAAATTTGTTCTCTACATTTAACCCATCCCCTTGGGGAGCAGTGGGCTGCCACTCTGCAGCGCCCAGGGAGCAATCTGGAGTTAAGGGTCTTTCTCGGGGACCCAGAGTGGCAGTCTGTGGGAGTTGAACCCAGAACCTCCAGGACACAAGCACAATGCTCTAACTACTAGGTCACCACTCCCCAAAGACAAAGAACATAGGCTCCTTAGACGGTTGCAAATTAGTGTTTGTTTTAGTTGTAGTTGAGTATTTTGATGAATTGTGGAGAAAGAAAGTAGTAAAAGATTTCATTTGCATTTAAGTTTGTATTACACCCTTTTTTTACCCATTTTATTCTGGTTATGATGCCTGTTTGGGCCTGACGACTAATATAGAAGTTTCTATATTATTAAGTTCACAGTGACGCTTGGCCAGTACCAAATACTCCACGGCAGACGACTCCTTTTTGCACCATAACTACTCTGCTATAAAACAGTAAAATATTACACATGTATGAAGGGGTGGGGGAATTACCCTTGTTGGCCTTTTAAATCTCTGTTGTTGATTTGGTGCCTTTGCCGTCTGTCCTTTTTACTCAACTTTCACCAAGTGCAAAGATGAAAGGCGATGGCGTTCATATTAGCATACCAAGCAGGTGGCAGATAGGGTTGGGCGATAAATCGATTTTGCAATCCTAAAAATGTAATTTTCGCAAAATTTAGATATTTTTTTTTTTGGCCCTTGCGCTCTGTTGGGCTTCCATGAAACTTTGCATTATATCAGTCTTGAAAGAGGGAGATTGTTTTGCTAATAACATGCAATGTTGAATATATGTTTAGGAAAATGTATTGTCAAAGAATACCATTTTACCCCCAGACGAGGCACTTTAATTTATTAATTTACTAATTTTAAGTTAATTTGAAGCTAAACAAGTGAAGTGAGGCCTGCTTTTAGATGTGCAATACCACTAGCAGCAAATATCTTGTTATATTTTTATTGTCTACTTATGCTTATAATTAGTTGCGCTTTGAATTTAGGTCAACTTCAAGATGAGATGTTATTAAAAATAATTTCAGTAATTTTTCAGCAAATAAAAGCTAACAAAACAAACAAAAAAAGAAATCGGATTTGGTTAAATTAATTCTGAGATTTTATTTTTAAGCCATGTAGCCCAGCCCTAGTGGCAGATATTCTCTAGACGGCAGAATAAATGTCTAACATGCTACCGATAGTTTTAGGGAGAAGCCATGAATTGTGTGTTTTTCTTAATATTTGCCTGTTAAGTCGTGACTAAAATTTAGTCGAGTCCAGCGCTGACTGCTTGCTGTGTCGGCTTTCTGCCGTTTCCGCTGTAACGTCTGTAAAGGCCAGCTGCCTCTATTGACGGATGCTCCACAAAGCAGCCAGACAGCGGAGAGTTTCCCAGTCGCTTGTCAATTTTAGAGCTTTAATGTAATGCCATCGATTTGTGCCTGGGGTTGGTTTCTGCCATTGGTCCGTTGCCATCTTAACAACTGGACTGAACTGGGTGCTGGATTGATATTTCAATGCTCATGCAAAAGATTTGTGTCAACTGTATGTTGGACTCCGATGTGTAGTCTGTTAAGTGCATGCTTCACATTGTTTGATGACTCAGATGTTGAAAATGGTATTGTTTTTGTAATCGATTGACACACGTTCCTGCAGACTCGAAACATGGAATTTTATTTCATCGTTTTCTGAGTCGGGATAAATCTGGGATAAAAAGTTGAAGTCTTCAGACTCTATTGCTTTTAAAAAAATATATATATATATATATAATCTTTGGTTTGCTGCAACTTGACCTTTTTATCATTCATTATCTTTTTTTGTTGTTACAAGCAAGTAATACAAATTAAATTTACTTCTTTTAGCCCTTTCATCTTTTCGGTTCTTTATTTTAAAACTAGGCCCAAGTTTCCTCAGCTGGATTTCATTAAACATTTTAAATTGCAATTTTTTGGGGATTTTTTTTTCTTTGTAAAAGAGAGAAGTGTTTCCAAAAAGAAAGGGCTCTGTATAAATTAAACAATATTCCAGCTTATATTATTCACCTATTTTACGTTTCTCCTGATGAGCCTTTTATCGCACTACTGATCCAGAAGCATACACCAGCGTTTTGTGAAAATGTCTTTAATTTTGTTGAAGAAAATCATATAAAACTCAGGAATATCTGGAGAACCGAGTGGTAAATTATACCAATTTTGAATTGTTAGAACTGTTTACATGTTCCTAAATTGGCAGAATTTTGTCAACACTTATTCCTTTTCATATGTAGTTATTCCCATTTAGAATAACCATTTTACTGTGCAATTTATTAGGGGGTGATTTGCATTCATTTTTTTCCTCCCAAAGCTGCTTGTTAAATACTAAAATGGGCATTAGAAACTGAGTGAAGTGGAATCTAATTTTCCAATGATTCAGCAATGCTTTTCCTTTTTTTTTTTTTTTTGTTCCCCCTCATGCTGCAATCTTGACGTCACAGACAAAAACAACAAATGGCAACGGGACAGACAGACAGAAAGTAAAATAGTTTTAAGACCAGAATAAAACTTTATCCATTTTCGCCTCAGATGAATTAATAAATACCTCCCTGTCTGTTTTTGGTGTAAATATAATGAAATAAATGTTTTTTTTTTTTTCTCTCCTCCAGGTAAATCATGACAGAATATAAGCTGGTTGTGGTGGGAGCTGGTGGCGTCGGCAAGAGCGCGCTTACGATCCAGCTCATCCAGAATCATTTTGTGGATGAATATGACCCGACCATTGAGGTACAGTTTTAAAAAAACAAAAAAGCAAAGTTGTATCTTTACATTTGTTTTTGCAATGTTTAGTCAAGTTCCCAACTATGCAGGTAGTTTTGCATATATATCTGGATACATGGGGACAAAACAAGAAGCAAAAAAAAAAAAAGAAAAAAAAAGGGAATCTGCAACAGGCTCAACTGGTTTAAAGCTTTCAAAGGACACTAAACAGGTTTATAATGACTTTTCATGTCTGGCTCGCTGCCCAGTTTTTTCCCAGTGCCAACCTTTGCTGTGTGAACGCTCTCATCATGCTTTCAATCAATTATTGAGGTGCCTTGGCAGGTTTGAGCACGCCTATAGATTACTTAGAGGCAAGATGGCATCTGAGACTATCGCTTCTCACGGGAGCAGCTGGTAATTGTTTCTGGTGCCGCCGACTGAATGTGGCCATCGGTGCGATGAACAACGGGAGTACTGTGGCGCTGACTGGAGTGCTGTTGTAATTCGAGCTCTTCCAGAGAAGACGGCGCAGTAATCCAGCCAGAGATGGGCCGTAATTAAGTCGCGTTCTGTTGAGGGGCAGATCTTAGATTAGAACCTGTCATCATTCATTAAAATAACCGCTGTCTTTGTTTATTTAACCATGAAAGCCGTCGTCGGTCGTGAATCAAACATGCGTAATGCTGCCCTCTCATGATTCCAGACTTTGGATCAGTTTTCTGGACTTTTTGCGCTTCTTGGTCTTGCAGGACTCCTACAGAAAGCAAGTGGTAATCGATGGAGAGACGTGTCTGCTGGACATCCTGGACACTGCAGGTCAGGAGGAGTACAGCGCCATGAGGGATCAGTACATGAGGACAGGGGAGGGATTCCTCTGTGTCTTTGCCATCAACAACACCAAGTCCTTTGAAGACATCCACCATTATAGGTGAGTTAGGAGACCAAAAGGACTGCAGTCTCCAGGCCTGGTGCTGGCTAACTGCTGGGTGATGAAACCTAGGCAAAGTAGGCAAAGTATAAGAAATGAAAAGCAAATCCTTTTGTTGTGTTGTAATTATTTTTGAATAAAATTAATTATTCTGTAGTTAATGGTGCTGGAAATAAAAAATGTAGTTTCACCAAGTGTCTTTAACCATCCTAAGTGGTTTCTGGTTCCTGCGAGAAAATCAAAAACGGTTGTCTCTGTCTAATTAAAGCTGCTTTAGGGAACTACCAGAAAAGGCCAACAGTGTGCCGTCAGGAATGGCTACAAGAGTCCATCTCTCTTGTTTTTTCAGTGTCTAATTAACAGTCAGGCTCATTCAGTGCTGCTTCTGCTAAGTGACAAAAATGGTTTCTGACTTACAATTTTCAGTCAAATGGAAGATGTCATTGGCGTAGTCCAGTGCTTCTCAATAATTTTTTTTGTCCCACCCTCTAGGAAGAAGAAAACATTTCACGCCCCCCCCCCCCTCCCCTGAAAAAAACCCTGATTTAAAAAAAAAAAAAAAAAAAAAAAACTCTGTCTACCGTGACTGTAAATAGTATGATTTGTCCACAAAATTCTTGCGAGACTTATAAAAATTGTGTTGGATGTACTTATAATGCAAGTAGGCCACACCTCTGCATAACATTGTATCCTTATTACCATTGAAGAAAACAAAATAATAAAAAGAAACAAAGATATACTTACAACAAAGAATAACTTCATTAACATTGTTTTTTTTGGTATCTAAAAGAAAAAAATCAAGAGTATTAAAGTGCTTGCAAAACATAAACTAAATTTCACTGCGACTTCATACTTGCTGTAAATATGTTCATACTGACATATTTACCAAAAAGTACATCCTCACACAGAAATCTTTCCATATCACAACATACATAAGCAATAAAGGCTTTGTTGTTGCTTTATCAAATTCTAAGGCAAAATATTTCTTTGAGATTCTCAACCAGCTTTTCTTAAAGATCGTTAGCAATGTCATTTACACGTTGGGCGGCGGTATCATTGGACAGAGGGATAGTTTTTATTTTTGCACCAGTTGCATCATCCAGCAAGACAGAAACCATGTCTAATGCTGCAGTCAGTATCAGCTCCTCTACTATTGTGTTTTTAAATTTTTTCCCAGAGCAATTTGGTACGCCACCTTTTTATATAAAAGCAACAAAGCTCGCTGGTTTACTGAAGTAGTATACACAAAGTGGGATGAATGTTGGCTATATTCAGCACATTGTCGCTGAAAAACCCAAGCGGCTCATCAGCGTTATTGGGGTGTAATATCTTTAAGTGACGCCTTTAATTTGTTTGGCTTCCAGCTGTCCGCTACCAACATTTTTAGACACGGTAAACAAACCATTCTTTCCATGTTTCCCACTGTACTCGCAGTGAAGCCAAGCTTCATTATTTGAGAAGTACTGGTGTAGTCAGTGTTTTACCGCGCTATGACTTATGGTTCAGTTTAATGCTTTATACATTCATACATGTATCTTATAATCCATGTGACGGCTTAGGTTGAATTTCCTCTCAACTTTTTGAATCCAAACCTACTGAAACACGCTTGACTGCACTATAATTGTCAAAGACCCAGAGTGGTAAAAAAAAAAAACCCACATAGTTCATTTTCTTATAAAATGGTGCGATGGTCATGGATCTAGAAAAAAAACTGTTCTAGACTAATGATGCTCAGTTTACTCTCATGCACTTTACAGGAAGGGTCAAAGCAAACTCTACCTGCTAAGGAGACAAAGATCTTCTGGGGTGCAGAAGGTGTCCCTGAAGACCTTTTTGTTTGACTCTGATGGAACATCAGCCATCTTCTGTGGTGTAGTTTGTTGGAGCAGTAGCTTATCTACAGATGAGAGGAAGTGATTAGATAAATTCATCAGGAAGGTCAACTCTGTCTTCAACTCGGTGGAAAAGTGAAGGACTGTGACAAAAATAACATCACTGTTGGACAACGTCTGCCACTCCATGCATGAAGCTGTAGCAGAGCTGGAGTTCTTCTTCAGCGGCAGACTGATGCATCCTAAATGCACAAAGGAGCGTTATCACAGATCCTTCCTCCCAGCAGCTGTTAGACTTTATAACTTTTGCTGCTCCCTGGAAACCCAATAGGTGTTTTTTATAGTCTCCACTCTTTTTGCATTTCTTTCATTCTTGTCACTTGTCTGTTGGTGTTTTTTTCCCCCATCTTTTTTTATCAACCCTACTCAGTTGCTCACTTCCTTAATATTTGAGTTTTAGATTTTTAACTGTACAGTATTTTTTCTTATGTCGGATATTTGTTCTCACAGTACATGGTTATTGTATTATAAATATACATAGTTGTATAAAGTTTTACAAGCATAAATTTTGCATCATTGAAGTGAGATGCTGTCTTTTTAATGTTTTTTTTTTCAGTCTTGTTTAGTTTTTATCTAAGATGCTTCCGATGTAATTTCTTCATAACTCAACCACTAGTAATGAGTCCAACCCCTCTTTAACGTACCATATTTTTCGGACTATAAGGTGGATTACTAGGTTTATTGTTGCTAGCACATACTCTATTTTAGACATTAGTCAGGCAGTTTTGCAGACTACTCAAGGGTCCTGTTATAGTGGCAATCAGGTAGTGATGCAGTGTACCGTAATGCCCCGAATATCCATTGAGCGGCTTTGTCGTTTACCAAAGTCGTATTTACACATTTTAACAGATTTTTCAGCACATTGTACCACATAAAATCGGCCAGTAAGCACAACCAGTACGATAATAAGGCACACTATCAATTTTTGAGAAAAATGTAATAATTTTAAATGCGGCTTATAGTTCAAAAAATACAGTAGAAAAAGTAAAATGTATTAGATTGCAATTACCATTGTAGTGTCAACGAGAGCAATATTGAAATTGCAAGATATTTGATGAAATATAGTCTAGACGCTCTTATTTTAGGTGTCATGCGTTCAAACCCTTACCTGGAACATATTTGTCTATTAGTGGGGACTTTAAAATGCCCCAGATCCGCATGACGTAGATGCTAACACTTGGAAGTAGTGGTGGTGACTTTGTACAATAGAAGGGAAATTGATATATAAGAAATGCCTTAATGTCATATTTTCCAGTTATTTTTCAGTCCTAAAACTAAATATTAGCCATATGTTTTTTTTTTTTTTCTTTTCTTCCAGAGAACAAATCAAGCGGGTGAAGGACTCAGAGGACGTCCCCATGGTGTTGGTTGGCAACAAGTGCGACCTCCCGTCCCGAACGGTGGATACAAAGCAGGCTCAGGACTTAGCGCGCACCTACGGCATTCCCTTTATTGAGACCTCAGCCAAAACAAGACAGGTAAGTGTCCGCCCAGGGCTGCCGTAGGATTCCACCGCAACTCAAATTTATTACATTCACATGAATCATCACAATCCAGTTGTATCAGATGTTCAAACATTTGACAAATTTGGTAACGAAATGTGACTTTATCATGTGGTGGTGTTGGTTTGTGTCCCTTTCTCTGTCTCTAATGGTCTTTTCATAATGATGTTGCTGGGAAATTTACCAGCTAATGTTTCAAGCCTCATTAAATCCTTTTTTGGTTAATTGAATTTTTTATTTATGGGAGATAATGGGATCATTGCATGCCACTTGGTCATGGATATGTGAAATTATATCGTCATTAGGACCACCTGCAACGGCCCCCCCCGTAATAATAATCAGCAAATCAGTTAATTTGTGTCAAGGTGTCTGCATGAAAGGACAAACTGTCAGTAATCACTCGGAGGGTTAATGATTCTGCTTACTGGTCACTGCGACTGGGTGTTGGAAGATTCGCTGTCCAGGTGGTGTGTGTGTTGTGAGCATGGCCTTAGGAAACCGGCTGGCTGATGGAGTGATCTAGAAACACATTTTTCCTGGTCTCTGACCTGGGCTGAATCACGGTTCCTTGTGGTGGGGGGGAAATTAATGTCGACTTGAATAATTTCTGCGTGCCTTGGTCACCCATCTCTACCTGTATGTGTCGGTAATTTCTGTCCCCACGGTGTTGTTTCCAACAGGCTTCTGTCTCTTTCTCCAGAAGTTTGGGAGGTTACAGATACTTTCATTTGACTTTTCTGGAAAACGATGTTATGATTTGCACAACACACCAAATAATAAAAGCTAATGCATGCACTCATTTTTTATTTTATTTTTATAAAACTCAAATTGGTTTTCCACTAGAGATTCCAGTGCAAAGCTAGAACTGATGCTAGAGCCAGCTCTTAATTGTTTTTATGAAGAAAAAAAAAACTGTTTGGGATTTTTGCAGCCACATTTAGGCTACGTTCACACTGCGGGGAAACAAGACCCAAAACCGATCTTTTTGCCCATATCCTTCTTTTTTACGGCAATGTGAACGGTCCAATTCCAATCCCCCCTCCCCCCCATCATGTCGCGTTTTATTCGTCTTTTAGGCCACTCTCCTGTCTCGCATTACACACCCACACCCAGCAGTAGCAGTCAGCGCTCCATAAGCTACCATATTTAATGGCTGTGCTGCTTTCTTCTTACCTTCATCTTGCTATGATGTGGTGTCAGGTTTAAACACCTAAAACATTCATTAAACAGCACAAAAAGGAAAGGCAACATGTGGTGTTAATATTGTCGGCTGCTATTGCTCAACAGCTTTCTAATAATAGCAAGGAGAGACAAAAGCCGGTAGCCCTGTTTTTTTTTAATTTTGAGGGTTTTTCTTTCTTAAAGAAAACTTTATTGAAGACTTTTAAAAACAATTCATTGTTACTTCCGTAAACAGTGCGCTGCTCTTTGACGCTCCTTCTGTTACCTGCGCATGCGGGTCGCTTTGCGGTCTCGGACCTCTCGGACAGAAGTATGATGGCGGTCACATTTAATAGTAGTCTGAACAGCCACCTAGAAAAAATAAATAAATCTGATTTTCAGCAAAAAATCGTAATCGAGCATCAAGACCTGCAGTGTGAACGTAACCTTAGAGCCTCTCTTCCTTTAAAGGCTTTTTCCTCCTGCTGTGTCCTGGATTTCTGGAAATTATGGCAGTGGACTTTATTTTAGAGTTTTTCTGTAAGGTCTTAAAACATCCTAAATATAATTATCTTAAGTTTAGTCTTTAAAACTCCATACTAAATTACAATTATGTCTTAAAAATGACACAATTTTCTGTCACAGCTTTTTGCAGGACTGCTTTGGAGAAATGTGTTGCGTGAGTGTGGTTATGGCTGAGAAATTCAGAGCTCATTGAATTCAGATTAAAGTACAAAATGAAAAATCATCAAAAGTCTCTTTGGGAAGAACATTTAGTAACTTTCAAAAATCAATTAAATCTGCCACTGAAGATGATTTGTTGTAGTTTCACCCAAATACATTAAAAACAAGCTTGTATTATTTATTGGCTGACAAAGGTACATTTGTCTTGCTGAAATTAGTACGTTATGTATCCAAGTTAGTTAATAGGTTAAAACACATTTATTAACTCTGTCTTGGGTCTGATATTTAAATCATAATCGTTTTTAAAAATAGTTGGTTATAAAATCTTTCTTTTCGTCCATGCAAACAAACTAATGTCATCTGTTGCATTAATAAAGGACTCTTAAAGCACAGTTGGTGTTTTTAAAAGCTCTTTGCTGATAAAAGCTGGTTTATAGCCTTAGTGCCAAAGATGAACAGCTTCTTCAGTGTCAGAGCTGTTCATTTCCAGTGGAAATTCTCTAAAAAGCACTAGTTCTGGTTGAGCACTGGAATCATTAATTCAGCTTCTACAGGCTTGGAAAGTGGATTTTTAATATTTCTGACTTGTTTCCATTTAAAGAGACAGACAAACCTGAGAACAAGGGCAAAAGAGGAGCTGCAGGGCAACAATAATGAGGAATTCAGACCAAAGCATTTCACTTTATATAGAGCACAACCGGATGATTGAAATGTGAAAAGGAAGGGAAATGTACCCGTTAAAAAAAATATATTGAACAATGTTACATGATGTTTTTAACATGACTTAAACTAGTGGTGCATTTCAGACGTGTTGAAAAAAATTCAAGGAAGATTCAATGTGAGTTTTAATGGAAATATCCTGCAATTTTATTTTTTTTGGCTTTACTCATAAAAATACTTCTGCTCAACATCTAGGAGATGCTTTTTGTAGACATTCAGTGGGAAATAATTTTAATCATTTGTTGGCATGTCAGTGTTTGTTTCTGTTCGATATGAGAAAATCTTGTGATGGCAATTATATTGGCAAATATTGCGATGACCGTATCAGAGATGTTCTTATTCTCGCTTTCTCCTCTGTGCTTCCATCACTATGACATATTTAGCATTTTGGGCGGCGTTGGTTTTTTTTTTTGTTCCCAGAGTGTAAACATCTGTTCAACATCAGCGGTAAAAAACATGCACATTCATAACCCTTAGAATACACTAACTTACAAGTACCAACCAGTGCTGTTGTGATATGCGTATTGCACTGATATTATGTTATAGTATGCTGCCTATAGTTTAATGCTCACATTTTCAAGCATGATATTTGGTCTAGAAAACTGCAACCAGTGCATCCATTCTTCAAAAAAAGGCAAAATTATAAACCTGACACAATGTAGTTATTTGATAATCAGAATATGACCATTTTGAACAAGTTGAGTTTTCTTTTTTTTTTTTTCCATCTCTGCTGATATTTGAATTAATCGCTGCTTTCCAAGCCTGCAGAAGGTGACTTATTCATAATCAAAGAATGATTTGCAAGACAAACAATACAACACGCTGCACCCTACACGAAACGGACAAAGTTGTTGGTTTCTCTCCTTTGTGTCTGTAGTTTGTAACACATGCTTCCATACAGTGTTGTTGCCCTGCCTTCCTCTGCATTGAGGAAAGTTGTGTCTCGTTATGCAGAGAGTGGAAGATGCCTTTTACACTCTGGTACGGGAGATCAGGCTGTACCGGGTCAAAAAGATCTGCAAGGAAGAAAAGACTCCGAAGTGTATCCCGCTTAAAAAGTGTGTTGTGATGTGAGAGGGGTAAGTGTAAGCCGCGCGCCCACCAGCTCTGTTTGTGTCAGTGGGAGAAATCGTGGAGGAGCTGGTGACCGGTGACGCTTCGTGTGTTCTCAAAGCTTTAACTGCTGGTTTCTATGAGGGCTGTGGTGACACTCTAACAAGAGGCTGATTTTTCTTTTCTTTCAGTGTCTGTTTGCATCGTATGTGATTATTATCAAAGGCCATTTTCACACTGAGTTCAACCCGATTCCCTCCAGCTGCAGTCCTTTAAATCCAGGGATGCACAAATATGAACGTTTGGCCTGATATTTGATATTAATATTGCTGGTTTGGGCAATATTTACTGAAATTATATATATATTTCCTTACCCTTCCAACACTGAAAAAACTCTGACATTGCTTCTCTGCTTCAGTTAAACATCCCACAATCCTTTGCTGCATCACTATTATTGGCACATGGCCACCCCCCTCCCCCTCCTGAAACACTAACATGAACACGTAAATAAACTGTAGTTGATATCGGCCCGGTTTTACTTACCGGGCTGTTTTTTTAAAAAATTGAATATCGGCCGATACAGATGTTAACGCAGCTCTGTCGTGCATCCCTGTTTCAAACCCATCTAGCAATTTACTCTTGCATTTTCACGAGGAAAGGAAAATGCTTCAGTAAAATCCTGTTTCCATAAATCAGAGACAAATGACGGCATTTGGATTGGATGAGGAAGCTGTGCTCGGTGCTCATGTGAAGGTAAAACTCATTCATAAGATGAGACTGAACATCCAGTGTGAAAGTGTCCAAATGGGCTCAGAGGGAGACGAGCGCGGCGGTTTGGGCTGGTTAATGAGGACGTTACGGTGGATGCGGGACTAAATCATGCTGAAATGCTTGACGTGATTTAATAAACTGTCATATTTGTTATTGCCAAAGAATGTGTGGTCTCTCACAGATAGGAGGGAGTGCCTCCATTTTTGTTTTTAGGTTTGTTATTGTCTGGCTCCTTTTTTTTGTAACAACCTGAGCTGCTAAGCTTCTCTCAATCAACAGGCTTTTTTTTTTTTTTTCTCTTTTCTCGGAGATGGTCACATTTTGTACAGCATCTGTTCTGTGCTCACACTTCTGACAATGTGGGATCAGCAGAGAGAAGCTGCATTTAAAGAAAACAAGAACTAAAAACTCTCTTTTCACCTCCGTAATGATCGAGAAGGAAAGCTGAGAATGGAACTCCTGGGGTTTAATAACATCTTTCAGTTCACACATGATGGTTCAACGCTAATGAGCTGTTTAAATTGTTAAAGTAAATATCAGCTGGTTGAATGATATGCGGGGAAAGTATTGCTAATATCAAATTTGTAAGCCTTAAATCTGAACAGCTTGCCCAACTGCAGCTACTGCTGACAGTGGCAACTGAGGTGGCTTTTACTTTACAATACACTTTAAATCTGCATTCCAGCTCTTTTTTTTTTCTTTCCCTTAAACGTTGACCTTACCTGGCACAAGTATTCACATCCCCTAAACCTTTTCACATGCGTTTAGATTACAACAACAGACTTTATGTTACGGGGCAAAACAAATCGACCCACAATTGTTAAACCAAAGGAAAATGAACAATGGTTTGCAAATATAACTATGAAGAGTGGCTTGCATTTTATTCACCCCCTGTTACTCTTGATACCCCCTAAACGAAATCCAGTGCAACCGGCTGCCCTCACAGTAGGAAATAAAAATCCTTTTATTGTCCCACAGTGGGGAAATTCAGGAGTACCAGCAGCAAAGAGCAAGTTTACAGCATAAAAAAAAATACCGTACAGTTGGGCAACTGCTTTTACTTTATGTAATTTCATCCCAGTACAAATCCGGTCGTTCTGTCGAGGCATCTGGTTTGTTAGAGAATGTTAGTGCACTAATGGTACCATGAAGACCAGGGATAAAGTTGTGGAGCAGTAGAGTTGGATTACTTAACAACATCCGCAGCTTTGGGCATCTCCCTGAGGAGCAGCATTAATCAGAGAGGGGAATGAAAATGACACGACCTCTAACCTACCAGGACCTGGCCATCATAAGCTGATGGGCAATGTTGGAGCATCGGGCAGAGAAGAAGCAGGAGGAGCAGTAGAGACCCATCGCTCAGGAGTGAGAATCTGCTGATGGGACAACTATTACTCGTGAACTCCACAAATCCATCCATCCTTATCCCTCATGGGGTCGCAAAGGTTCTGGTGCCTATCTCCAGCGTTCACTGGGCGAGAGGCGGGGTTCACCCTGGACAGGTCGCCAGTCTGTCGCAGGGCAACACAGAGACAAACAGGACAACCATTCACACACACACTCACACCTAAAGAGAATTTAGAGAGACCAATTAACCCAACAGTCATGTGGGAGAAAGACTCCACACATGCACAGGGAGAACATGCAAACTCCATGCAGAAAGACCCACGGTAGACTCGAACCAAGGACCTACTTGCTGCAAGGCAGCAGTGCTACCCTGCGACACTGTGCAGCCCCCTCCACAAATCCATCATCTGAAAATGGAAAGATGAAACGGTCACAAGATCCACTGCCCAGGTGGGGGAATCCATCCGCATCATGGCTACTGCAGTCCACAAACTGGGCTTTATGGAAGAGTGATGAGACAAAAGCCAAAAGAAGTCTTTATTCCAGTTGTCTCCATCAAATAGACCCTGACTGTAAACATGTGGAAGGAGGTGTTCTGGTCCGATCAAACCTAAAAGACTTTCTGTGAGCCTACGCTCCACGACACCCTAAACACACCACCCTAACGTGAGACTTGGTGGTGGCAGCATCATGCTGTGGGGTTGCTCTTCGGGAAACTGCCACAAAATCCAGGAGAAAAAATAGAAATAAACCTGATGGAGGTTTGCAGAGGACATGAAACTAGGGCGGAGGTTCACCGTCCAGCAGGACGACTGCTCTGAACAAACAGCAAGAGCTACTAGGGGATGGTCTAGATCAGAGAGATTTTGGTGCCCAGTCAAAGTCCAGACGTAAATCAAATTGAGAATCTATGACGACAGTCTATATGTTCTCAGTGTTCTCCGTCTGATTTGACTGAGCTTGACCTATTTTGTAAAGAAGACAAGACAATAACATTCAGTCTCTAGATGTGCAAAGTTCCAGGAAAAAAAAAAGAGCTGTAAATGCAGCTAAAGGTCATTCTACAAAGCATTGGTTCAATGGAGCTGAATAGAAATACAAGCTACACTTTCAAGGTTTTTATTTGTGAAAACCATTTATATTCCACTTGAATCAAATGTTATAATGCTACATTGTTGTTCTGTCCCAATAAGTGCACTTACGTCTGTGGTTGTAATCTGGATAAAATATAAAAGTTTAAGGGAAACACATACATTTGCAAGATTCATCATCATCATCGTCGGACTCTGCACTTTAAACTTTCTAAATATGACCCAATTGTTGTTGTTTTTTCCCTCTCTTTCCAGGGCGTCGATGATGCCTTTTACACGTTAGTCCGAGAAATCCGAAAGCATAAGGAGAAGATGAGCAAGGAGGGCAAAAAGAAGAAAAAGAAGTCCAAGACAAAGTGTATACTCATGTGAATAATCACCCCCCCTTTTTCAAGACAGACTAAAACAAAAAAAAAATGTTGAACAGTTCAAAGTAATAACATTTTGTACATTACACTAAATTATTAGCCTTTTTTTTTTTTTCCATTAGAGCTTTCCTTAATAAATACTAAACCCATCTTGATTCTTTCATTCGGACATCAATAAGCTTCATTTTCAGTGTAGTGCCAGATGCTGACTTTTAAGAACCAGATTAGCCAGATTTAATTTTTTTTTCTTTTTTTACAAAAATATAACAATTATGTAGATGTCTCACATTGCTGCCCAACCAGGAGGAAACTGTGTTACCAATTATATTTGACAAAAAAAAAAAATCTATTATGATTCAAATGTTTTTTTGCCGAAATGCCACCACCTGGGGTTGTATGGGATGCCAAAGAATGAGAATTCATCCCGGTTGTGTAGATAAAGCAGATGAGGAAGGATCAACACGGCCCAGTGAGGTCCAAATGTCCCTGCCACTGTGGAATTTCCCCATCGCTGACCTTTTGCTAACAATTAGTTTTGTCACTGATAAGTATGCATTAAGACTCGTAATCCTTTTTTTTTTGTTCCAAGTGTTTAATACCCTAGTTAGCCATTAATGAATTAATTTGAAAGTTGTCATTGTTTTGTGTTGTGTGGGGAGTGATTTCATGCCTAAATGAGAAAAGATGGGTTTTTTTTCCCCCCTTTGTTTTATGTTTTTCCCTTGCATGCATTGTGTCCTTAATGACATGGGGATTACAAACCGCCTCTGGTTGATGCATTTAGGAGCCAGCAACGAGGAACTCAGACTCTAATGTTCAGGTTTTTAATAAAAAATGCGTTTTAAGAATTTCTTTTTGTCAAAATTAATTCTTTTTCTAATGAAATGTTAAAAGATCCACTATGATTTTTAACAAATGTTGACTGTTTTTATGCTTTGTTCAATAAGATCCTTACAAAAAAAAAAGAAGCAAATCATTTCGGTTCTAATTGTAAACCGTCTCAATGCCCCAAGCAGAAGATTTTACATTTTCACTGTTTGCTTAGATGTAAAAAGTTTTTTTGTTTTGGTAGCAGAGTAGAAACTTTTTTTTTTTTTTTTTTTTTGAAAGCTATAAGGACTATTTGACTGCGGTCCCAGAGGTTGTTAACAACAGGTTTAGGAGACGTGTTTGAAATTGGCCGCCTCTTAATAATTGGAACGGATGTTTTTAAAATGAGGCACAAATTGCCATGAAATAGGTTTTTTAGACATAAATGTCTTGAGTTAACCCAAACAATTAATCCTAGTTTCTCTCAGGTCAGCCCGCATCATCTTCGTCGTATTTACAGACTGAGCGTTTTATTTGCCTTTTATTGTTACTTTAGGTGCTATGTTTAGACATTTATTTTGTCCTGAGTTGTACCTAAGAAATGCACAAATTATAGTTTTAAGGGTGAGAGGATTTTCGTCACAGAAAAATGGGATTTTGCTTTTGGGATTCATTTTGACCCTACTATTATTACTTATTTTCCCATGAAGTAGATACATGCCTGATGCAATTTTAATAACAAGGTCCACTTCATAAGGACCATTTTAAATTTAGTTTTACTGTAATGTTTATGATGTTCCTCCTTTTATTGCGTGCCAACAGCTGATTTCTGAACTGTATCATTTATACCTGGATCGTATTTTAACAACCTTTGTATAGTTGTGATACCGAAAGGTTTCATGTTTTGTAAATTGTGCTTCGTTTCGTTTGGTGTGTCTTTAATGAATGTTGCTTTAATGGAGTTCCACTCCGCTATGTGTTTGTGACTGGAGAGTGTGTCTGGGTCCAGGTCTGCAGAGGGGAGTGAATGACCACTTTACAGCGTACCTGTTGTGGGGGGCTACGTAAAGTGGTGATCTGATCTCAAAAAGGTCTCTTTTTTTTTTGCCATGAATCTTACCACTCCTATTTAATGTGTAATAAAGAACAAAGTAAACAGAAACCAAGTTTCTTCTGTCTCAATCCTGTCATTTTGTTCAACATTATCATGCTTTCAGCTTGTTCAGAAGCAAAGATGGCTGCATATCCTTGTGCCCTCCTTACTTCCTTGTCTTTGTTTCCTCATCTCCTTCTTGTCCTTCCTTTGTTTTTTGTCAGACTCCATATTTATAGCCTGCCCACTGTAGAAAATTCTGTTGTAAATTATTTTTTCCCCCATTTTTTCATGAACATAAAGGACTGACAACTGTAGAAAGGTGATGCTGGAAAGTTTGGGAGTTTTTACATGACATGTTGGAACCCTCTGCATTCCCAAAATGCAATTAAATTATTATAGATTAAAATATTTATTTACATAAGCAGATCAGTTCCTCGGTTTTCTCGCAAAACCCAAAATTTCATTCAGTTAGAATTTTAACATTACAAATGAGTTGGGTTGTTTTTTTAAATACCAGAACCCTTCCAATCTAATTTTTTTTCAACATAATCAACTATATGTCAATATTTACTAAGATTTCTATTTTTTAATACATCTTTATGAGCAGAGAGAAAACAAACCTCCCACTGGCCAAAAATCGCCACACTTTAAACTTTTTTTGTTTTGGTTTTGATTAATAATTTAAATCTAGAATGTCAACACTAAGGGCCTGCTACATGAAATCATTCTGAAGCTTTATAGAGTGGAAACTCTGTATGTATGTATGTATGTATGAATGACTGAGGAACAAATCCAAGCTTGGGAAATTACATTCCACATTCAATATAACCACTAGAATTGTTTCAAAAACACAGATGGCTAGCAGAGGCTAGAGGCTTAATGGCTTATTCATTGCTGCCTTATCAAAAAGATAAGTGTATCAAACAGCTGCAGATGCCTTTTTTTTATCAAAACCAAACAGCAAATAAGTAATAAATAAATAAAATTATGAAACAAACTTCAACAGAGAGGCATGTGCTTGTTTCTCCCTAAGCTCATATCTATTTTGCCCAGCAGGCGGTGCTCTTTATCTACTGCTGAAATGAGACCATTCACAGCATGGTCATGGTTTTTCATTTTCCTAAAACAAGCCTGTCCTAAACATGGTTGATCGGTTTGTCAGGTGAAAGGCTTGTGAACCCCCAGATCAATGCAGAGGAAGTATGGTGAAGGATTAGTTTTGAGTTTTTATTGTAAAGTGGCACAGTAGTTGTAGCACTGTTTCGTTGATGAGGTACCGGGTTAAAATCCCTGCCTTTCTGTGTACATTCTGTATACTTTTATCTTTCTGTGCACACTGCACCACACAGTCTAAAACCTACGTCCATTTTTTAGGTTTGGCCCCTTTGAATCTAACCTTAGCTGTCAGTGTGTTCATGCGTGAGTGTGATGGTCTCTGTTACCCTGTGATAGATTGGTGACCTGTCCAGCAACCTCGACAATTGACCCCACCCACAACCCTTTGCCCTGCAGACCTGCAAGATTGCGGCGTGTTTAGAAAGTGGATCAGTCGGTTTTGGTTGCAACGATTTACAGTTCTAATAAAGTTTAAACATCTCTATGAAGTTTATCTTGTTTTAGAATATGGTGAATTAAAAACACTAACAAAAACATTTTTATAGAATTATTGTTCTAATAGATGACGTAATTAGAGACCAATAACTTTCCCTAAAGCGAGTTCTTCAGTGTCAGCCTGGAGCAGGGGTCATGACCCTTTGCAATCCATACAACCATCTTTACTCTCATTCTTGCTGAACTTGTCTATGGCAAATAAAAAAAAAAGCTTCTCAACCTTTAGGAAACAAAAAAAAAAAAAAAAAAAAACAACAACAATTGAATCTTTAAGATAATCAGTGACTTTCACGAATATGGACTTTAGAGAGCTTAACTGGAAAAAGAATAAGGCGAGTTTAGTTTTTAGAGGTTCTCTACACATTTTAGGTCAAATTTTTATATTTTACCAAATATAGAGTATAAACAGAAGATTTATAGATTACACAGATGTAAGATTGAAAGCTGTAGGGAAGTAGAAGGAATCAAAGGAAGAACTGATATGGATAGATGGGTAAAACATAGGAACCTATAACATTTTTTTATCAAAAATGGAAAAAAAAGAATTGAAAGGTCTAAAGAAATAAAATCAATCAAGACACACATAACACACAGACACAAATCAAAAACACCCATAGGAAAAGAATGAACATTCCTAGAGAAGACACTTGGAAATGCAAAAACACTATAAAAGTTCAAATTAAGGCTGTCCAAGAGATGAGAAAGACTTATTTGAAGGGAAACATACTGTGCAAGCAGAGTTTTGAGCCAGATGTTATAAAATGACAAAGGAACTGCTCCTTTTCCCCATTGGTGTTCTTCTGCTGCTGAGATTTCAGTCCAAATGTTCAATAAGAAGGATATCATTTTTGGTCCAACCTGTTAAGAGTCATCACAGGGTGGCTGCAGAGCCACAGGTTGCAGACCCATGGTCTGAACTCGTCAGAGCAGCACGGTGCTTATAGTTCTTGCTCTGACCTCTGATGAGATAAAAGAAGAAAAACAAAATCCCCCGATTAGGGGGACATGTTTAATTGCCAAATGTTTTCCTTATTAAAAGCAAAGTGGGATTTTATAATATGCAGAAACTAGTATTTTTCATACACTGATGGCCAAGAAATCCTCAAAGACAGCAGCCATTGTGATTGAAGGACATTTGAAAGTGATTATTCCTTTGCAAAATCTCTGTGATTCTTTTATCAGGGACATCAAAGGGCGACTCAGGACCATCATTAACGTGTCTGATTTGGACCGGCTTTAAATCAAGTACGCAGAACTTCCCAAGCTCATTTATTCCTGTTCAGATTTCAACAACGCAATAAACAACTCCGAAGATGTTTAATGCAGCTGCTAGGGTTAATTCATGACTCTGAAGGAGAAGCTATGGATTTTTTTGTTTCCTTCCCGGTTGGATCAGAATGTTAATACAAGGCTGTGAACTTGAAAGAAATTTAGTTGGCTCTCACATGAATGTGTAGATCCTGGCTTCTACTTTTTCCATATCTGTACGCCTTCCCTAAGGCCTGTTTGGTTCAGTTCGCCTGTCCTCCCTCACAAAGATGATCACGTTTTAGGTAATACTTAAAGCGCTTTTGCAAATATTCATTCAGCAGTGCAAAAAAGATAACATACATGTTGGTGCTGATGCATGAATAAAACCTTTTTTTCTTCTCCCTTTTTGCCCTTTCCAGTCATCGGGTTTGTGTCTGATATTGAAAATCCAACCAACAAAGAGACAAAACGTCTAAGAAAAACATCCCAACTTGACAGCATGCTTCCAGGGTTTTGGACATACCAAAGCCTTTCAATGCGGGGTGTAACCCGAGGTCAACATGACACCGTGCAGGCATATTTTCCTAAAAAGTTTCATGCTTATTTACTGCCCCAGTGACAGAATTTGCCCTCCGGCTTCAATCCTGCCGGATTGTGTGCAGAGGGATGTGCTTGTTTAGTCATATTTTGTAAAGGGGGATGTCATGCGGCGTCAATGTTGAGATGTTTTTCCACGGCAGATTCCCTAGAAGTAAAATGCCAGCCAGATCATGACAATAGACAGTATACAAGCTTCAAAAGGACAGCAGGCACTGCTGCGGTAATTAGCTGCAAAGCAGTGTTTTGTGGAGGCAGCCTCTGTTGCCACAGTACTTCTGAAAAGTTACATAAACTCATCTTGTTCATGAATCTCAAATTAAATCTGGGCATTTTTTGACACATTTGCGAGGGCAGAATGAGCAGACAACAAGATCCTGGTGAACCAGTTTGATATTTATCTCAGCAGAAAAGCTAGTGCTGTTTTGAATTTGTTGGTTTCCTGTTATAAACCCTGCTTTTAAGTATAGTCCACTAATTTATTCATGGTTGAGGTCAGAGCCCTTCCAGAAGCTTAAAGGTCTTCTGCTTTATCCTTTCAAGTTTTACCTGTGTTTGGGGTCATTCTTCTGTTAGAGCCTCCAACTGCAATCCAGCCATCTTGCCATTGATTTGAGGCAAGATCAAAGAATTATAAGGTGGTCCTCCTCCTTCATTGCCAAACGGCTCCCACCATGACATTACCACCGCCATGCGTGACAGTTACACGCGGCTGAAAGCCTCACCGTGACTCCCCTACAGACATGTTTGTTGACGTTGTGGCCAAGTCCCATTTTCTAGGTTTATCATCATTGTAAACTTCAATAATTTCCAACAATCATTTCATTACTATTAAGGGTGCGTATCTTCAAATATACTTGGAGGATGCCGATGATTAGTCTGTCTGCAAACACACTTAGGTACTTAAAGGTAGATTTCTTTTCTCAGAGGAATACCTTGGAAAGCATCAAATTATGTTCCATTTTTGTTCTGGTGACGTCTTTCAAACTAAGAAATGAAAGCAAAGAAAATGTCAGCATCTGTTAAACAACACATTCTAATAGTTGTTTGCATGGTCGAATGTTTAGATAAAAAAAATAAGTGACGTGATATTTTTCAAATAAAAATTAACATTAAATAAGAGTAATGTCAAACAAAGATTATATAATTAGACATTTCAGAAGTTATTGTGCCATAAATATGTGTGGTGTCCCTGCGGTTGGCTGCCTGGCCTCTGTGCTCCATGGGGCTGCTGGTTTCCTGGGCCTGGGGCTTCTGTCGGCTCACTTCTGATCCCTGAAGGGGCTACAGCGGCATCCCACTGCACAATTCATGTAACATTTTACATGTCCATACACACTTATAATACAGTACCTGTGTTGCCCTGTAGTTCTCTCCATCCATTTCTGCTAGTTTGTCTCTTTGCAGGTGTTTGTGGCTGGCTTTCCCCATGGTAGCTGTATAGGAAGATGTTTTACAGCCGCCGGTTGTTGGCTTGTGTAATTCTTGTGTACCTGTTTTCTTTGTGTCTCTGTCCTATTTTTCTCTTACTCTGTCCTTGTTATCCTGCTTCCCCTGTGAGGATTGGCATCAGTTTCTACATAATACCTTAAGCGCAATAAAATAAATCAAGGGTTGGGCATCAAGGAAGGATTTCCAAGTACAAAGCCTCCCTTGATAAAGCAAATGTGTTTGCCGTGACTACAGCAGCCAGAGTGCTATTCTTCTTGCTTGCCATATAGCTGGACATGAAAAAGGGCTAAACAAAAAAGACAGATCAGAAAATATTCCCATTATCAGGGAATATGCATGCGCTGCTCCTAGTCTTTGTGCCCATTTCTAAAGGCTCTGAGGGCATTCCTTGACTAATCACAGAGTGGTGATCCCCTTTTGGCAGGTGGGGATTTTTTCTTCTTTTTGGTAAATTGTGAGAATAAAGTTGTAAAATTCCAAGAATAAACTAATATTTTTACAAGAACTCTTACAAAAAGGTGCAGCCTTCCCCTTGCTTTAAAATGAGGAATATTGAGCGACTTGTGTAGTTTTACTTTGGTATCAGAATCAGAATCACAAATACTTTAATAATCCCAGAGGGAAATTACTGTTTCAGTACAACCGCCATCACATACATCACAAACATTTCAGGGGGAGACAATTTACTAAGGCCATGCTGCCAAGGACTCCGCCTTACACGGTGCCCACAGGGCGCTGCCATTGACTCTGTGGAAAGATAGGGGCCACAATAGGGGGAGGAAAAAACACATATTTCACACTTTATCCTAATAACAGGATACCGTTTGAGATATCACAAACCTCGGCACGAGAAGCACAAATAAGACGAGACACATAAAAGCAGAAAGGTTAACATTGGAGACTAGTCGCGTTAAGTTCATATGTTGTTGTGAGCATCGGTTATGTGTGTCTGTTTGGGTGTTTATATTTCCATGAGGCCATTGTCCTTGATGTTATCAGCCGGCCAACAGTTCAGAAAGCATCCGCAGATGTCAGTGGGGGAGGAGGGAGTGGGGGAGGTAGTTCTGAGCTCTCTCGCCATAACAACCAGGGTGTGTTATTGATAGGGGAGGCATAATCCAAATACTTTATTTGTTATGAGGACAAGCTGCACTGACTTTCCCGTCAGCTTTAAGTCATTGCTGGCTCCAAATGGCGAAATCCAATATTCCAAATTAGTTGGGCTTTTCCGCGTTTCACTTCCAGATTTTATCCCATCTCCCCTTGAGTTCAACCACTGAAGCCAGTCTGCATTCCAGCACATCCAGCTTTTCGGCACTCCTAGAACATCCGGGTCTGTTTGTTCACCGCCTTAGTGATCGCGTCATATGCAGCCGGTAGACTGATCAAGGCCAAATGGCTACCGACATCCGCTGTATTTGCTGATACATCAAAAATGCACCAAATCCAATAAATAGAAATCCAAGTATCATGAATCCAAACATGTATACGTCTCCACGTCCAGGACTGACAAAGTCGAAAGAAACACCGTTTTTCATCCAAGAATATAGGGTGTATCCCACGAGATGAGTCAAATCGGGACTGGACGGGTCCCCCTTACGCTGCCTACCCGTATAAAAAAATTTGATCAATAGCATCGAGAGACCAGCTTACCAGATCTATGCTTTTTAGAGTTCGGGTGATATGAAGAAAGTGCTCAGAAAGACAAGACATAGCAGCAGAAGCAGGAGAGGTGGAGGGCGAGTGAAGAGCTGGAGAGGAGAGAAAAAACACGAACCGACCTCGAAAAAAGACAGAACAGAAACTTTATTCGTTTTCACAAATAAAGACATTCTAAATCTTTTGAGCACATCAGCAAACAATGTGACGGCCCCCAAAAGGTGTCCCGCGACCCCTACTTTGGGAACCCCTGCATTAGCTGAGAAAATATTTCTCCAGAAGGCATTTGGTGTTGTGTTTGGTTGAAACTTTCTGACCCACTTGCGGAATACACCTTGAACACGGTGAGAAGAACAACATGGTTTATTACAGAACGTTCAATAAGGGTTGGTGAGCTCAACAGGGGAGGGAGTCCAGGTCCAGAGCTTCGGCAAGTCCTGTTGTCTGGAGGAAAGTGTTGAGGAGAGGGTTGAGAATCCAGCGAGTGGTGTGTCTTGAGCGGTGTGAGTCCCAATAAGAGGTCCAGCAATTTCTAGCTGGGTCAACTTGGGTTCACCAGGACCCCAGAGTCTGACACGGAGGAGAGCAGGCAGGCGGGTGGAGACTGCAGAGGGTGGAGACTGCAGAGGGTGAAGCTGCTGCAGATGAATGGGTGAGGACTGAGATCCAGAAGTGGCTGCCACAGAGGAGACTTGTTTTGGACTCTGGAGCTGAACTGGTAGCAGTAACCTGGAGGCACAGAGAACTTGAAGGTGAGTTGAGCAGTGAAAGGAAGACGTCCGTTGTACTAAGATACTTACTTGTAGAGTTCTAAGAGGCTGACCATAAGGCAATAAGAGATCAGCCTGCAGCTCTTTATGTTCCCCAGCAACTTGATGAGATAATTACTGACAGTCAGAAGTAGCCAGCCACGTCCACTAGCAGGAAAGAGAACTCGCACCAACACAAAAGCCCGCATCAGGATCCTGACATCTGGAGCCACGTGGGTAGCCTTAAATGTTTAGTTGAGCTTGAAAGAGTCCATTTTGGAGCAGATCCATTTTGGATCTTCTTTCATGGTGGGAACTAACTCAGTCCATGCTGAACTGTTCCTCATTTTGGACAGGGTCACTGGCATTCCTGCCTTGGTGGTTCCTGGCGCATTCTTGACCAGCTGTTGTCCAACTGAGAGTGACATTAAACAATGGTCCCATATACACGTCAAAACTGGTTTTGGAAAGAATAAAGCAGAGTGAGATTAAGCTTCTGGAATGACTTCAGTCTCAAGTGGATAAGAAATGTATGGACCAAACAGTTTAAATAAACTCTGCCATTTCTGATAGTAGTGACCAAACCTCCGGCCTTGATTGGTTTCTATACAACTTGTAACTAATAAATGTGAACGAATGTTAGTGGAGGATCATGTATATATTTAAGCCTGCCTTTACAGTGTTACAGTGTTACATGTGTGGATTCAAACTTGTGTACCTAATCCTTGGTTTTGAAATTCATTACTGTTGATCATTGCCTGAACCTTCTACCCGGGGAAAAGAACAATATAAATGCATTATTAAAGGCCCAACATTAACATGGCATTCATGCTCATGGTGAGCTAAGCTTCAGCTAGCTATAAACCAGGATGGTCGGCTTCGCAGCTGAAATCATCCTTAATGAATCCTTTTCCTGAAAATAAATAAATAAAAGCCCAAGTGTTTTAAGCTGCTTCGTTCCAATGGAGCATTTGTATAGCTTGTTTCACTGGCAGTTAATTTGTTTCCAAACTGTTGCTGTGAACAATAAACTACGTTAACGTATTGTGACAAGCTCCATTACTCTGTCTTCCAAAACAATGGAGCTCCGGTGCCTGCCACACAGCAGCCACGAGTGAAAAAGAGAGGAGATCTAATGAATTATGCAGAGAGAGCTTTCTCTCAGCCTGACAGTCTGAAACCAGCCTGGAGAAAATTGCAAGAGAAGTACGAGTCAGTGCAGCCATCCCAAATCCCCCTCCCCTTCCCCCAAGGGACCATCAAGGCCAAGGCCTGTCAGTCAAACACCCTCTTCCTAAACTGCAATCTGGGGACAGCACTTGGAAGCCTGCATGTTGGATAAAGCAGCCGAAAAGATGCTCAAGAAACCGCTGGAACTTTGGGCTGCTGATTGGGGGGGGAGGGAAGGGAGTTGGTGGAGGGAAAACACGCAGCAAGGCTTCCCAAAACCCGCAGACATCAGATCTGATCGGTAAAAACCCTGTCCAAAGCTGTGTGAAGATCATCGTCGCTAATTCTGAGCATGCGCAGTGGAGCCACTTCACAATTACCAGGCTGCCTCCTTGTTAGTGTACCGAACAAGAGAATTTCCTTTTTTACTTTAATGAAGTGTGGCTTCCCTCCCTGGCAGGCAGCTGAGCGCAGGGTGGCAAGAGCGCTGTCTGGTAATGAGAGGCCAGAAGGTTTAGGTGTCTTCAGAACCACAACACATTGAAGGGACTTAATACAGTCTTGTTTTCGCTGGCCCCCGGAGGAAAACGGAGAGCCAGATGAATATTCATGGGGCGGTGATGAATTGTGTTGCCTACAGCATCGCGGCACTCTGAAAGCCCTCATGCTGCTTCTTTTATCACAGGAGGTCCTCTGAGCTGAACCTCGCAGGCCGCAGCGCTGCGCCTCAGCATCCAGCTACCAATTATCATCCGAGATCATTAACTTGTTATGTTGACACAAACACTGCAATTTCAGATGCCCCTCTTTATTCAAATGACCCTGTTCTTGAGGAGTGGCTGGTTGAGTTGATTGGAATTTTTTCCCCCCCCTCATCTTTTTTTCATCTGCGTGGCTCACAATCACTCAACAAGTTATGTTTGGACACAAAATTAATGAACCGTGTGCAATACTTTGAACTGCAAGCATTCGGTGTTTGAGGACGGTTAAACGGGCCTTATTATGTCTTTCAAAGGAAGCATCAGCATAAATTGAAGCCGTCATGATGGTCACAGTCACTGTGTTGCATACCACTTCTCTAAGGCTTCATGCTAGTTTTTCACGTTTCGTCCCGTTCAGCGCTTTATCATGGAATAAATGATGTACTGATGTAAAATAGTGTGGGATTGTGAAGTGGAAGGAAATTGAAACCTGCTTTTAGAAATATTTTCCAAATAAACATTTGAAAAGCGCCTATAAATCAATACTTTGTGGAACTGCCCGGTGGCGGTATCAGTGGCACCTTGGGTCCATTGACCGGTTAAAATGCAGGATATTATCTAAGAGTCTGAGGAAGGATAAAGTTCACTGCAGTCGCACACACAGAGCCAAAGCTACCATCCCTATTTTGAGCAAAAAACAGGAGGTGCCTGGTCATCACACGGGGTCACCAACTCCCTATTAAATGTGAGTGCAAAAAAAAAATAGCAATAGAAAACCTTTTCAGAGCACAAATGATAGATAAGTTATATCCTCTCTCTACTGCTGTTCTGGGCAAGTGCCCACGTGTTCTGGAACCAGTTTACATTGCAGTTACAACAAAATGTTTTTATTTGTCTTATTATCAAAAGACCAAAAATGATGCCTTGGGATTTGTAGCTTAAGCTCAGTCAGAATGGATGAGGAGCAATGTATGTAGATCTGTACTTTGACTGGACCGTTATAACACATTAACATTGTTTGATCTGAATGCATTGAAGCGCTTGCTGTTTGTTTGTGGTCTTGTCTGCTGACGAGCTTCCGTGCCCCTGCTACAGCAAAGCATCCCCAGACCATGATGATACCACCACCATCTGTTACTGTAGGGATGGTGTGCTCAGAGTGGCATGACTGGACCATAAATGGAAACAGTCTTATTTTTGCCAGAGCAACCTGGTCCATATGTTTCCTGTGCCTCCTGCATGGCTCGTGGGAAACTTCAAACGGGACTCTTTTTGACTTTCTTCTTGCCATTCTTCACTCAAAACCAGTGCACAAGTAATAGTTGTCCTGTTAGTATGTGGATAAAGGGGGCTGGACACTCTATAGATTTCTTTGAGAAAACCACATGTCCTCTGTTATATCAGAATAAATCCTATTAAAACACATAAACATTGGTTGCAACGTGTGCAAAATGTGCAAAAGTTAAACCCGTTTGCGAGACACTGTGCAATCAGACAGAATTTTCTTCACATTGATGGCATGTGAGAGGGCATGGGGGATAAAAGGAACCAGGGATGGAGGATGAGTTGGGTGGCTGGGTGGATGACCTGGGGATTGAGCTGCGTCACGTTCCCCCGGCCCCAGACGGGTGATTCATACTAGCTTCATCACTGGCAACAGACAGGACATCCAGGCCTTTATTACCTCCATCCATCACCATCACTTCATCAATCTGAGCTGCTGTGAGCTTGCTCCTCAAGCAGTCCCCAAACACCCATCGAAACATGCTGCTGGACAGAGATTTACACCCGCCCACTAACATCTTCTGCCTCGTGCTTTGGCTCACACAAAACAAGAGAGATGAGCTTATGTGTCAACTTTGGACACGCACACACTCGCACAGAGTGAGACAGAAAGGAAAAGAGCGTGTGTGTGTGTGTGTGTGTGTGTGTGTGTAAAGGCCATTCTGCATGGTGTGAAGCTGCTCCCCTAAGGGCGTCTGGTTGACAGGCTATCCTGCATTGTGAAAGCCACTTACACTCCAGCCACATCACACCACCTGCTGCTGCTGACCACTGTGTCAGAGAGGCGTATCGTGATGGATACACTAAACTGTGGGAGAATTCATTAAATCACTCCCACTGCTCGCACCATTAAAAAAAAAAAAAAAAAAACTGCAACGCACACGCATAACACAAGACTTAATTTTCTTTTAGCCGGACACTTTTACTGTCTAATGCGATCAATACTGCAGTCCTGCAATAAATGCTTCCCTGACGGTGTCAGGAAGGCATTGTGGGGCAAACTCTGTGCTTTATGAGCTATCAGACAAAGCTGGCCTCGATCTGCATTTATTGTTTCCAAACAGCAACACGTTAATGCCCACATAGTAATGACATTTTAAAGGCTCAATAGTCTAAATGGTTTTAAGGATTAAAAAAATGCAATGAGTGGCCTTAAAAATTCACGGTAACGCAAGCTCAAACGCTAATTCAGTCAAATAAAATGCATTGCATAAGCATTGATTGTTTACACTGTATCACCTTTATACCACAAACTTTAATACGTTTGTGGGGATTCTCTGTGACAGTACACAACAAAGTATGCAACTGTGATGTAAAAAATGTGGTGAGCATCAGTCTGTCTGGCCAATTACAGCTGCAAGTCTTATGGTGGATGTCTCTACCAGCTTTGCATTGGTGCTGACTGAATCTTTTACCCATTTTTCCTTTGCATAATAATTCAAGTTCAGTCAGATTGGATAGAGAGTATCTGTGAACACCAATTTTCAAGTCTTGTCACACATTCTGATTGGCTTTAGTTCTGGATTTTGAATGGAGCACATGAATATGCTCGGACCCTAATCCATCCATTGTCGCTCTGGCTGCATGTTTACGTTCACTGTGGCGTTGGAAGGAGGACTTCTGCTACAGTATCACGTTTTTTTGCAGCTTTGGACACATTTTATTGCAGGTCTGCCCTATCCTTCATCCTTTTTCTTATCCGCTGTGACCAGGTTCTTTGATTCTGCTATAAAAATGCATCCCCACTAAACGATGTATCATTAGCATATTTCAACACGGGGATGGTGTGTTCAGCATTATGTGCATTAGGCCATAAAGTTCATGTTTGGACTCATCACCAGGTGTTATGAGCTGACTCACTGACCCTGACAAAAGGTGTACACATGTATGTATTAGAGTTCTGAAATAGGAATTTGTACAACACAAACTAAGGTTAAAATCAAAGTTTCCAACATGAAGTGTGAAAGCCAGTGAAACTGGTTGGTTATGCTGCAATAGGCATAGGCTGGTGGAGGACATCAAGATTTAGTCCTCTCACTCTGCTGAGTTCTCCTACTGTTCTCCAATTTGGTTTGTTGGTTGTTGCTTCAACTTTTAACTTTATTTTCTCTCTGATTTTTTTCTATTCATAGTAAGTACACCTGGTCTGGCATTCTGTTAGCTGTGACATCATCCCAGGGAGGCAGATCATCTGCCATTACCTTCTAAGATAGAAAGGATTCCTGGATCAATGTGTGCTGCTGTGCTTTTGTGTTTCTGCTTTGTCTTCTCTAACCCCCAGTTGGTTGAGGCAGATGACTGTTCACACTGAGCCTGGTTCTGGTTCTGCTGGAGGTTTCTTCCTGTTAAAGGGGGGTTTTCCTCTCCACTGTCGCTTCATGCATGCTTGATATGAGGGATTGCTGCAAAGCCATCGGTAACGCAGACGCCTGTCCACTGTGGCTCTATGATCCTTAGGAAACGTTTTTATTCCATCCGTCTGGATGATATGATTGAATTTGACTTTGTAAAGTGCCTTGAGATGACATGTGTGATGAATTGGCGCTATATAAATAAGATTGAATTGAATTGTATGGCTAGAGGATGTATGTGAAAATGTAATGTGCAAGCAAGATAATCCACAAAGCGAAAAGCAACAGCATGCCTGTGGAAGAGAGCAGAGACAAGTTAGTTGGCAGTAATGGTTTAAAATCCAACGGCCTTATCATGTGCTCAGGGTTCTATATTAGTAAACAGTGTTGTATGTGAAAAGTCAGGTGTGTGGAAGCAAAGCGACACCTAAAACATGCAGGACAGGTCCTGCGAACCACTGCCCTAGACAGGAAGGCGTGCGGCTTTTCTTCTGTAATGGCACTCTTCCATAACATACATGGGTGACCTCTAATGGCAGCTGGTTGCACTGGATTTTGTTTAGAGGCACATGAGTAAAGTGAGCAGAATATAAAAGCACCTCATGCATTTCAGGCTTCTATTTGTGAAGCAAGGGTGTGAAAAGAATGTTTCTTTTTCCTTTGACTTCACAGTGAATTCCCAATGAGTTCACTGAGGTCTGAGATTGTACTTTGACAAAAAATGTGAAAAATGCTCAAGTACTGTTAATACAGTTGTATGGGACTGTTGTATTAATTGGTTATTTCCAAAAAGTTCTTGAATTTGGTCAAGTGCAGTTTTTGTTTCTGTGCTAAGGAAATTATTGGTTGATTTTTGTATAATTTGTGATTTGTTTTTGGGAGAAAGGTTTCAGAGTAATTCAATTCAATTTGATTTTATTTAGATAGCGCCAATTCACCACAAATGTCATGACATGCAATGTCATTTCCTCGTGTAGAAACAAACCTTTAGGGTGTCATTAGAGAAATGTATAAAATGTTAACTTCCTTTTTCTGTACTTATTTAAAGTATAAGAAAGAACTTCAACACTGAAGGCAAACTTGGAAATCATGATTTCTTCACAAAATACCAAAATAAATAAATAAATAAATAAAAATTAAGCCAGTCTTGTAGTAATGTTTACACAACCAAGCAGGTGCAAGATCAGTCAGCAAAATGTTCACTATACTTGATCTGTTGTTATTGTTTGGTGGAAAAAAAGTGGCAAAAACTGGCCAATATTTGTGAGAACTTAAAATGAAGTAAATTAAGAGATATATTTGAGCCTTGATTCATGGACAATTGTTTGGTTTCTGCTAGGAAAGATTGCCATACAAATAATTGAAGAGATTTAACCCAACTACACAGAGTCTCCAAAAATGGAAGATTTGTTTATTTTTGCCTAATCAGATCTCTTTAACGTCTAAGGATGGGAACGAAAACATTTTAGTTCTCCTGGAGCACACCACTAGATAACACATATGTTATCAACAACTACTTTGGACAGTTCCAACCTTATCTTTGCCTCATCATAAAGAAAGTGAGTCAAGCCTATGTGTATGTACTATTAAACTCAAAAAGAAGAAAATAAGAGACAAAAGCTTTGTTTCTAATATAAAACATGGCAGCCATCTCTCAAAAGATGGTAAAACATTGGTAAATGACTACCAATTAAAACTATTTATCTGCTTGTATTTAAACAGAAGTGTCTGGTCAATGAGACAATACAAGTCTCTCTTAAACTCCTCCACTGCCCCAAATGGAGGAGTTTAAATATTTCAGAGTCTTGTTCACAAATAAGGGAAAAATGGAGCAAGAGATCAATAGGTGGATTGGTGCTGCATCTCCCATGAAGTGCTCTGTCGTGGTGAAGAAAGAGTTGAGTGAAAAAGCAAAGCTCTCGATTTACCAGTCAATCTACCTTCCTACCCTCATCTATGGCCATGAGCTTTGGGTCGTGACCGAAAGAACAAGATTGTGGATAAAGCGGAGGAAATTAGTTTGGTGTCTGGGCTCACCCAACCAAGCTTCTCACCTTACCGCTGTAAGGTGAGAAGCTTGGTCAACCGGGAGGGGACTCAGAGTAGAGCCGCTGCTTCTCCAAGTCCAGACGAGCCAGCTGAGGTGGCTCGGGCATCTGGTCAGGATGCCTCCTGGACGCCTCCCTGGTGAGGTGTTCCGGGCACGTCCCACCGGGAGGAGGCCCAGGGGAAGATCCAGGACACGCTGGAGGGACTATGTCTCCCGGCTGGCCTGGGAACGCCTTGGGGTTCCTCCTGAGGAGCTGGCCCAAGTAGCTGGGGAGAGGAAGTCTGGGCCTCCCTACTTAGGCTGCTGCCCCTGCGACCCACTCCCGGATAAGCTGAAGAAAAGGAGTAGAAGTGTCTTGACAAAAGCTATTAATATAACAAAAGTCTTAATTTTCTTTTAGCTGGAAATTTTTACTGTCTAATGCGATGAATAATAAATGCTTCCCTGACACTGTCAGAAAGGCAATGTGGGACAAACTCTGTGCTTCATTCATTAACAGACAAAGCTACCCTCGATCTGCATTAATATTAATATTTTTCTCAATAATCAACAGAAAGATCTTGATTGGTTCTATAGCAACGAAACCCTTCTTATAACTGCTGAGAATCTTTTTGCACGTTTCTACACACAGGACAGACTGAAGCTATCCAGAGGTCCACCGTCATCTGCCACAGATGGTTAAGCAGGTTAAGCTGATCCACTTCCGGCTTGTATGCAGACTTGTCACCTTCCTGGATCAGCCCAGTGACAGTGGTGTCATCCACAAACTGTTATCCGCTGACATGCAGTCATTTTTGTACCGGAAAAAGAGGAGTTGGGGGAGAACATATCCTTTGGGAATGCCAGTGCTGTGTGCAGCATCTCAGGAGGCTGGAGCTGATGTCATACAGACTCGGAGCCTTTCACACACTGATCTTTCGCAGTTCGTCCCTTGCTGGAAGGGAAAGGAACAGGATGGTGGTGTGAAGAAAAGGAGGCAGCCAACAAAGATAAAGGCCAGAAGGGGAAGCTTCAGATTGTTTACCTACAGTCTGGGAGTTTGGTTTATGATCACAAATTGTTTTCAAGTTCTTCCAAAAATCACGGTTG
The DNA here is from genome assembly GCF_011125445.2 of Fundulus heteroclitus. Lineage (NCBI taxonomy): Eukaryota > Metazoa > Chordata > Actinopteri > Cyprinodontiformes > Fundulidae > Fundulus > Fundulus heteroclitus. The sequence continues at coordinate 22,771,951 of NC_046362.1, forward strand.
TTGTTCTGCTGCAGTAAGTCCTCTATTTTCTTCCTATACACGTTTTTTTTTTTGCCCATTCCCGATCTTCCCTCTCAATTCCTTCTTCACAGCTCCCAGTTCCTCTTTGTTTGCTGATCTAAAGGCTTCTTTCATCTCCTTGAGACGTTATGTCTCATGTCTAAGTCAGGATAATTAAGCCGCTTTCTCTCCAGTCTGCCGGGTTAGCGCTGTCACTTTAGCCATTTTGTCGGGAAAGATACCTCAGATTTTCCCGATGATGGGCGGGATGACTGGTCTTCACCTTCTCCTCCGTTTGTCTGAAGTTTTGCGCGGGTCCTGTCTCGTTTCTCTCTCAGTTTGCAGGTATTATCAGGTTGTTGGGTGAGAGGCGACGCAGCAGTGCCACCGAGAGCTAACAGCTGATCTCTGACATGAACAACGGGAGCGTGGCCGCTCACACGGCCCCTAAACACAAAAACGGTAAAAGATGAAAATAAAAAGAAAGGGAGCACCAAAACTGTCAGCTCCATAATGTTTACAAGCAAGGCGGAAAAAACAGGACTACACAACATGTCTGAAAAATAGATACAAAAAGAATAAACTCGGTGCTGAGTGGGAGCTGCTGAAATAGGCTGCCTGCTCATGCGGCTCTGGAAGTGGCTACCGCTAAAAATGCTGCAGTCACTCCCAACTAAAGCTAACAACTTTCTTTTTAACGTCGTTAATTATTAAAGAAAACAGTCTTGCTGATATTTTTTGCAAAGGTTCCGTTCAGTTAAAGCTATAGTTGGTAATCCTGTTCAGAAACACTTTTTGTTGTACTGGGTAAAATCATCCTTCCAACCTGAAAGTAGTTAATACATTATGTATTCAGAAAATGAAAAATCTTTCTGTGTGGGAGCTGCACACATGTAAAAATTCTAACCAATCTCTGCCGTTCGATCCGAAGGCGCTCTCACTGCATACTTTGAACATGGCTGAGAGTCGCAAGAAGCCAACTGCGTTACTGTTAATGAGAAGAAGAGGAAGGCATCAGTAGAAAGAAATAAAACCAGGGTGGATTTGGAAGATTTTTTTCATGCGATCCCCCTGAAGAGCGAAAGAGCAGGTAAGATTGTCTTGCGCATGCGCAGTTACTCAAAAAGGGAATTGCCAGAAAAATCGCAGACTCTACCTTTAAGCTGCTATAACCGCCCTGGCAGCCTCTCCCTTCCAGCTATAACCATTCTTTCCAAAAGACACCCCAAATAATTAAGACAATTTGATTAAAAAAAAATGTTTTTATGTCTGTTAACACACTATATATGTTGCTGGGCAACTTATAAGTCAGAGATCTATGTTGGAACCAAACTCCTCAAAAAAAATAGAAACCTTTAAAAAGAGACCGATGCTGTACTCCTCCAGTGAAGTTCTGTCTGGTAATGTAGTTGAACAGAGGCTTAAAATGAACTTCTATGAGTCTGGGATTTAACAAAAGGCATGAATTTAGAAAACTCCTTTGATCATAAGAAAGAGACCACATCAGACCCTTTCGTTTCTGACTACTGAAATGTACAAAGGAACATAATGCTAAAAATTATAGAAAGATCATGCTCCATGGTTTGGGATTGTTGGCATTATTTGCCTTTTAGCTCGAAGGTCATAAGTTTTAATTTTGGCCATGCAGTGGTCTCTCTGCTAGAAATGTTGACATTCTCTCTCTGCATAAATGGATTCTCACCAGGTACTCCAGTTTCCTCCCACAGTCCTGAAACACACATTTTAGGTTAATTTGTCTCTCTAAGTGCATTTAAAAGTGAGCGTGTGTGCATGGGTGTCTGTCCTGCGTGTCTCTGACCGCCTGGCGACCTATCCAGGATGTTCCCCACCTTTCACCCAATTACTACTAGAGAAAGGCAACTGGTCTCCCCCAGAAGGATCAGTGAGTAGACAATGGAGATGGATACAGACCTAAGGCTGCTCTTGCTACCATCTATTCTGAATATCTAAATCAAATTGCCAACATTTTATCTATAGTACTGTAGATGTCTGAAAACCATTGCCCTATTTAGAGAGCAACAAAGATATGAAACCATTTAAATTAAAAATGAATTGAAATTACAAAGGAAGAGAGAGCCCCCTATTACAACAATGAAGGCAGACTTAATTGCACACATAGGAATTCAAAAAGCAAAGATCAGTTGGTTTAAAACAGGAAAATGAAAACAATCAGCGCCGAGGAAAACTTAAAAGCTGAAGACACAGCAGCAGGGTCAGGTTTTTCAGATCTCTGGAACATCATTAGGAAACGTGCACGTACGAGCACGCGCACGCAAACAACACATTTCCCAACTGTGCAGAAAACATGAATTATGTTTTATTTTACAAAATAACCCATGAATAATAATTTAGTTTCTTCTTGTGTTTAGAGGCATTGGCCGAACACTCTTCTGCTTATTTTATAAAATGATTTTGCACATATATATATATATATATATATATATATATATATATATATATATATATATATATATATATATATATATATATATGTATATATATATCTTGTCATATATATCTATCTCTCATCTATTTATATTTATATATGTATATATTCTCCTCTCTAGTCTCTCCCTATCTCTCTCTCTCTATCTCTCTATCATCTACTCTCCTCTATCTCTTCTCTCTCTCTCTCTCTCTACTCTCTCTCTCTCTCTCTATCTCTCTCTCATATGAGCTATGTTAGTAGCTACAGCTGCCCTGGGGCAGACTGACAGATGCGAGGCTACCATACACCAGCACCACCGAGCTCTCTGACCACCGCCAGCAGGCAATGCAGGTGAAGTGTCTTGCCCAAGTACACAATGACAGAGACAGTCAGAATGGGGAATTGAACCAGCAACCCGCCAATTGCAAACTCCCTAACCTCTGCGCCACCGTCACAGAGGTTAGGGAGTTTGTAAAAGGACATTCACTTCTGGATGTTGCGTCATATTGATTTATGGTTGCTATTATAGCCTCCTATACCTGCGCCATACACTTCCATGCACAGAGCTTTGTCAAACTGTATGATGTGACACACGAGGGCATTATTGGAATGCATGAATATGGCTGTCTTGGGAGAGATAAATAAATGTTTGTAACAAAACATTTTACTCTCAACCTTGTTGAGCAATTGATTTATGCTGCACATTGTGTTCAACCGGTAGCTTTTCTTCATCTGAAACAGGCGTGCCTTATTCCCTTTCGCAAGATGCAATTGTAGTTTATGGAACACTTCAGAATTGACTTTATTACCTACAATAACTGCATTTCCACAAATCAGTTCAAGATGCCCTTGCCGTGCCTTTTAGATCTAGTCACGACAACGTCTCACCCATTGCAGTTCCAATTCTCAGAGACCACAACTGAATTACTCAAATTCAAAATGGAAGGATTTAAAATCATGATATGTCCCAGTTAAATCCTCAGTAAGCCAACTTTGGTATGCTCCATACATAGATCATTTCTGATAGTGTTGAAAGTCAGTTACAGGGGATCGTTCCTGCAATCTTTGCATTTTAATTAAAAAATAATAATTTATCTGTTGAGCCTAAAAACATCTTGATTAAGAGAAAAATTGAGAAACCGCCTTACATCTTTAAATTTTTTGCTCTCTCTCTTTTTCTTCATAGTAGGTACACCTGGTCTGGCGTTCTGTTAACTGTGACATCATCCAGAGAAGACGGCTCACCCGCTACTACCATCTAATGTAGAACAGATTACTAGATCAATGTGTGCTTCTGTGCTTTGTTGTTTCTCTTGTTGTGTCTCTGTTCTGTCTTCTGTAACCCCCAGTCGGTCGAGGCAGATGACCGTTCATACTGAGCCCGGTTCTGCCGGAGGAGTGACTGCTGCTTGTCGGGACTTTGATGCAATCAACTGGTTTCCTTATATAGGACATTTTTGACCAATCTGTATAATCTGACCCAATCTGTATAATATGATTGAACTTGACTTTGTAAAGTGCCTTGAGATGACATGTTTCATGATTTGGCGCTATATAAATAAAATTGAATTGAATTGAATTGAATTAAATTAGTGATTCATTCTGCAATGATTGTGGACCTGTTAGCTATGGCCTGTAGGTAATAAGTGTCTGATTGTGTGTAGGCACATGTGAATGTGTATATTTATGGTTATAATGTACAGCATATTGATTTATTGTCATGATTTTAGGTTCTGTCTTAAGTTTGAATTATGGAATAGTTTGAGTTTTGTTGTGGTTTGATTTTGTTCTTTGTTTTATACTATCTGTTGGGGTTCTGTAAGCTTTTAGCTCAGTTCTGTTCACCTGCCAGCTCACCTCCAGTCACTAGCCAATCAGTTCAGTTCAGTTTCCACCTGTCACTTGTAATTAGTCTTCACTCCCGTTCACCTGCTCACTCCACTTGCTCACTCCACTATATAGTTCTGCCTCGGTCTTCAGTTATCTGCCAGATCATTAACGAGCCACGGTGAGTTTTGTTCCAGCGTTCTTTTCTTGATTGACCTGTTGATGATAACCCGAGAGCCTTTTTGATTCTGAGCCAGCCTGTTCCCTGATCTGTTTTTCCTGCCCTGTCTGACTGATTATCCGGTTTACCGACTAGTTTCTGTCCCATGGTTATCCGAGCTTGCTTTGCCCTGCCTGTACCTCTGCCTATTTTGGACTGCTTTTTGTGTACCGGATTTTGGACTGCCCTTTTGACTATTGAGCCCGCCTGTCCCTGTTTTCATTATTAAAATCCTGTTTTTTGCCTTAACCTCACTTGTTTGGCTTGAATACTGGGTTTGCCTGATTCACGTTCGTAACATTTATTTGTTTACTTAATGGACTTTGAGTAGTATGGACTTATAAGTGAAGACGAAATCAGGAAAATTGTTGGTGTTAAGGACTATAGGAAGGAGAAGGGGTATGATTAAATAAGTTTCACCTCTTCATACTCCTTTTCAGACATAATCACTAAATTATATATTATTAATATCACTATTATTTATACACAATGTTTGCATGTGTTAAATGTATAATTACCCTGGATTGTTTGGAATAAACCATTCATTCAATGAATAATGAGACTGATTACGACTGATTTTATCGATTGATATAATTCAGCACAGCTGCACAAGCTTTGGTGGAAAAAAAAAAAACAACTGTGGGAGAAACAGACCTTCTCAAACAGGTTTACCTGCTTGGCCACAAGATGATAAGTGATGACAGGGAAGGGAGATGAAAGCGACGGGGAAAGTGGGGGGGCTTAACCGAGGGAGAGAAGGGAAGACACTTAATGTAAGTGTCCATCAGCGTGAGGATGTTTGGGCAATGGTGGTTTCCTTGGTGACAAAGCGAACGGCAAATACAGCAAGAGACAGAGGCGTTTTATGCTTTTTGGGGCACAAGTTGGGAATCTGACTCGACAAACATTACTTTGAACATTTTATAGAGAAACATCCACAGTGTTTTGTACACTGATTTTAGCGAGTGTGTGTGCGTGTCTGAAAATGTGCATTAGACCCCCCCCCCCCCCTCCCGTGTGACTGTGTGTGGGTTTATGTGCACCAGGATGTAGGATATTAAATTCACACCCTCACAGGCGGATATAAATAGGCACGCCGGAATAACGGGGGAAACTGGAAAATAATTTGTTTCGCTGGCAGCTATTCAAACTTACAGTCTGTCAAACTAGTGTTATGCAGAGCAAGCAGAACACACAATCTTGGGGCAAATGAGTGGTTTGCGGTGCAATAAATCACATCTTCAGCGCACCGTTTGCCCGCGCGGAGGAGATTTATTGTGGAACTGATTGGAGATCATGACGCAGATCATCAAATTTTATCTAGCATCTGTTTTGTCTTTGAGATCAGTACCTGTTCTAGGGATTGCGTTTACTCACTCATTTGTCACAGAAAATGAGTGAGTGTGCATAATCCTGCTGCTGCCTTTCTTATCTGTGTCACTCTTACAGTGTGTGTGTGTGTGTGTGTGTGTGTGTCTGTGTGTGTGGAGGGGGGGGGGGTGCTATCTTCTTCTTCATTCAAGTCATGTCACAGGCCAGACACTTCATTGTCAGGAGAGGCTTTCATCGGCTGACTTCAGATGTGCCCGTCATCCAGTCCAATTATACAGAGAGAAATAGGTATTGTTACACTCTGGGGATTGATTCAAGACAAAATAGAAAAGTGGGGAGAGGACTACAGAGCCGTCTGCAGTTATGCACCACTCGTTCCAAGTCACACACATACACACGCGGCTTCAGAAATCACATGGACGAGCAACTTCAATATCTCAGAGATAACAAATCCTTACAAGGTAACGTGGCCCCACTTGTGCCTGCTGAGGAAGGTGTCTGGCAGGTGGGTTACAGTAATTTGAAATGGTGAAGGATGGAGCGCGGCACCTCCGCCTCAGCCTCCCCGTCGGGGTGATAGAACTTCTTTTTATGGAGATAACTGTGGGTTGATGGAGCAGCTGAGCAATACCGGGCTTAACGATGACTTCAAGCTGCTGTCGAGAGCGGCTCAGAGCCACTCGAGAATCAGTCAACGCCGCTGCAGCCAACAGTCTTTCTTCTTCGACACTTGCAGGCTTCTCTTTTCTGCTTGTTTGAGTCTCCACACCAAATCCAGAGCGGGTGACGAGGACCGCCACTTACCTCCAGCCGCTCATGGGGAACAGTTCGAGTTTATCCAATACCCTTCCTGGCTTTACACTCGCAGGATGCTGTGCTGCCCTGTTAATCATCATTAAAGATTCAGAAAGTGTAGGAATAAGATAAGTAGCTGTGTGAGTGCTGATTCTTACCCTTTTTTGGGGGGTACTCTTTTTTGCCTTTCTTTTGCTACACCAGCAGAATAGTTTTACTGCAAATTTGTTCACACTCCTTAAACTTTTTCAGTTTGTTTTCATGTTACAACCACACACTGTAATGTATTTTATTGGGATTTTATGTGCTAGCAAGGACGGTTAACTGCCCAATGGTGTGGTAGAAGAAAAACGTTATACTATTGTCTCATTTTACCAATGATTTTTTTCAAAAGTATGCCATGCATTTGTATTCAGTCCTGCTGAGTCTTCACTTTGCTGAACATCTTTTGTCACAGTTACAGCTGCAAATCTTTCCGGGTGTTTATACCGGCTTTGCACATCTGAAGACAGACGTTCACCCTTTCGATTCTGCAAAACAGCTAGAGCTCAGTTGGATGGAGTGCATCTGTGACAATCAGATTTCAATTCCTGTCCCAGATTCTCCTTTCAATTTAGGTCTGGAACGGGGCATTCTCACACATGGCTATGCTTTGATCTAAACCATTCATCGTAGTTCAATTAAATTAAATTAAATATATTTATTACGCACCAATTCACAACATAAAGCACTTGACAAAAAAATTCAATACAATCGAATAATGCAGACAGATGCCAAGTCAAGAAAATACATCCCAAATTATCCTAGCTATTAGACATGTTCTTAAGTTCTGTTTATTATTCAAATTAGTTGACACCGTTTTCCATCTAAGAAATCAGATTGTGCAGAGTCATTGACTTGCAGCATTCACTCCTCTTTAAAGACTGTGTAGCTTCAAGAGGTTAGCTTCACATACAGTTAGCTCAGCCAACAGTTATGTCTCGGGTAGAAACAGGGTTAAACACAGAAAGGCCAACAGTATCATCTATAGAAGGAGAACGTGAAGTTGTTGGCAGCAGTAGTTTAGCTGATTTGCCCTCCAGCATGCTGTCGCAGCTAAACAGAACACCAGGCCAAATGTACCGTGAAGAGAAAAAACAGAAAGAGAGCATAAAGATAAAAATTTGAATAACAACAAATGCAAAATCGTAGAGTAGTAGGAGAATTCATCAGCATGGGGGAAAGTGGTCTTCTCCAGTAGTATGTTCTTCAGCAGCCTTAAGGCTGAAACACACCAAACCATCCGAGCCGATGGACAGTTCCTTACAGATTTTTCTCCTCACCTACTGGCCTCATAGAGGCTCCCTTTACGGACATTTGAACTCATAATATTGAGTAATTACGCGGGATTATGTACCACAAATTCCAGCAGCAAAAACAAGCAAGCTAGGCAGTAAATGTGAAGCTGCAGTTCCTGCTCGAACAAGCTCAAAGAAGATGGTTGTTTCTGTTTTCCATCTGTTTTTAGTACTTCTGGGCTCCAACAATGGGTAGGTACACTGTTTATTGAAATGTTTTATTGATTATTGAGCAGTTTGTTTTCTGAGACTAACCTATATGGGGACAAACCTGGTCAGAAATAACAAGATTCTATTTCGTATTTTCCAGAAAGCAGACGTGTTTTACTTTGTCAAAGTGTCTCTCTTCCTGTCTGACTTATGGATTGCCCTTCAAATTGCTGTGGAGCTTCAACCAAAATAGAGCAGGGGTCTACTTTGTTCAGAGCTACGCAGTCCAGCTGCAGAAAACTGCAAGCCAGTCTGCCCAGCCCCATTCACTTCAACGAGAATTCATTTCTTATTATGCTACTTTCTGTCGGATCAGATGGTTTGATGTGTTTTGGTCAGTCTATAGCAGCATAACTACAGAGATTGCTAAGGAAAACCTAAGCCACTCTAACTGTAAGCTTTATCAAAAAGGAAAGTTTTATGCAAGTAGACAGGGTGTCTGCCTCGTGGACCCAAACTGGGAGTTGGTTCCACAGGAGAGGAGCCTGATAGCTAAAATATTTGCCTATTTCCTATTTTACTTTTAGAACTTCAAGGACCCACTAGTAGACCTGCAGTCTGAGAGTAAATGGCTCTGTTAGGAATATAAGGAGCAATCCGATCTCTGATGTAGCTTGATTGTTAAATATGTGAAAAGGAGAATGATCTATTCTGGATTTAACAGGGAGACAAAATTTCATGCTGGAAGGTGAACCTCCACCCCGGTTGCAAGTCTTTTGTAGCTTCTCAAGGGTTTTCTTTAAAGATTGGCATGTATTTACCTCCATCTGCCTTCTCATCAATTCTGAACAGCTCCCATGTCTCTGCTAAAGCAAATTATCTCCCAGCATGATGCCACTACCATGTGTTGTGATGTGCAGTTTGTAAGTGGTGGGTAAGTTTGCCTTCGGTGGTATGTTTAACGTTTTATTCAAAGTCCAGAAGGTCTGATTTTATTGTCTGACCAGATCACTCTCTTTAACCTGCTATGTCACCTCCATGGCTTGTGGCAAACAACAGTTGGGACTTTTAAGGCATACTTTCTCTTTCAGAAAGATCAAATTTGTAGAGTGCAGTTGACAATAGAATAGCTCCCCTGCCATCAGAGTTTTCCACCTGACCTGTGGATCTCTAACCTGACCCTAGCCAGATGTATTTCGCTCCGCCTTGCTCCTCTCATCCATCTGGGACAGATCCATAGGAATGGCGTTTCAGAAGGCTGGGCCTTATCAAAAATCCTTGCATATGATTGGATAAGCCATTTCAACTACTCACACCGAAGCCACACCGTGCGCTGATGAGAGCGACGCAGGAAAAAACAAAACTTTTTTTTTTTTTTTTTAAATGTGTTTGCGGCTCTAGTGGCACGCGTTTTATTGACAGTGAGCTGACAGGAAGAGGGTGGAAGACAGGCGGCAAAGCGCCACTGGTTGGAGTCGTTAGGAGGACTAAAGGCCTCCTAACATGGTTCGCGATAACCGCTCCCACTGTGATGGCAACACAGCATCAGAATCAATATTCCAACATGTTACTGATTTCTAATTCAGATGATTTTTTTAACACATTCTTTTTCATCACCCCAGAATCAACTTTTTTTTTGCAGATAAACTGTAGAAATTGGGGGCGCTACCTTTATGTTACTGTGCATTGTTTTTTTTTTACATATCATGTGAACTTGTTTAGTTCTGCAATATTTGTCTTAAAATCCGTCTCAGTCCTGTCCTCTTAGGGTTGAACTGTGACTATGACAGTTGGATTTTTCTATTCGTTCAAACGATACATGCCTTTGTCACCCTAGGCCCAGTTTGGGTATAAAAACATCTCAGTCAGAAACACGTCCCGTGGCGAGTCAGACTCAGGAGTTTGTATAAAGAGCACTGAGAGCGTTGATTGACAGTGTTTAGCATCTGTTGCTGCTTTTGAAGAGTAGCCCACTTAATAATGCTGCTAACATCACTTTACTGCTCAGAAACTGGACTCATTCTGTCTTCCACTGCCTCGGCAACGCTGGCTTTTGGCATTGATGAGTCAGCATCTCCACAAACCTTCTCAACGTTTGGTGATGAGGGGGGGTGAAAACTTCACCCCCTCAAAAGACCAATCTGTGGTGAAAGCACTAGTCTCGCCCGGGTCATTTCATGTTTCCAGATGCCACTTTCCCTCATGCTGACCACAGCCCCGCTTAACTCCATAAGTTTATTCCTGATCCCTAGTGTGGTCCTTACTCTTCATGATTTGATCTACATCGACTACCTCTATTTATACTGAGCTCAAACAACACGCTAGTGTAAAGCATTTATTTATTATATGAGGTCTGTAGGAAGTCAGTTGCAGTGGATTGACTCAAGGGTATTAGATCACAGAGAATTGAATGCATATGCAGGTCAAACATTTAAGGTATTTATTCGTAAAAGATTCTTGAAAATTATCAGTTTTTCTTCCATTTTACAGATATGACTACTTTGTGTTGGTATGTTAAACACAATCTAAAAAAAACAACCCACACCAAATCTCCTCTTCCATTATTTAATTAAGGTTTGTCAGACATATCTTTGTTTATACGCAAGAATTGTGACAGCTCAAGATGGCAGACGTCTCAGTTTAGACAATCCCCTTATGTGTAGTCAACCCTGCGTCTCAGCAGAGCCTCCAGTGTCCTCGCTCGTGAATCAGATTCGCTGATGTGGAACTCAGCTGGCTGAGATGCTGGGGGGCATGGGGAGAAGGGATTTGCTCCTCGGCTTAGACGCTTCTCTGTGCAGATTCCTACTGGGCTGAGAGAGGAGATTTAAACTTATATACACTTTCAAACGGGTGCATGTGCACTCAGTCTCACACACAGTTCTTTTTCTTTTTGGGCGATTTATTATTCTTTCTCCAGCTCCGAGTATTCCTCTCTTACCTGCCATCAAAGTAAGTCAAAATAAATGTGTAGCATTAGCATAGCAAGGATTTAAAGTATTATTTCTCTCTCTACTACTCTATCAAAAAAAACAACAACAACAACAGAAATATCATTCCATAATTACCTTTTACACAGAAATGGGATCATAAATTCAATGTACCTCAATATTTTTAATATTTGGGAAAGAATATCAATAATATTCTGTTCCTATCTTAGTTTCTGTCTGTGGATTGGTTGACAGAAATTAACTGAACTGAATATAAAAACGGGGTGAAAAATCCATAAGAAAGAAAATTGGATTTTCATACTTTAAATTGCCTTTTAAAATATATACTTTTTCTTATTTGTTACAATACTACCACATACTTCAAGGTACATTATTGGAGTTTTGTGTGATAGACCAAGCAAACAAACTGTGGAATGGAGAGGAAAAAAGCTCCAAGGCTTTAAATAATTTTTAATATGTGGCATTCATTGGTATTTAGCCTCCTAAGTCACTATTTTGTAGAACCACTGTAATAACAGCCGCAAGCCTTTTGGATTATGTCTTTGGCAGCTTCTCCTAGCTGCCAAAGACATAACTGCCAGACATTGTGTCTCAAGAGACACAATGTTTTGTCAGACAGTTGAACATCTGTTTTGAACTCTTGGATTTAGATCTGGACTTTGAATGGGCCATTTTTCTACACAGGTATAATCTGATCCTAATCTTTCTATTGCTGTGCTGGCTGCATAGGGTTACAGGTACAGTCCAGATCTCAGATTACTTACAATGTTTTGCTGGTTTTCTTCCAGGATTTCCCTCTATTTAGTTCCACCCAAGCACCAACAATCTTAGTCAAAATATTAAATTAAATATTAGATTGAGTTGGAAAAGGGTAGAGTGCCGTCTCCAGGTCGGAGAGGATGCCGTGTCCCAAGTGGATCAGTTTAAGTATCTCGGTGTCAGGGATCAGTTCCTCCGGCTTCACCATGGACAGTTCCGGATCATTCCACTCTGCTCAGTCCCACTCCAAGCCTGATCTGTTTCACCTGCTGCTCTAGTTATCCTGGACTCAATACACCTGCCAGCTCCCCTATATAAACTCCCTCAGTCTGTTCCCCGCTGCTGGTCCGTCTTCAACCTTCAGATGCCCTCAGTCGATGTGTGTTCCTCGTCCGCCGTCTGCCTAGCATCTGCTCCCTCATCAGCTCAGCCGTCCAGCTCCAGCCATCTTCACACTTCAGCCCCAGCATGGTATAGTTTCCTGGTTTTTTCATCCACTGCTCAAACCCTGCAATAAAGACTCCTTAATTGTGGCTCTGTGTGTGGCTGAATTCGGGTTCAATCCACAAAACCCTGACAGTACGGACCAGCCAAATGAACCTGTCACCCACACAGAGCCCGGAGCTCACCTCTTTCCTGAGCTCCACAGCGGAGCTCTTCTGTATCCAGCTCCGAGAAAGCCTGGATGCCATCGCCGCAGCCAGCCCGCCTTGGAAACGGCTGAATGCCGTCAACTACGCACGGAACATTCTCAAGGACCAGATCCAGCTCCTCTCAACCCTCGGAATCTCTGGGCTGTTTGAGGAGTTGGAGTGGAACTATCAGGCTGCGCATTCCCAGCTCCTCAACGAGCCACCTCCACCCAGACCACAGCTCACCTGCCTGTCCACCGTTGCTCCTCCCGTCTCTGCTGTCTCCGCCGCTGCTGCAGCTCCAGTCTCTGCTGTCTCCGCCGCTGCTGCAGCTCCAGTCTCTGCTGTCTCCGCCGCTGCTGCAGCTCCAGTCTCTGCTGTCCCCGCCGCTGCTGTAACTTCCGCCGCTGCTGTCTTTGCTGCAGCTCCTGATGCCTCACCGTCAGCAGCAGTTTCTACATCGCCGCCCGGCTCCTCCCGGCGCAGACGCCGGACTGGGCGGCACAGAAAATCTCCTGAGGCCAAGCCTGACATCCCCGCTGAAGCCGCACCAACTGCAGCCGACGTCACCTCCCTTTCTCCGGTGAGTCGGCCGAGCGCAGATGCTGCCGCTCAGGATAGTCTGGCTAGAGCACCCCGCCTTCATGAAGATCAGCTGTGGGACTTTTTCTACGGGGACAGGGACGACCTTCTCCCATGTTGGTCCGCCCCTGATGAAACTCCCACAGCTTACGAGGCCGGGGTGCACACCGCCTCTCCAACCACCGCAGAGGTTCCCACCGCACACGCCACGGCCCAAGCCTGCGTGGGTGTGCGTGCATCCGCCGAAAGCTTCGCTCTGCCAGCCGCCGAAAGCTCCGCTCTGCCAGCCGCCGAAAGCTCCGCTCTGCCAGCCGCCGAAAGCTCCGCTCTGCCAGCCGCCGAAAGCTCCGCTCTGCCAGCCGCCGAAAGCTCCGCTCTGCCGGCCGCCGAAAGCTCCGCTCTGCCAGCCGCCGAAAGCTCCGCTCTGCCAGCCGCCGAAAGCTCCGCTCTGCCAGCCGCCGAAAGCTCCGCTCTGCCAGCCGCCGAAAGCTCCGCTCTGCCAGCCGCCGAAAGCTCCGCTCTGCCAGCCGCCGAAAGCTCCGCTCTGCCAGCCGCCGAAAGCTCCGCTCTGCCAGCCGCCGAAAGCTCCGCTCTGCCAGCCGCCGAAAGCTCCGCTCTGCCAGCCGCCGAAAGCTCCGCTCTGCCAGCCGCCGAAAGCTCCGCTCTGCTGGCTATAGTTAAGGTTCCTGCTGCGCACACCACGGCCAAAGCCCGCGTGGGTGCGCACATCTTGCCGACGCCGGCCGACGAGAAAAAAGCCCCGCCGGCCGACGAGAAAAAAGCCCCGCCGGCCGACGAGAAAAAAGCCCCGCCGGCCGACGAGAAAAAAGCCCCGCCGGCCGACGAGAAAAAAGCCCCGCCGGCCGACGAGAAAGAAGCCCCGCCGGCCGACGAGAAAGAAGCCCCGCCGGCCGACGAGAAAAAAGCCCCGCCGGCCGACGAGAAAGAAGCCCCGCCGGCCGACGAGAAAAAAGCCCCGCCGGCCGACGAGAAAAAAGCCCCGCCGGCCGACGAGAAAGAAGCCCCGCCGGCCGACGAGAAGAAAGCCCCGCCGGCCGACGAGAGAAAAGCCCCGCCGGCCGAAAGAAGCCCTCAACCTATGCAGCTGGCTGTCTCAAGGGTCCCTGTGGCTCACGCCACGGCCCAAGCCTGCGTGGTGCACGTTCCTATACCGCCGCCAGCGACTAAAGGTCCTGCTGAGCCGCCGCCAGCCTGTGAAGGTCCTGCTGAGCCGCCGCCAGCCTGTGAAGGTCCTGCTGAGCCGCCGCCAGCCTGTGAAGGTCCTGCTGAGCCGCCGCCAGCCTGTGAAGGTCCTGCTGAGCCGCCGCCAGCCTGTGAAGGTCCTGCTGAGCCGCCGCCAGCCTGTGAAGGTCCTGCTGAGCCGCCGCCAGCCTGTGAAGGTCCTGCTGAGCCGCCGCCAGCCTGTGAAGGTCCTGCTGAGCCGCCGCCAGCCTGTGAAGGTCCTGCTGAGCCGCCGCCAGCCTGTGAAGGTCCTGCTGAGCCGCCGCCAGCCTGTGAAGGTCCTGCTGAGCCGCCGCCAGCCTGTGAAGGTCCTGCTGAGCCGCCGCCAGCCTGTGAAGGTCCTGCTGAGCCGCCGCCAGCCTCTGAAGGTCCTGCTGAGTCGCCGCCAGCCTCTGAAGGTCCTGCTGAGCCACCTCCAGCCGAAGTCCCGCAGTCCAGCGAGGGGGTCCAGGGGGACCCGCCTCCAGCCCACGCTTCCGAGTCCAGCGAGGGGGTCCAGGGGGACCCGCCTCCAGCCCACGCTTCCGAGTCCTGCGAGGGGGTCCAGGGGGGCCCGCCTCCAGCCCACGCTTCCGAGTCCAGCGAGGGGGTCCAGGGGGACCCGCCTCCAGCCCACGCTTCCGAGTCCAGCGAGGGGGTCCAGGGGGGCCCGCCTCCAGCCCACGCTTCCGAGTCCAGCGAGGGGGTCCAGGGGGGCCCGCCTCCAGCCCACGCTTCCGAGTCCAGCGAGGGGGTCCAGGGGGGCCCGCCTCCAGCCCACGCTTCCGAGTCCAGCGAGGGGGTCCAGGGGGACCCGCCTCCAGTCCACGCTTCCGAGTCCAGCGAGGGGGTCCAGGGGGACCCGCCTCTGGTCAAAGCTCCAAAGCCCCCAGGGGGTCGACCTGTTCCGCCGGCCGACGAAAGACCTGTTCCGCCGGCCGACGAAAGACCTGTTCCGCCGGCCGACGAAAGACCTGTTCCGCCGGCCGACGAAAGACCTGTTCCGCCGGCCGACGAAAGACCTGTTCCGCCGGCCGACGAAAGACCTGTTCCGCCGGCCGACGAAAGACCTGTTCCGCCGGCCGACGAAAGACCTGTTCCGCCGGCCGACGAAAGACCTGTTCCGCCGGCCGACGAAAGACCTGTTCCGCCGGCCGACGAAAGACCTGTACAACCGGCCGAAGAAAGCTCTGTCCCGCCGGCCTTCGCTGACGTCCCGCCGCCGCCGGCCTTCGCTGACGTCCCGCCGGCCTTCGCTGACGTCCCGCCGCCGCCGGCCTTCGCTGACGTCCCGCCGGCCTTCGCTGACGTCCCGCCGGCCTTCGCTGACGTCCCGCCGCCGCCGGCCTTCGCTGACGTCCCGCCGCCGCCGGCCTTCGCTGACGTCCCGCCGCCGCCGGCCTTCGCTGACGTCCCGCCGCCGCCGGCCTTCGCTGACGTCCCGCCGCCGCCGGCCTTCGCTGACGTCCCGCCGCCGCCGGCCTTCGCTGACGTCCCGCCGCCGGCCTTCGCTGACGTCCCGCCGCCGCCGGCCTTCGCTGACGTCCCGCCACAGTCCGAGGCCGCCGACGCTCTCAAGTCCCGGGAGGGGTTCCAGGGGGACCCGCCTCCAGTCATCGCTCCCCAGTCCTGCGAGGCGGTCCAGGGGGACCCGCCTCCAGTCATCGCTCCCCAGTCCTGCGAGGCGGTCCAGGGGGACCCGCCTCCAGTCATCGCTCCCCAGTCCTGCGAGGCGGTCCAGGGGGACCCGCCTCCAGTCATCGCTCCCCAGTCCTGCGAGGCGGTCCAGGGGGACCCGCCTCCAGTCATCGCTCCCCAGTCCTGCGAGGCGGTCCAGGGGGACCCGCCTCCAGTCATCGCTCCCCAGTCCTGCGAGGCGGTCCAGGGGGACCCGCCTCCAGTCATCGCTCCCCAGTCCTGCGAGGCGGTCCAGGGGGACCCGCCTCCAGTCATCGCTCCCCAGTCCTGCGAGGCGGTCCAGGGGGACCCGCCTCCAGTCATCGCTCCCCAGTCCTGCGAGGCGGTCCAGGGGGACCCGCCTCCAGTCATCGCTCCCCAGTCCTGCGAGGCGGTCCAGGGGGACCCGCCTCCAGTCATCGCTCCCCAGTCCTGCGAGGCGGTCCAGGGGGACCCGCCTCCAGTCATCGCTCCCCAGTCCTGCGAGGCGGTCCAGGGGGACCCGCCTCCAGTCATCGCTCCCCAGTCCTGCGAGGCGGTCCAGGGGGACCCGCCTCCAGTCATCGCTCCCCAGTCCTGCGAGGCGGTCCAGGGGGACCCGCCTCCAGTCATCGCTCCCCAGTCCTGCGAGGCGGTCCAGGGGGACCCGCCTCCAGTCATCGCTCCCCAGTCCTGCGAGGCGGTCCAGGGGGACCCGCCTCCAGTCATCGCTCCCCAGTCCTGCGAGGCGGTCCAGGGGGACCCGCCTCCAGTCATCGCTCCCCAGTCCTGCGAGGCGGTCCAGGGGGACCCGCCTCCAGTCATCGCTCCCCAGTCCTGCGAGGCGGTCCAGGGGGACCCGCCTCCAGTCATCGCTCCCCAGTCCTGCGAGGCGGTCCAGGGGGACCCGCCTCCAGTCATCGCTCCCCAGTCCTGCGAGGCGGTCCAGGGGGACCCGCCTCCAGTCATCGCTCCCCAGTCCTGCGAGGCGGTCCAGGGGGACCCGCCTCCAGTCATCGCTCCCCAGTCCTGCGAGGCGGTCCAGGGGGACCCGCCTCCAGTCATCGCTCCCCAGTCCTGCGAGGCGGTCCAGGGGGACCCGCCTCCAGTCTCCGCTCCCCAGTCCGGCGAGGCGGTCCAGGGGGACCCGCCTCCAGTCTCCGCTCCCCAGTCCGGCGAGGCGGTCCAGGGGGACCCGCCTCCAGTCTCCGCTCCCCAGTCCGGCGAGGGTCCTGCTCTGGAATTCCACGTCTGGCAGACCGGGATGAAGCTTCGACGCCCGCTGTGGACCCTGCTGCCTCGCCGGGGTCGCCCACCGCGACGCCCGCACCTGGCCCTGCCTCGCCGGGGTCGCCCACCGCGACGCCCGCACCTGGCCCTGCCTCGCCGGGGTCGCCCACCGCGACGCCCGCACCTGGCCCTGCCTCGCCGGGGTCGCCCACCGCGACGCCCGCACCTGGCCCTGCCTCGCCGGGGTCGCCCACCGCGACGCCCGCACCTGGCCCTGCCTCGCCGGGGTCGCCCACCGCGACGCTCAGAGCCGGAGATCCTGCCGTTCTGCTGCCAGATGGCTGCGCCTCGCCGGGGTCGTCCTCCGCGACGACCGCCTCCAGAGACCTTGCTGCTTCGCCGCCTGCCACGTCCGGGCCGTCCTCCGCCGACCCACCTGGCCACCAGTCATCAGCCAAGCATCCTCCCGGCGCACCGAAGCAAGCCACCGCTCAAGTTCCCCAGCGCTCTCAAGTTCCCCAGCGCTCTCAAGTTCCCCAGCGCTCTCAAGTTCCCCAGCGCTCTCAAGTTCCCCAGCGCTCTCAAGTTCCCCAGCGCTCTCAAGTTCCCCAGCGCTCTCAAGTTCCCCAGCGCTCTCAAGTTCCCCAGCGCTCTCAAGTTCCCCAGCGCTCTCAAGTTCCCCAGCGCTCTCAAGTTCCCCAGCGCTCTCAAGTTCCCCAGCGCTCTCAAGTTCCCCAGCGCTCTCAAGTTCCCCAGCGCTCTCAAGTTCCCCAGCGCTCTCAAGTTCCCCAGCGCTCTCAAGTTCCCCAGCGCTCTCAGTTCTCCAAAGCCGCAGCTTGTGGTCTCCAGCTCTCCGCAGTGGCTTCCAGAGCTTTTTCGTGGCCGTCAACCCCCTGGTCGACCACCTGAACTTCCTCTTGTTTCGCCTTTGGCCTGCCAATCAAAGCCTCTCGCTGTTCGCCCTGGTTGGGTAGTTTTTTGTTGGACTCTCTCCCTCCGTCCTGTGCCTCCCTCCACCCACCCTCAGTGGGTTATCTTGATGTTTGGACTATTTTTCTTTGGTCGTCTGGGATCCGACCTTGAGGGGGGGGTAATGTCAGGGATCAGTTCCTCCGGCTTCACCATGGACAGTTCCGGATCATTCCACTCTGCTCAGTCCCACTCCAAGCCTGATCTGTTTCACCTGCTGCTCTAGTTATCCTGGACTCAATACACCTGCCAGCTCCCCTATATAAACTCCCTCAGTCTGTTCCCCGCTGCTGGTCCGTCTTCAACCTTCAGATGCCCTCAGTCGATGTGTGTTCCTCGTCCGCCGTCTGCCTAGCATCTGCTCCCTCATCAGCTCAGCCGTCCAGCTCCAGCCATCTTCACACTTCAGCCCCAGCATGGTATAGTTTCCTGGTTTTTTCATCCACTGCTCAAACCCTGCAATAAAGACTCCTTAATTGTGGCTCTGTGTGTGGCTGAATTCGGGTTCAATCCACAAAACCCTGACACTCGGGGTCTTGTTGACAAATGAGGGAAAGATGGAAGGGGAGGCAGATTGGTGCAGCGTCTGGCATAAAGCAGGTGCTGTAAAGATCCGTTGGTGAAGAGAGAGCTGAGTCAAAAAGGTGATGGACAGAAATTAAAGTATTTTCACAAATCACATGCTCACAGCAGCTGGATAGTGCTTCATGTGAGAAACTTTCGTTTGACGAATAATATAGTGAAGTTATATCCTCTGGTCAGAATATCAACAACGGCTCAAATCAAGTGACCAGAAACAAAAACATTGGCACATCCAGCCTTAATGCAAATCTGAATTTATTCATGCCTTACAGACCCTATCAGGGATCAGTATCAAAGGTTTCTCAAACCACGAGAACAACTGTTTCCCACAAAGTTGTTTTCTAAAGCAGAAAAGGTCCCAATAACACAACACAAAAGTGTAGAAGCACACACCACACACATCTGTTTCCCTGCCATCAATCTCCCAACTCCACCTAGCCTGTTTTGAAAGTGATAAATTCAGCCATTTAATGTCCATAATTAATAATTTATTAGACGCAGTGCACAGCAGATTAGGTAGTATTTTATCTAGTTGATAGTTGAACCCTCCAAGGTCATTCTGAATGTTTTTCATGATCAAATCTCTATGCAGCTGCTCACTGACTAACCTCTCATTAGATTGAATGACGGCGTCAGGCAGAGAATAAGATATAGCCTCCTGAGCAGAGGTCTGTGATGCTTGTTTACTATGTTGTCTAATTATGTCATGTGTGAGGACTGCCATATGGTTTCAGAGGCAGTATGTTCCCACGGTTGGTGAAAATCCAAATCACAGAGGAGCGAAAATCTATTTGAAAGGTGTTAAAAGGTGCAGTCCTCCATCACGAAGAGAACAGACATAAATGAGCTCCAGCTGAATCTTTGTTCTAAAAAAACAAAAAGCAGAAAGAAAACTGCTCGCCCCCACAGTTGACACATAACTGAATCTATAAAAGATTAAGAATACATATTTGGAGAAATTAGCACCAGCTATTTTTAGTAATGCGAGCTGCTGCAAAGCCACCCAGCAAAAGTTAAGCAACTTCATGTTGATTTCCACTGAAACACAGACAGAAAAGACTTTCTCCTATGTAAAAAAATGGCTAATGTGGACTTAATTTCCCCTTTTTCTCATTTTTAGTGAATAAATGTAAGTGAACCAAGTTATCTTGCTGTCATCCCCCCCTTCTCCTTTCCTCCCCACGCCTGTCTTCCCCCCCTCTCTCTGTGTCTCTGAAATACACACAGACTCTCTCGCACAAAGGAGGAAAAGTGTCACTATGGAAACAAGGAGGCGAGAATCTAAAAGCTACCTCTTGAGACGAGAGTTAAGACAACAAAAGGAGTCCACTTTGTGAGTGGCAGAAAAGCGGCAATACACACAGCATCTATACTTCTCCCTCCTGTTCTGACGCCGGGTGTGCCATCGTCAGGCTGCCTCGTTGGCCATTTTACCTCCAATCCAGCTGGTTTCAGCCTTTACCAGACTCAACGTATTCTCCTGCATTACATTAGAGTTTTATTTGCTGCCCCTGCAGCTGAGTGCATGTCGCTCTGTGGGGGACTCTGCGCGTGTGTGGCTTGTGTTGGGTTGAGTGTAATATGCACCACACATCTCTTTAATAGGGCTAATCCATTTTAATCCCACCTGCCACAGTTACCTTACAATGATGAATGTAAGCCTAAATGAGTTGAGACGCAGAGAAATGCCCGTGGGAGCCAGAGGAGGAGGCTGGGAGGTAGATCTGAGTGTCTTTACGTGTATGTGTAGTTTTTGTCTTCAGAACGTATGTGTGTGTGTGTGTGTGTGTAAAGTTGTGTTTTCTGCTCCTTCCTCGCCCCCCCCCCCCCAACCCACCCCCCACCCTCTACCCCCCACACTCTGTTGAAGGCTATTTTCTCCGGGTCTGCTGGGTCACCGTTGTCCTTAGTGATGTCTCCCTCAGCTGTAATCAGCACCACGGACAGCAACACCAATCTCCACCGATGCAGACGCCACAGCAGGCATCCATCTCAATGCACTCAGAAGGGGCTCCTTCTTTTCCTGTTTCTGTTTTTTTTTTCATTCCCACTGATCTAAAAGAATTAGATGGGTCAAGGTGGACTGCCCATTAGGCACTAATAGGAGACACACACAGAGAATGTGGAGGAGCAGGAATAAAAAAAAGCTCAATGTAAAACTCCTGGCAGGAATGTTACTTCAGTAGAGCTTTATTATGAGCAGTAAAAAAAAAAAAAGGGAAAGAGATTCAGCTAAAATTAATAGTGTCGCTTCTGTTAGGCTCTTGTTATTCTGCATAGAGCCACGGTTTTAGTGTTGGGTCATTCACCTGTGGTGGCTTTGAAAAATAGCAGCAATAATAGGAAGAAAAAAAAAAGAGATAAAATAGTAGAATAAGGGAGGGAGAGATGGGAGGAGTATACTACTGTATGGAGTGCGAGGCTGGGAGAGATGGGGAGAGGGAAACACACACACACAAACACACACAGAGAGAGGGTGCAGATAGCGGGAGGGGAAAACCTCCTCTCTGAAAGGGATGATGTCAGTCTCTGCAGCTGAGCCCCATTTCCCGACTCTCCCTGCCTCCTGAAAACACACCGGCAGACTGATCCACATGAGGGGAGCACAGGCAAACTTCGAGGGGGAGAACCCGGCGGCTGACACCCCCTCCAGGTACGTATCCCACATTATCACCCATCAGTTAGTGCAGGTCATTCACTGTTATTTTGTCACCTGCCGTTATGCTTTTAACTGCTTTGAGCGGCTCACCTCTTCAGGGCGCTATCACTGTTTTCACAGTGTGTCACAGCAAAGCTCCCAACGGGGGTGCGTTTAGTGTAGACTTCTGCATCTCAGCGAGAATTTGTGCAGGTTTATGTGAGTGTGTGTATTTCATGTGAGTACGAATGAGAGATGCACACGCACCGATTTGTGGAAAGTTTCTTTTATATTCAAAAGGGAAGGAAAACGTTGCCAAAAATCCAAATCCAACCAGATTGGAAGACAAAGATTTATTGTGAGAAAGAGAAAAAGCATTGACCAATGCATGTTTGTTAGAAGGTTCTTCCTTTGTTTGCATTTAGGTTCTATTTGGTTAAAACGATGCCTTTCGGGATAGTGGTGACATAGCTTTGGTGAGTCATCCTGTAACATCTGTCACTGGCACCTCTGCTTCCCATTTTGCTTCTGGGACGATGTTACGGTATAATATGTTAATTAAAACATCCAATCACACACCTCTCAGGCGGTCCAAAGAATGTGTTGTTTATTGCAACAGGAAAATTGATTTCCTGCTGCTGGGATTAGTTATGAATGTCACCAGCAATCCAGGACACAATGTGTGGAGAGTCACATTCAACGCACAAAACAACAAGAGATGATATTGATAAAAAGTTTATTTCTTCTCTCTGTCTGATGAGTACCTTTTTGGCCATCAGAATAAAAAAGCAGGTCCAAGAAGCCGGCTATTTATACGCTAGGGCTGTTGGCACATCACTCAATTAGTCACATTGTGGATTGCATTCTACGAGGGGCTCGAGGACAAAATCACAGTGGATATCCAATTTTGTGCCACATTAAATGTCAGGTTAGTCACCTCAGATTTTCTGTAATGAATACAGACGGTTGTGGAATAAGATGACAGAGAGCATCTCACAGGAAGGGGGGATAAAGGTTGTAGTGGGAAACCAATCAGGTTGGGCGTAGGTGGGGAGAGGAGAGCTGTAGAGGTTTTTGATGTGGGCGATGTGGCTCGCCATCCTGGGTGGCATTCCTTCAAGGGGCAGTACAAGCACTCAAGAGAGAGAAAAAAAACAGTACGTCAGCTGCCACCTTGAATTTTGTGTACATATTTGCTTGTCAAATCAATTAGAAGTTGGGACCCCCGTGTTGCGCACAATGAAACAATAAATATCTTTGCTTCTTGGATCTCTGACAACTTAGGAATCACTGAACCCAGCGGTAAATCGAGGCGGTATTTCAAAGTTTTAAATGAATCGGAATTGCATTTGAAAATCTCTAGTCAAATATCTGGAAGGCTTTGACAGGTAGAACACGAATTTAGTTGTTTTACAATGAAACAAAGTTTACATTGTGTTTTAGCAGATCTCAAAACAAAATTTGAGATCTTCTAAACCTTTATTTTAAATGTGAAAACATGAATAATTAGGTTTCTTAAAAGTAATGTCAAAAGGTGGTCCCCCGTTTTGACATTTTGTGACTCCCTTAGATTTAAAACCGGTATTGATAAACCAGACTAAATTTGAAGGACACATTTCTCAAAATGATATTGATCAATCGGTTTCAAATGCTACATTGTCAAACCACAACAAAAAAAAGAAGAATGTGTCTGAAAACAAAATTACTCCAGCTTTATGGTCAATGGTGCACAAAAGGTGAGGTATCTTCTCCAAGCCGTGCCAGATCCAGATCAGTTAACGTCTCTGTTTGTCTTCATAGAAAGAAAATACTTTCTGTATTTACATAAAATAGCTACAAGTGAATCTTTTGTGCTTTTAAAATACTACAAAATAATATTAATAACAAGAGAGCTCGCTGAAGATAAAAATATCTCTATGGTGCAAATTTTTCTTTTTCTTTAAAACAGTAGCCTGTCCTCAGTGAAGCCAGCAGCTCTGTACACACCTGCTGCTGTTTGCTGTGTTGCACTTACACTAAAAGCCTTTCATTTGTTTGCAAAGCCGCGCCATTTATTTCTGTAAACCTAGGACATCGACACAGGTACTTTTAGCCATCGTGTACAGCCCGCTCCCTCCTCTGGTGCTGACTGAAATGACAAATGGTCGAGTTGACAAAGGCTCTGTTGGCTGAAAGAGACCACGACTTCCTGGTGAGAGGCCCCATTCATTTGAAAATCTAGAGCAAGCTTAGTATTGCTTTTTTTTTTTAGTTTACTTTTTGCACACTGGCAGGTGCACCTCCACAAGTTTTATAAGAGGTTCCAAGAAGGGCGAGGGGGAGGGGGGGGGGGGGTGCTACACTGAAACCAAGAGCTTTAAATTAGGTAGCTTTGCCTTGAAATTCAAGTCAGCTCAAAAATATAAAAATATAATATGATAATCTTGATTCATCTTAAAAATACTTCAATATTTTTAAGCTTGTGGTTTCAAGTGCCTTTGTGCTGAAGATCAACTGATTTGATGGAAGTGAAAATTTCACCATGAGTTCCATGTAACCCTCCTTAATTTTAGACTTGAATATGTGAGTCTATGACAAGGGGTGCTGAAGAGGACTAAAAAGAAAGCATATTGATTTAAATACATAGATAAATGCTGCAACTTGTTGAAGTTTATTCTTTCATCTCAGATATTTGTGCATAAAAACTGTGTATATATATGTTGGTTTGGGGAGAACGCTTTGGCCCCTTTGGTCCCCCCTTGGTGACACCCTTGCTTAGCAGTTTAATTGGTTCTTACAATCCACACTTGTTGATTTGATTTACAACGGGACCAGGGGATGTGAGAGTATTTCAGCAGAATGGCTAAAGATCAAAAGGTGAATTGTCTTTTTCATCTATGCACCTGATAATTTTGGAGAGTGTGGGCTCGAATATTCAGAATAATCATCTACATCTTTACCAAAACTGTCGACTGCAATTACACATTACCATCACTTTATCTGCGGGATGAATATTTCAGTCTTCAAAAACAAAACATTCTCCCAGAAATTTGGATTTGTCTCACTGCCCCCACCACCAATAATTTTATGCTTAATACTCCCTAAACATTCTCATGCCACACATAAATGATTTTAGACATAATCCCAAAACAAATTTATCATATGTGCTGAAAAACAGGTTGCTCACTCATCCCTCCCGTTTAGTGCAGCAGATTCTTCCCCATATTTCTATCTGGTAATCTCCCCTCGACGGTTAAAGCCTCAAATTCCCAAGAGAGGCGACCCGAGTGGCCTCACAGCCCACATGTCATTACCGCTGACCAGCAGCCCATCTCTATCTGCCCCTGATCTCATGACCTCCCTCAGAGGCAGCCGGCAGCACGATCCAGAGCGAGACAGGAGGATACGAAGTGAGGGAATGGAGATAGATGCAGAGGAATAGGTGGATGTCTGGAAAAGGAGAGGAAACACTGGGGGGAAAATAGCAGTTTCACTGAGATAAAGGGAGGCAGAAGAAATTGGGGAGAGACACAAAGAAAAACAGGAAGAGGGGCTGACGCACAGAAATGGAAATTGATGGCAAGGAGGCAAGAAAAGCAAGGGAGAAGAGAAGAGCGGGAAAATGAGGGTGGCGACTGAGGAAAATAGATGCGGGAGAGAAACAGCAGAGAGGGAGAGAGAGAGAGAGAGAGATGAGATGCTATTTCAAGACCATACTTACTGATAATGTCACTCTACTTCAAAGTGCAAAGCGTTCCTGTCATGCTCCTGCATAACTGTGCCTCTGGAGAATTTCCCTCATAGATCAGATGATAAAAAGACGCCTGACAGTGGGGTGTGTGGGTCTCCCACTCACTCTGTGTGACACATTCTGGGCTAAACTTTGACAAAACGCACTGAAGTCTCTGCTTTAATTCTGTCT
Organism: Fundulus heteroclitus; assembly: GCF_011125445.2. Taxonomy (NCBI): domain Eukaryota; kingdom Metazoa; phylum Chordata; class Actinopteri; order Cyprinodontiformes; family Fundulidae; genus Fundulus; species Fundulus heteroclitus. The sequence goes on from NC_046362.1 coordinate 22,797,182, forward strand.
TAATCAACCACAGCTCCTGACCAGAGGGCCCCGGGGGGGATTTTCACCGGTGCAGAAAGGCAAAGCGCGGGACGAGGTTCAGGTAAAAACCATGTGCACATGCAGCAAAAATATATAAAAGAGAAAACACTTTCATCCTTCTTTAAATTAATAAAACAGTTTGATCATGGGAAGATAGATTCAAAAGGTAAAACGTACCTTTTCTTACCGTTTCACGCTGTGACATGTTAATCACAGGCCTACTGCCTGCACTTCTCGGTGGCTCTGACGTCACCGAAGTCATCAATCATGCAGCCTTCAGGGCACCGTGCTCATGAATGAGTCCTTGACTCGCCAAGATTCCTGTGGTGTGATGTATTTTAATCCCAGCTTGCATGAAAAATGAAGCGTGCATCCTCTGAAGAAGCCGCTAAACTTAACTTATTATTCACACAGAAACTCTGGCAATGGCAATACTTATTTCTGCATATTTTTGGCCACATTATCATCAACACAGAACATGTTGATCAAGCTGTTCAGCACAAGCTCAAATTGTTCAGAGGGAGATCCAACCACTTTCGGTGTTGTGTGTATTTAAATGCCTCATTTGTGTAATTACGTCAAGTCTCATTACAATCCACGACTAGTAATTTATTTTCTAATCATAGTTTTTAAAACGACATTCAAATAGGGGTTTCCATTTACAGCCGCAGCACTAACAGATGGCTATCCGTGCTTCCCCTCTGACCCTTCCTGCTGCCAGAAATTCAAATAGCGGTTGTACCGAAGGCAGGGAATGGGAACTAAACCACTGAACATTTGATGCTTTTGTTGCGAAGCGCAGCAGTAGTCTCTCAACGCATCAGCAGACTTAACGGCAACATGTCGGCTGATAGCAACTGAAAATCACCAAGGTATGTCAAAGTAATCAGGAAAGGCTCCATGAAAAAAAGTATTTTTGCAATTATTACAGTGTCAATCAAAGCCCGTTCACCCAGTCAGATGCCTGCAGGCAGCCAGTTTTTGTCTGGAAAAAGGCAGACTAGAACTACACTGATTAATTACTGATTATAATATTTATAGGCTGCACAAAAGTAGGCAGGCATTATGCCTCATTTCATGAAACATCTTCATTAGAGAAGATTAAACCTATTTTTCTGCCGTCTCTGTGCGTTTAAAACTATGTAGATTCTGCAAAAAAAATTCATATTTCCAAATATTAAAATAATTTAGATAAAATAATTAATAAAATTAATTTAAAATAATTTAGAATTTATGGTAATTTTGGCTAAACAAAATGTTAAAAACAGTATTTATTTGGAGTTGTGCCAAAAATTAGTCTGAGACCAGAACTGCCTGATCATGAATTTGATCAACCATGATCTGCGATTTGCTGGAAGGGAACTGAAAAATCTGAGCTTTTTTCTGATTAGTGAAAGCACCATACATAGATTATAGACCCTGTTACCAAGAGAAGGAGGCTCAGAGTTGGCTACTTTTCAGTATCCTTGAGGTTTTCAGAAGTTAGGCAAAGCAAAACAATTAAAGAATCTGCAGTTAAGTCAGGATGTAAGAGAACAAAACTTTGGGCAGATAACAGGAAGGCAGAGCATCCATCCATCGCCTGACACTTATCCTGGATTGGGTTGCAGGGTGACAGTTCCGGGAGGGAAACCCAGAAATCACTCTCCTCAGACGTGTTCCCAAGCCGGTATATATTCTCTTCCTTCTCTCTTCTCTGTCTCTTCCCCGGAGTCTCCTTCTAGTGGGACATGTCTGGCAAACCTCCTAAAGGAGGCGCTCAGAGCAGATGCCTGAAGCCCCTCAAAAGCAGCTCCATCCTGGATGACGAAGCTCTTCAACCTATCTCTAAGACTGATTCCAGCCATCCTCTGAAGGAAGCCCGTTTTGTCCACTTTTGTCCAGGATCTCATGTTTTTGGCCATGATCCGTACCTCATGACCATATTTAAGGGTTGGGATGTAGATGGACTGGTAAACTGACAGTTTTACTTTTTGTCTCAGCTCTTTCTTCACAATAGACGGAGCAGTGCCTCCATCACTGCTGACAAAGCCCAAATCCTCTGCTTCTGGTAGAGACTGACCCCCGACCCAAAGAGGGCAATCCACCATTTTCCGGTCGGGGACCATGGCCTCGGGCTCAGAGGAGCTGACTTTCATCCTGGCCGCTACACAGTCCAAGAGGCCAGGACCCCCTCCTCTCCATGACTACGCCTTGAGATCCTATCCATGAACACCACAGCCAGGATCGGTGACAAAGGGGCAACCCTGGCGGTGTCCAGCTCGTGCTGGGAACAGGCTCGACTTTGTGCCGAGAACGCTGACACAGCTCTTGCTTTTGGCATGCAAGAATTGGATAGCCCTTAAAAGCCACCCAGACACCCTATACTCCCACAGCACCCCCCCACAAAATACCTCGGGGGACAGGGTTGTTAGCCTTCTCCAGATCCACAAAACACACGACAACCGCAGACGCATACTCCCACTGTATGACGCCCTCAGCAATTCCACGAGGTTAAATATCTGGTCCACTCTTTCACAGCCAGGACGAAAGCCACACGGCTCCTCCTGGATCCGAGGTTTGAATATCATTCAGAGCCTTCTTACCAACACCCCAGAGTAAGCTTTCCCAGGGAGGCTGAAAACGGTGATCCCCAGATAATTGGAACACACGCTCCGATCCCAGAAGGCAGAACAAAGCACGGGTTTATCTCTCTGAGCTTTAAACCTCTGTCTGTCTTGAAAAAACACTAAATCTGACAAGGTTTGGAGTCCTTTGGAAATCTCAGCGTGAAGGTAAAAGGTCCATATTCTCCAGGGAATGCATATTGCTAATTAATTGCTCATAAAGGATTGTGAACTTTGCGATAATTTAATCTTTTCAAGTTTTGAGTAAAACCTTGTTTTGCAGCGATTGCTCTCTCACGGACCCTGTGTGACGTCACTTCTGCTTCTGATGAAGGGCTAAATATCAGAAATAGGGGGCCAATATACTAATAGCTGCATTTCCAACAGACATGGACCATGGGAAGAAGGAAAGATGTAAAATCTCCAAGTTTGATGAAAAAAAATTCAAAAGATCTGCTGAAAGTTGGAGATTTCTGTGAGATTCCCTATCTCTGCAAAAGAAAAGCTGTCTTGACAGATGCCTGCAGAAACTGAGAGTGAGTTTATATCCTTAGCATGCTGTTCATGAATTTTACTGGACCGTAACAAAAGGTCAAAATGTAACACACCTGCCAACGTTCTGTTGAGAATTTCAATGCAACCCTCCTGGTGAGACTTTGATAGCGTGTACGACTCTGCAGAGACCGGCATGAACCAAGGTCTGTAATTCCCCCCCAAAATGTTAAGCTTGTTTTATTTCCTGCTGTCACCGAGTCCAGAAATATGGTGTCTGTGGCTGCTGCCAAACCGCCGTTCCCACTAAATTAATTAGAGAGGTATTTCAGAAGCACTGTTTTCACCACACTGACTTCGAATCAACACTCAGGCAGACGGCAGCGTATACTGAAAACAGCAGCGTGGTAATAACGCAAATGAGAGCACCAGTTGGAAATGATGGCAAGCACATTGTTTTCTTTTCGTATGAATGTGTTTTGGTGAGCCTTATGATTATTGTTGCACCGCATATATCATGTATTACGCATCTTATATGAAAAAAAATTAAACACAATGTTTTATGATTTACATTCCAGAGCTTAGAGTTCAAACCCAAGTCCTACTTTTACTTTTAAATATGTTAGAATATCATTATGAAAAGGAAAATACATAGATTAACACAGACTGAGGAAAGCCTGTATTTCTGTTAGTTATGCTCCAGCTAATAAAAAATACTGCATCTGACTAATAAAAAAAAAGCTAATTTCTTTATGCAGAAATAGGGGCTTAGGAAAAAGTTCAACTGATACCAGTTCAAAGTAACTTTTTCCTAAAGGGGCTTTCAATCTGACAAACAAGCCTGTCAGAAATGCATATCTTAACTTATTGAATCAATCCATCTATCAATGTATATATATATATATATATATATATATATATATATATATATATATATATATATATATATATATATATATACATAAAACTTTCATTCTTCAGTTCAAGTAAATTTACTTTAAAAGAAAAAACAACGTAAAACTTAAACTTCTCTGATTCTTATTTCTAAAGAAATACATTCATTTTAAGTTTTGATAAGCATACATAAATAAAATGACTTATTTTTCTCTATTGTTTCTTCTTTCTCCAATCTTCCTCAGGTCTCATGGTAATTCAGGAAGAGGAAGATGTGAGCGCACGCCTCCTTACTCGCAGTCTCTGCGTTCTACATGCAAGCCACGGTGTAATATGGCTTTTTATTCCTATGTGATGATACAAAATATTCATGTAGGAATAGAAGCTATTTTATATGTGGTAAGAGAGCAGCACAACACACGCAAGAACCGCTGGCCGCTCACGGAGACAGACGCACGGCTGGATAAATGTCTCTGTCTTCTGCTCAATGCTTCCCTGTAGTAAAAAGGTACATTTATGCTCATCTTTCAATTGATGAGAGAACTCACTGAAGTGCTCATCTGAAAGAGGGAGAAAAACAGAAAAAAAGAAAGCAACAAAAAAAAGAAAACAACAAAAACAAAAAAAAAAGTCAGACTTTGTTGTGTGTGCACCTGTTTTTTTGCCTCTAGGCACAAGCAGCCTCCACTGCTTCGGCTGTTTGATGCATTTGGTGACAGATGCCGTCCGCGGGGAAGCAGGAAACATTTGCAAAACATCCCAAGAACAAAGGAAGAGAAGAGCAACGAGAGACCAATACAGATCTTTAATAACAAACTGTAAAACAGGCACTTTAGTGAACCACTTTACAACCTGCAAGAGGCAGTTTCCCTTTCTGTTCAATGTCATTCATTTTGCAAATTATTAAAATAAAACTTTGTCATGAAGCATTACATCAAACAATATCCTACCTACAATACTATACAATGAAGGTACATACAGTATAAACAAGATAAAGCACCTTTGTTGTCCTAGTAAATACTATTAATAATTAAACATTTGGAGTTACAGACACAGATAAACGAGTTGTCATTTGTGTGTGGTATTATCAGTGCATGGAAATAACTCCAAATACAGGTCCTGGGACTGACGTCCTCGCTAGCACCTGAGTTTACGTATACACCAGAAGCTGTTGTAAGTTGTGAGTTTTTAATCAGCCTACACACCAATGACTTGGTTTATACAGTTTGTTCAATAAAGTACAAAAACAGTCGGATGTATATGCTATAACTGCTACAGATCTCCTGTTCCCTTCTGAGGACGTCGGCGTTCACATTTACATTTAAACAACACGTAGCACCAAGGTGTTTATACAAAGCCGTATAGTAATGAATGCCAACGCGGTACAGTAAAGTGTAAAAACAATACAAAATGTATAGTTCGTAAGCATGTACTCAAGGTGCACAAATGTCCTAGTAAGATACGGCACAATTTGGTCCTTTAGCTAAAAAAAAAGGGCTAAAAAACTTCTGTAAAAAATGGAGATCAATTTCTTAAAAGAACATAATTTTACTTTGTTTTCAAGTATACTTTTTTTTTTCTTTTCAAATCTCCTTTATGTAAGTGATGTTTTAGCCCCAACTGGAAGATTCAGTTCATATCTCCCATTCGTCCTCACATTTGTGTAATTAAAAAAAAAACACGAACATAAGAAGACATAAAGTGACTACGGAAGTAATTAACGATAGCATTTCACAGAAAACAGCTGTGCAATCTCATTCACCATAATGACTTGTCTTAAACATTTATAAGTGTGAAAATTTACAGACTCTTATTCACAGACCCCCCCGCTCTCAGTTCATAGATTCGGATGTGTCCTTCCTCAAAGGAATCTTAAAGCTGGTGAGCTTTTGACCAAACAGCTGACTCAGAATGTGGTTCTGGGACTCTGCTGTCCGGTAGGAGTTACTCTCCACTGTCCTGACCCCCATCTTTGGCCTTGGCTTGTTCAGAGAATTGTTTATTGGAACTGAAGGCACTTTAGACCCAGGAGAATGCACAGATCTCCCAAGAGGTCCCCTTTTGGCTTTGTACTCCCCGTTTTGAGGTGTAATGCTGTCGGGTTTCTTGGGCGTGCAGCTTTCAAGCAGACCCCGTCTCGCCTGTAAGCTGAAGTTTACATTCTTGCACTTGGAATTTATTTTGTTGCTAACGACGTCATCCCGCACGGAGGAGAGCACGGGATACTCGTTAGCTCCGTCCGACTTCCTCTGCAGGGAGGGATTTGCACACTTGCTCGGCCGAAATTTCTTTTTGGGCTTAGAATCAACACCGAAGTTCTCTTGCGTGACCGCTGAGGAAACCCTCTGCATCGTGTTCGCGGATTTCATGTCCTTCCTTCTCTTCTGCGGTTTCACCAAGTCCTTGTTGTCGCTTGTAGCCGATGCCAGAAGGGATGCCTTGGACAGGGGGGCTGGTGTTGCTTCTATTACCTTTGCACAGCCAGCTCCAGCAGCGGTTTTAGCGTTATCTGGCGTTGTGGCTGGGACAGCATTATTTTTCATCTGGCTGCTACTTTCTTGCTCAGCACCGTGAGATAATGCCTGCTGTTTAGTGTCATTACAAGACAATGTGCAATCCCCCTGCTCATCATCGCCCTGCTGGTTCATCTCATCAATGGCTAATTCTGCAGACTCAGGTGTCTGCAGAAAAATGGGATTTTCTGTTGAGCAGACAGAAGAGTTCTCAAAAACAGCTGGAGGCAAATCTGTTTTATCTTTAACCACCCCCTCCTCCCCTACTATGCTACTTTCTTTCGACGCCGTACACGAAGTAGCCTCTGTTCTAATGCAGACTGACTCGTGCTCTTCTTTTACATCGCACGATTCACTAATCGATTTCCCGTCGCCCTCTTTATCGAGGTTGGGCAAAAGAGTCCCATCGGATTCCTCTTTCTTGGGTGTGGCAGAGCCAGACGAGCTCAGATGAATACAGTTCTCCAAGTCGTCAAGCAGCTGAGAGCAGTCGGCAGTAATGTCCTCCATTTTCACAGTGGCATTGCTTGAGCTGTCGCGGTATTCATTCGGGACGGTCTGCGTAGAGTCGTCGGCGGTGGACACGCAGGGCTTTGAAGACTGCGTGTCGGCGTTCTGATTTAAGTGGAGTGAGCTCAGGCTGGAGATGCCACTGTCTGAGCTGTTTTCTGTCAGGCTGTCAGAGAGAAGCCTTTTCTTCTTACTCGCAGGTGAATCACACTCATTTTCTTTGGAGGCAGACGCTTTGACAGGTCTGAGGACGCCCCTGAATTTGAAAATCTTATTCCCCCCCGACATGTGCTTCTCCATGTGACGGTCAAACTGCTCTTTTTTGGAGAATGTGTAGTTGCAGGTGCTGCAGATGAAGGACTTTTTAATCACGTGCATGACGTCGGCGCAGAGCTCGCAGGTGTAAAGAGTCGTGTGCTTCGAATCCAGATCGTCGACCTCCTCGTGAGCTCTCTTCAGATGCTTTTTGAGCTCCTGGGCCTCCTGATAGGAAATGGGGCACTTGTGGCACAGAAAAATCCTCTCCAGGTTGTGCACCACTAGGTGCCTCTGGAGTTTGAAGGGTTTGGGGAACTGTTTCCCACAGTGGTGGCAGTCTCTTGAAGGGTCCTTGCAGTTGGGATGCATCTCCACACTCTTAGGTGCTTCTGTTTTGTGGAGGACCTCGATCGGGGTTAAAGTGCTCTGTTTCCCCCCTCCTCCGCTGCCGGATTTAGTTTTGTTCGCTTTCGTCTCAGCCCCCTCCGAGATTTTTCCCTCTCCTGTAGCTGCTTTCTCCTGTTCTTTAGTAGCTTTGCTGCTTGCCGCTCTGCTGGCTTTGCTGGGCCGCTGCTGCATGATGGAGGAAATAAAGTTCTTCACAGCCGTTTCCTGCATCAGGCAGCCTGAAATGCCAAGCATGGAGCCTTGAGCCTGGCCTCTCCTGGCGAACTGAGTGGCGTGCTCTCTTAAGTGCTCGTTGTACATCCAAACGTCTGAGATCTCCTTCAGACACATGCCGCAGGTCCAGATCCCCGTCTTGTTCTTGGCGTGCTTTTCCCTCAGGTGGTCTCTCAGCTGCTCCCTGGAGCTGAACTTGCGCTGCACGCACATGTAACAGGTGGGAGGAGGGGAGGGATTGTGGGAGAGCTTGTGGAAGTTCAGCTCTCCCAGAGTGAGGAACCAAGTGAAACACACCTTGCATTTGTACTGCTTGTCCTTGACCTTCATTCCTCCGTCTTGTCGCTTCCGGCCCCGGCGCTCCGTCTCTTTCTTTGACTTTCTCATCCTCTTTGCCATCCACATCGGCAGCCTCAGGGAGGGGAGCCACTTGGACGTCTTTTTCCGAGTCAAAGAACTGTATCTCGGGAAGCTGAAATGTGGTGTTGATGTTTTGTATGTCGATGGTTGGGAAGGACTGGGCACCCTCTGTGGCCTGCGGCTCTACCACGCAGGGAGCAGATGGTTGAGGATCTTCATGTTTGCAGCTGTTGGGTTCAGAGCTCCCTACTGGGCAGACGCTAAAGCCGGTGAAATCACTGGACGAGCTCCAGTCAGCTTTAGATTCATGGACAGCGCTTTCGAGGGGATTCAACAGGTTTTTGCCGAGCTCACAGACATCTTGCTGATCGTTTGGTTTAGCATCCGGCACTGACTTGCCGTCAGCCTTTAAAGTGCTGTTGTGACACATGTTTAGCATGATGGCATCATCAATGGAAATGGTCTCGTATTCACAGCGACTACTTTGATGGTCAGTGATGGTCTGCGCACTTTGGGCTTCCACATATTGGTCTTTATTTTGCACGAAGGCTTCAGGAGCGACGTAATCTGCGGCCACGTCCGAAGGGGTCGATACCTTCAGTCTTTTGTTTCTCTTGCCATACACCCTGGGGCACTTTTTCCTCTTGGCTTCCTCGTCTCGGGGGAACAGCTGCGAGAATGTGGTGTCGTCGTCGAGTATGGCCCTCAAGTCCGAGCTGATGCCGGGTGGACTGGGAGGGGGGGAATTCCTGCAGGAGAAGGGATTTAGATTGTCGGCAGGGCATTTTATGTCTGCTGAAACGTTTCGTGGAATCTCCTGGGCTGGGCCGTCCTCCATTCCTTTCGGTTCGGTCTTGTCAAAATCTCCAGTAATCTCTTTCTCTACAGATGCACTTTCCACATGTCCTTCTGTACGCGTCTCTAAGTACGCCACCTCTGTCACGTTCTCCTCTCCGAACTGATTGTGCGACACGGTTTCACTCATCTCGTTTGGTTCTTTGGCTGGGGTTGGGGTTGCGTTGTGAAAGGCAGGGTCTGCAGCGACGCGGTAAAGGAACTCCTCTGTCCCAGCAACAGTTTTTACCTCGAGGGATTTGCTTTGCTCCTGTAGGGTGTTGCTTTTAAACTCGGGGGTTATGGCTTGAAGTATGTCTGTTTTTAATATTTTCAAGAGCTCATCAGAGAAGGGGTCAGGATTCAGCTCACTGCTCTTGTTCTTTCTTCCTTTGTTGCTCTTCTTTGCCTTTGCCTGCACTGGGGGGATCTGATGGCTTAGTTCATCTGCCGCCGCGCTGCTCATCTCAGTTGCCATTTCCTCCAGGACTGATTCCATCTCTGCTGTTTTAGAGGTGAGAGAGTCGCTTATCTCAGGCAGCCCATCTATTTTAGTTATTGGGAAACACCTCTGTGAATCATCTTTTGGCTTTTTCACCGGCGCTTCATAAATAAGCGCCGTCCCCTCATGGCTGGACGTCGTGCTCTGTGTGCATTTCTCAGCTCTGATCACATGCTTCATGGCCTTGTGTCTCTTCAGCCCAGGCACAGTTCTGAAACACATGAAGCAAATCTCACAGAGCACTTTGCCCTGTGGATCGCTGCTCTGCGGCTTCTTGTGTGTTGTCTCTTTGTGTGTTTTCTGACCTGCTGAACACGGGCCACTCTCTATTGTTGGCTGCTTCTCCGGGGGGAGGGGCACTTTCTCACAAACGATGAGTGGCTGGGCTTCTTCGGGAAGAGTAGCGTCTTCAAAAGGCGCCTTGTGAGAATCTAAAGTGGCTGATGCGGCTTTTGTCAGGAGGTCAGGCTGGCTGCGCAAATCTTCAACAGGCTGAACGAGATCATGGAATACCTGCAGGCTTATCTTTCCATTATCAGCTGAGGAGTTAGTCTTTGGGATGTCAGGTGGGAGACCCAATGAGAAACAGGAGAATTTCATGCTCTCCTGTAGGACCACGGGCTCATCGGACGGCTGTAGTTTAGCTTCAGGAACTGAGCCGAGTGGCATTGTTGCTTCTGTCTCAGTTTGATGAAAAATCAGTGCAGGGTTAACACTCAGGTCACATGACTCGCAGCTCTCTGTGGCTCTCTGCTCGGTGCCAAGAGCCTCCTCAGGCTTGCTGGCAGGTGATATCGGTATGTAGTTGTACTGATTCAGCTGTGGAGGCTCATCTGAGAGGTCCTTGTAGTTCAGGGGGCTGAGCTTTAAATCATACATCAGATCACCTTTTATAACTCCGTCTGTCACCTCTGGCCGTTCTGCTGTATGGCTCGTAGGAACAGGAGCGGCGCTGACAGTCTCCGATGTTGGCCTCATGCTGAAGTCCAGCTGAGGCGTGTTTATCAGAGGACATTTCAGCTCAGCCGCGCTCTTTAATGAATCAGCGCTTACTGCCTCTTCGTGGTCCTTTAATGCGGGAGACTTTGCATTTTGAGAGTGCTGGTCCAGAAAATCATTGCCGCATTCATCTTTTGCATTAAAAGCTCCTTTCAAGTCAAACTTCTGTGCTGTTGTTGGATGAGATAGTAAAAGAGGGCTGGCTGGCGAGGCAGAGTCCAAAAAGACGCAGCGGCTTTCTTCTGCCGCCTCTCTGCATGGGGAGTTGTGCTGGCTTGCCATGAAATCGACAGGAAGATGCTCTTTGATGTCCTGAACATTCAGAATCTCTTCTTCCTCAGCAAAGACGATGCCCGTGTCAGTCTGTAACGGCTCATTAAACGGAGTCACTTTGCAGGAATCGCCGTTAATGATGCCGTCAGACTGTGACAGGATCAACAGATTGTTTTGTCCCTCTGCAGATTGGGTGTCACGGAGGGGCGAGAAGCGTCTTTCTGGATTGCTTTTAACCAGCTCAGGACTGCAGGGCTTATCTTTCATAACCATCTCTGATGACATATTCGATTTACTGTATGGATTTGAAGGGCTCGAGTCGTCAGAGCCAGACATTGCAATCAAATTACCTTGTTTCGACGTCTCAGTTATTTCACCCACTCTCGACTCTGCAGCTTGTGATGAACTAATGTCTTCAGGATTGTTGCTGTCATTAGCGTATTGTTGCTGCAGCGCAGCTTTAATCACATCTGCCATTTTCTCGCCAATCTCCTGAGTGGGGTCAGCTGGAGCTGGTGATGAGGGGTGACCTTCAGGTTGATGAGCGATCTCCTCCGCCGCCTCTGGTTCCTCGCGGCCTTCTCCGCCATCGCTGTTGTTTTGAATCAGCTGATTTAACTCGGGTCCCTCCCCGCCAGCTGAGCAGTAAGCAGACCTGACGTCTGATGCAACTGTGGCTCCTGCGTCGCGATCCTCGCTCTCTGCGGGCTCGCGTTTCTTCGAGGAAACTGTCTGCTTGCCTCCAGATGAAGGGTCAGCGCCGTTGGGGACCGATGACTGCGGCTCATCGAGAATGATTTCAATTTCATCCTTCTGCTCGTTGATATTTGGAAGCGATGAAATGCTCTCCCTTACGGTAATTGCTTCCTTCTCGCAGCAATCTTCCCTCTCAGCTGCATCAGGGGCCTGACATTCAGGTTGTTCATGTTGTTGACTGGTGGGAGATTTGACATTTGGCTCCTTATGTTCTGATATAATAGGTTCTTTTTGGAAGATAGAGTCTGAAATCACCTCCAAGCTTTTCATGAGATTTTCAGCGTATCTCCTTTGCTCTAAAATGTCTTCTTTTGTTTCTGCGCAAGCCTCCTCCTCGGCTCCGCTCTGCCCTATTTTTATGTCACGGTGGAGGTGCTCGTGTTTAAGGGCCGCTGCTTCACCGTGAATCTGAGAGTGGGGGCTGTGGCTTTCACTCACCAGGTCAAACTGGAACGCACTGGGCCACGGGAGTTCTGAGTCGGCTAAAGTCTCCGAAGAGTCGATTGTTAGATCAGAGCATTTAATGTTCAACCTGTTCCCTTCACGCTCGTCAGCAATTCGTAAAGGTGAAAATTTGCTCATCTGCAGCTGCTTTGGGGTCTCCTGTATCAGGAGCGGTGGGCTTTCCAGCTTAGTCGTCTGAAGCTGATTTTCAAGCTCGTTTACTATTCTCTTTATCTCCAGCTCGTCCTCTGATACACAGGTGCCGAGACTCGCGCTGTAGTCGATTATTTTCTCCGGCAGAGACAGCGGGATGTGACTATAATCTGACTTCTTCTCGTTTGACTTCTCGGAAATACCTTTGTACTGAGCTGTCTCGTCTCGTAGCACGGGGTTGACCATGAGGTTCCAGTCTCTTTGTTCCATGAAAGGAGAAAAAGGTGAGACAAACGCCTCCTTTTTGTCAGTTGTGCTATCCACTGAATGGAAGCTGTCTTTCTGAATGGGCATCTCCGAGTAAAGGCCGCTGTCAAAGCCCGCGAGGTCCCCGAACATGGAGGAGGTGTCAAAGGAAAGTGGGGATTTGATGAGGCCGTGCTCCTGATCCATGGAGTAGGGCATGAGGTGGAGTGCATCTTTCTGTATCAGTGGGCTCTGGCTTTCAGTCGGGGACAGGCACACCTCATCCATCAAAGACGTGCAAAGGGATGTGGGTCTGTGTGCATCTAGGTCATTGACCAAAATAATTGCCTTTTTCACCATGCAGACGCTCTCACTCTGTTTCTCCAATGTGGCAGCGTCTGATAGCCGGAGCTGCGCGGCTTTTGGCCCCTCGCCTGTTTTCCTCTTTGTGTCTCTGTCTACATTAAAATCAGCTTCTCCGGTGATAGCAGGAGTTGGTACCTCGACCTCTAGGATGCTGTTCTGTGTTGGTCCATCTTCGCTGTTTGGTTTCTCCATCCCCTGCAGGGCGTTGGAAACTGAGAAACGCTCCTTTCTGTCAGGCGCAGGTTTGTCTCCAGATTTGGCCTGAGAGTTCTTCACTGCCTCTCTTGCTTTTCGGGGAGATGGCAGCAGATCGGGAGCTTCTGGATTTGAATACTTCTCTGGGTCCTCCGCCGTTCCTTTGCTATCGGAATGCTTTGTCTTGTCGATATTATATTTCTTGACAGATTTTGTGAATGTCAGTGCGAGGGTGCTGGACTCTTTAAAGAGCTTCTGCGGGCTGGATTTGTCATGGTTCTTCTCCTCTGTGAAGTCTTTCTTTCTCTCGCTGTCTGAATCAGTGCGGTCGGTGCTTTTGGGGCTCACAGACGTGCTGAGGTCACTGCTCGTGGACGACCTGCTGCCTCGCCTCCTCAGTCTTGGGTGTTTCTCTGGCGTGAGAGACAGCTCCTCGCTTTTCTTCATCTCAAAGCACTCTTTGGACTCGTGCCTCCACGCCGCCTGCTCTCTCTCGCTCCTCGCTCGCCATTTACACTGCTTGGTGTAGGTGTATTTACAGCGGCTGCTTTGGTTCAGACGGCCTTGGCTCGCTATCTTCACGGGCTCGCACTCGTCGTCCGAGTCGGAGACGTAATCGTACTCTCCAAACGCAGGATTCTGCACGGTTGGGGTGAGCCGCTCCATCACCAGGGAAAACTGCAGATTTTTGGTACCTTTAACGTGAAGCTTGTGGAGTTTATTTTTCTGCTGCACTATTTTGTGGATGAGCTCTTTGCTCCAGGTGCCCCCTCCCGTGCTTTTCCTCTTGCTTTCTTTAGCTCCGGCTCTCAAGGTTGGAGACGTGGAGGCCTGCGAGGCTGCTGACCCTCGCCGCTCAGGGCTGTCCTGAAAGCTTTTTAAGCCACAATTCTCAGAAAACTTGCTGGAAAGGAGAAACCTTTGTGGGCTCGTGTTTTTGTCCACGCTTTTACACGGCTTTCTCGTCTCTTTCACTTTGCTCTCTTGTTCCCACGCCTTCTCCCTGGAGGCGAGTTTTGAATTTTTATGAGAGCCATCTTTTTTAATGCTAATTTTTTGGTCTCCCTGTAAACTCGTAGCCATTTTCCCTTTGCTTTCGGCATCAAAGTTGTGACACTTTTCCTGTGCGAGGGTTCTTTCATCGGCCGCTTGTTTAGCTTTGCTCTCAGGAAGGGCAGGTTCTTTTGTTTTCAGACACAGTTTGCTCGATGATGTTTTGACTGTGGTGAGGTCATCATCAACAAATGCGTCAATAAAGCTGCTGTCAATCTCCGCATTGTCGGACTGATATCCAAGTCCATTCAGAGCTTCTGTTATCAGGCTGTCTAGCTTGGCGTCCTCCATCTCCAGCTCCGGCAGCGAGACGGGACCAGAGAACAAACCCAGCTTCAGCGGGTCATCTTTACCGTCTCCTTTTCCTTCACTGTCAGTAATCAGCTCTCCATTTTTGTTGAGGCCCAACAACGAGAGGTGAAGGTCCGACGGACACCTTGGGAGTGAAGTATTTGACACAGCTAGAGCTGCTTTAACTGGTTCTGTGTGGAACTTTCTGTTGTCCTCCATTTTGGATAAATCTTTGAGTTCATTCTGGGCAAGCGTGTTCTGAGCGCAGTACTGCTTGTGGCCTAAAAATGATGCCAGGTTGCTGAAATTCTGATCACACTGTTTGCACGTCAGGAGCACGTCCAACTGATCCAGATTGGCGGTGGCGAGCGGGCTGGCTAGGAGCGGGTGTGCAGAATAAGGAGGAGGAGGCTGGTGGTGCTCCACACCAAAACTATCCACATAGCCTTTACTACTGTCCATGGCTGTCTTTGGATGTGTGCTGTTCTGCAGGTAGCTCATTGTTTCGTCTTTGGCTCTGTCTGGCGCGTAGGGAAGGCTTCGTTGAGAGTTGGAATGCACCTGGTGGGAGTGCGTGTTCATGTGATCTGATTGGATCTGAGCTTTGGCCTGTGGTGGCTGATAGAACAGATGAGGCGGGCCTGACTTTGACATCTGACTCTCTTCTGAGCTGATATTGACGGGGCTGGTGGATGCCGGGGAGAGGGAGGAGCAGGTACTGCTGGATGCAGGGTTGTGGACTGGAGATGGCAAAGGAGACTCATATGGGGACACCTTTAAAAGCCCCATGGGTGAGACCTGCAGTGGCGGATAGCTGTAGTTTCTCGATGGAGCTGTCGGAAGGGTCGGACTGAGTCCAAAGTACACTGATTTATTCTTGGCCTCGCACACCTGTGCGTGGTTCATTTCCAGTTTGAAAGCTGAGACGGTGGTGCTGTTGTGTTTTACGGTTTCGTGCCTTTGGTTTGAAAGCACGTCCCCACTTCTGCTGCCCTGGAACGAGTTATGCTTGTGCACTTTACTCTCATCCTGCCAGTCAGATGGAGCGACTATATAGGGCATTTTCTGATTGCTGATTTGCCTTGACGGGTCGATCCTGTTAAAGTACGGAACGGCAGAGTTTGGCTGTATTTGCTGCCAGGGCATTCTGTTGCTCTTAGACGAATTCGGCCGGTGGTCCATTGCTGTCTGGTTCTGGAACTGAAACTTCTCATTCATAACAGGGTACTGAGTGGTGTTTTGATCCGCTGTCAAATATGCCTTGTTAGGCCCCTCCCACGAGTGCGGGAGCCTATTCACGACCTTACTGTTGACGGATTTATCAAAAGGCGTGGAACCCGAGCGGACGCTGTTGGCTACAGGAGTGTTAAATGTTCTGCTGGGAAAGTGCATAGGGGAGCCTGGACTCTGTGAAATGTTTCTTGCGCACACACCAGCCTGGATGAGTGTTCTCTGGCTGGCAGCTGCATCTTTGGGGTGACAGTTTCTCTTACTCCCAGATGTGATGGCTGCATCCTGACAATCTCCCTGAGAACTCGTGTCTGAGCTCTCAGGTAGAGCAGTCTTCCCCTGTTCTGATTGCTGTGAGCTGGAACCCGAGCTGTCACTGCTGGGTGAGTCTTCACTCAGAGTTCTGGATCGCTGGATGGATGATGCCACCCCCTGAATAAATTGGGGCTGCTGTGGGCTGGGATAAGAGCTTCTTTCCAGCTGATGGTCGGCGCTGAACTGAGAGCTGTTCTGAGAAGTGTTTTGCCCATTTCCAGGCGAGAAGGAAAAAGGGTTCTGGGTGATATGTGATTGGGAGTTCTGATCGCAGGCAAACGATTCGGGGGTTGATTGCTCCAGTAAATGATATCCGTACTGAAACTGAGCAGGCACAAAGGCGCTCGCCTTACCGGCTTCTGACAGAGCGGTGGACTTTTGTGATGAAACCCCATAATTAGCACCATTATAGGTCCGTTCAGGAGACTGCCACACATTTGAACCACTAAGTGGACACTCAGCCATGATCAGCTGACTTCCAGGCGGTGCGCCGTTAGTCTCCATCGACGGCGGCTGTTGCTGTGGCGGGGGTGCGTGTGAGTGCGATGATGTTCCGCTCGAGGAGCCCAGTGCCTGTGAGGTATAGCTTGGGGAGGTAACGTTAGAGGGATTCTCCTGGAAGTAGCGGCTGTAGCTGACCTCTTGCTGCTGCAGCTCAACCTCTCTGTCTGGCATGGTGGGAACGTTCAGTCTGTAGCTGCCCGACACCGGGCCGCGGCCAGGCTCCAACTTCTTGGTTGGCAGAACCTTCTGTTGTGGGTAGGCTATTCCAATGGTGCGAGGATTTGTAATGCTTAGTCGGTACAGCTGCTGGGGATTGCTACGCTCTGTTTTTCCCGACCTCTTCCCCTTCTCCCGGCTGCGGCCCTTTCCACTCGGTGACTGGGGACTGACTTTCCCGCTCGACCAAGTCCGATCAGTGACAAATTTTGATCTGTTCTGCAGTGAACTGAAATCAATCTTCCCCGTCTGCTGTGGCCTTATGACAGCTTCACGCTGCTGAGGACAGTCCCTTTCTTTCTCTAGTTTTTCAGCCTTGGCCCCTCCAGTGCTGAGCCCGGCCTCAGTGCCTGTGCTTGAAAAGTGCTCCAAAGACGCCCTTGTGGTTTTATCGCTCTGCTGTTCCAGCGCCGTCCCCTCATCCTGCTGTTTGGACTCAGCATCCAGCTCTTTGACTGTATGCATTTGCTGAGTCTCTCCTGCCATGGTGCACAGTCAGTGCTGTGAAGGCCTGGTCCTCAGAATCGCTATCTGGGAGACAGGGACATCATCTTCTGGGTAACAGGATTCAGCAGATGTCCAGTGGCAGGAACTGCAGGGTTGGGGCTGCTCGCTGCAAGCTCATCTTTTTACCCTCATGGTGGACACCGGATCTGGCACTGAAGCAAAGCAGACCTGGAGGTAAAAGAAAACAAGAAAAGGTTTTAGTCTTTTGCTTTACAATGTATTTTCTGTGTGTCTTCTAAAAACCTGGCAATATATTTTTAATCTGATAAACATCTGCTTCTAAAATAAAGGTGCACCTTTAAAATTACTTATTTTTGTCTAGGTATTAATACAGAAAACTGAGCTGTGAATTTCTTAATAAAGCAAATAAAAGACTAGGCTTCACTACAGGTTAAGAAGAAAGCTTTTTCATTCAGGTTCTAATGAGGGTCAGTGGGTCAAAACGTTAGCCTCTATTAAAATATGAGCCTGGAAGAAACCGGGGGAATGAGAGATCCGCCAACCTTAAGGCAAAGCCTTAATGTTATAATATTAGTGTTGCCATTATAAACCTTCATTCTGCACTGATACTGTGTTTTCTGTTCCTGCCAGCAGAGAGCA